>NW_021703768.1:36515382-36534828 GCF_005190385.1 Monodon monoceros | reverse complement strand
GTGCTAGCTGAATATACTTTAAACTTTGCCCAGTCGCTCTGTGCATAACCACCCAGTTTTATCTGCTAGCTCATTGTCACCAACTACTGCTGTACTCAAAACAGCTACCAACAGGATCAGTATGTTCCAATTACTAGTGCTACTTAAGTAACCACCCAAACTTAGTGTCTTCAAACAATAAGCGTTCTATTATGCTCATGCTTCTGTGGCTCAGGAATTTGGACAGGGTACAATAGGGGTGGCTTTTCTCTATCCTGCAGTGTTTTGAGGCCTCGGCTGGGAAAACTAAGGACGAGGGGTGGCTCCAACAGCTGGTGGCTCTAATCTTCTGGAGTCGTCTTGACTCACATGGCTGATGACCGGGCTGAGATGACTTGAAGCCATCACTCAACCAGACCCACCTACACAAGGCCTGTCCACATGGCTTGGGCTTCTTGCAGCATGGCAGCTGGGTGTTGAGGGACCATTGCAAAAGACCTGGAAGAAGCTGCCTTGGAAGCTGCGTGCAGCATTACTTCTGCTACAGTGTCTTGGTTCTAAGTGAGACGCTTGCTATAAAGCTGTATCAGATAGAAGGCCTTCAAAGAATGTGTGGACATGCTTTAAAGCTGCAACAGTACATACTGAAAGGAAGAGTTGGCCGTGTGCCACGATAGTTGGCCTTTAGGATTGCCATATCTTCAACAGAAATGTGGATCAGTAAGTCTTTTGTAACAGGGACTATTAGTACAAATCTTTAATGAGCAAGGACACAAAGGTGCCAGTGAATGTTAGTCTTGTGTCTGGTAACAAAGTGCAAATATTAGTCTGAACCTTGCAGTTGTGTCATCAACTCAGACCCTCTGTATTGTCAGTGCTCTTCAGCCAAAGACTATCAGGACCACACCTGTACCTGAATGTGCTGGGTTTAGTACTTGTTGTCGTGAGGCAGAATATACACCATGGGGAACTGTGGGGTATGTCAGTAAGAGGGTGTTCAAAAGAACTTACAGGATTTGGGCTTTGGTTGGATAATTTGGGAGAGGGCCTAAGAAACCGGAGGTACACTCTAGCTTAGATGCTGTCAGAAAGCAGGGGCAATTCTATGATTAGGTATTTCATTCAATCTTACCTGTAGGGAGGACAGTAGAGTATGGATTAAGTTGTAATTTGTTTAATAAAAAAATCGTCACATTTATCGAGAGAGGATGCTTGGTGTAAAAGAGTAAAAACCTGTCCAGGACTGAAGGACTGAAAATTAGCTCATACTGAAAAAGAAGGAAGTAGCCCTGCCTATTAATCAGTCTGGGAGGACAGACACAGGTAAAGCCAGCTGCAAATTTAACAGGAAACATTTTTCCCCAAGGCCATGACCACCTCTTTGTGTGACCACTGCTCTGTTAACAATGATGCCTCCAGACCTGCTTTGCTATCCTCACCCATCTTTTACTGGGGATACCCAATTGCTAAACTGCACTCACCTCATGATAACAGCCAGTCCCTCAGTTAAACCCTGCTTCTAATCCTGTGCAGAAACAGCATCCAACCAGGAAGTGGTCTCTCTTCCCTTAGAGCTTCCTCAGAATTCTTCAGCAGGAACCCAAACCTTACAACGATGATGCCCTCCTCCCCCTGTGGAGAGCACCATTTGTGTTTCCTCTGAAGTGTGCTTCCTTCCTTACATGTCAAATATTTTGTCAGACTACAGGCTTGAGCCTGGTGGTCTTTGGCTGACTAGACTTTAGCAGATGTAAATAATTTAAGGTCATGTATGCTACTGCTGTATTGTGTAAGCCTAGCAAAATGCCAGCCCTGGATGAACTGGACACTGCTGCTGCATCCAAGCATCTGGAGGTCATGTTTCTGGTAGGTTTGTACTGCTATAAATTCATAGTCACCACCTTCATTTAGGCTGTCAGTGCTGCCTGTAATCTTACTATTTCTTCATTCTCTTGTTTAATTCAAACCCTCCCTACTCTGCTTGCCCCTTTATTCCCTAAAGACTTGCTTCACTGGAAAAAAAAAAAAAAAGCCACCAGACAAATGTACACAAATGCATCTGCATGTACTTCATTCCTCCTCTTCCTGTATAAGAAGTATCCCTCCACCTATTAAAAACCAGTTACTCAACATGTGCTTGAATCCCATGCCCTCTCACTCTCATAAACTCTGTTGTTACTTGGTCTGTAATTTTTTAAAAAAATCTTTCTGCATCGGCCCTTTGCATGAGCTGTTGACCATGCCATTCCTCTCATCAAAAGAAATCTGGCCCTTACATTTCTCTCCAATTACAGTCCTATCTTTGGTTCCTAGTCAGACTTCTGAAGTGTTTTCCCATTTTTTTTCCATTTCCTTACCCATTTGCTCTTCAAACCCACTATAGCTTCTGCCACCACTATATACAACAGACCTCATTAGTCAATAATGATGTCCATGTCATTAAGTTGAATAAAGACTTCATTCTTTAGCTTGTTCTCTAGGCAAGACACCAAAATTGAATACACCCAGGCATCTAGAATACAATAGCTTGCTTTCTAGCTTTTGTGCTGTTTCTCAGTGTTTGGGGGGATTCTTTTCCCTTACCTAATCTGTAAGAACTGGTGTTCCTCAAAGCTCAGTCCTAAGCATTCTTTTCTCATGTCACAATTTCCTTGGACTATTTCATCTTCTCCTGAAGCTTCAGTTAGCATCTATCACCGTTGACCTCCATATTTATTTCTAATCTCCTGATTCTAGACCTTTACTAACTTGTTTCCACTGGGAGGTCTCACAAAATTTGTCATACTATTCCCTAAGTTTACTCTTCTTACATTCCCCTCTCATTGATGGCACTGACACCTACTCACTTTCCCCAATCAGAAACCCCTGGAATTGTTTTTAACTCCTACTCTTAAATCATCCCCAAGACCAAAGAGTTGATCTAAATATTTCTTGGAGCTATGCTCTCCATTCTCACTGTCCAGTCTTGAGTCTGAACTGCCATCATCTCTCCTGTTGCTCTTTCAAAAGCCTTTTACTGGGCTCCACACGTCTGTTCTCATATCCTACAATCCACTCTCTATTCAGCAGTTCCAGGAATTTTTCTAAAGTACAAAAAGCACCACAAAACCCCTCTGTAGTAGACAGAATTTATATATAGGAGGTTCTTATACAATGGAGGGGGAAAAGGTGGGAGTTGGATAGGACCTAAGTTAGCACTGTGTAATAAAACTGATGTTACAGATCAATGAAAACATGGCTGTCTGAGGATGCCCTTATTACACTTTACATAAGATTGAGGTCAATTTGCATATAAGACTTTTAAAAATGGAGATGAATTTAAGGAGCTATACTTCAATCCCTTAGGGCTGCCACCTTTTGCTTAAAGCCCTTGTAATAGTTTACCACTGCTATTAAGATAAAGTCCATAATTCATGTATCTGTACTACCTACCTCTATAGCCCAATTTCAGGCTTCTCTCCCCTAAGAAGAGCCTCTCTCTTCTCTTTAATCATTCTTAAACCAAACTGGCTTTTTTTTCAGCCCTTTTAAGGGGCCAGATCTTTCCTTTGGGCCTCAGAGCCTTAACGCAAGGCTGTTACCTCTGCTTGAAACACTTTCCCCCTCTACTTGGCTAACACCTACTTAGCCTTTGGATTTCAGTGAAAATATTTCTTCAGTCTAGGTTAGGTCTGCCCACTATATACTCCCACAGACCTCTGTATTTTATCTTAGGAACACTTATCACAACTGTGATCAAATTATTGTCCAGTCGTTTCTTTCCAGTTAATCTCCAGCCCCCATCCTCAACCCGGGTTTCATTCGCTGCTTTATCCCCAGCACGCCCAGCACGTAAAAGGCTCTCCATAAATACTTGTTTTAATGGAAATAAATAAATATAGCAGACGCGTCCACTTGCCATTGTAGAAAAAGATTTAAAAGGTGCAGAGAAACTGTTGAAAGACATTTTCTGATACCAAACTAGGAAAAGAAGGTCTCTATCTTTGCCCAATTTTTTAACGGCTTTATTGACGTATAATTGCTTAGATTATTTAAATAAGCATTACTCCACTAAATTATACCTCTGTAGCATCAGACCATGTAGACCATCAGAATGCAAGTCCCAACCAGACTTGAAACAACCAGGTCAGACCAGCTCCTTGTGGGGTACCGGAAGTAAAAACCGGAGAGGAGCGGACCAGCTTCCGGACTGGGAGCCCCCGCCTCCCCTACTTCCGGTCCCGCCCCCCAGTGCGAGCGGAGGGCGGGGTCAGGTCGGGACTTCCGGTCTTCATTTGTAAAGTGGGGCGGCTTTTCTAGGATGCGGGAAGGTTTGAATCGCAGCTGTTTGCCATCGCTTCCTCTCCGGGGTCAGAGCTGTCGCTGCTGCTGCCGCTGCTCCTCCGCTCCTCTGACTCGACGAAAGACCGCCAAATACTCTCCCTGTGGCCTTATTCCTCTCGGTTATGTTTGTTTTCTTTCATCGAGAAACATAACTTGCTGGTAATTTGTTAAACTCAAGACAAATTCCTCGAGAAGCAGTCGTGGGCAGGCGCAGACGTTTCTACTCGACCATTTTGGCAATTCAAAAGCACAAGGGCCGTTGATTGTCCTCATTTCCACGACTTTTCAGCTCAGAACTGCTTGCTGTGTGAGTTTAAGATGTTGGTTGTTGTTTTGATGAGGCCTTTTTCTGTAACTAGATAGCGCATTTTGAAAAATGAGGTTCCCGTTTATGTCAAGAACAAACTTGTGGCTTTTTGATCGTTAAATGTACTCGGACGTAATGTGCTGGGTAGTGAAAACACAAACAGGAATAGGACAGTAGAGATGAGGCTGGAAATTTAGGTTGGAGCTGGATTTTTTTTTTTATGATGCCAGGAACTTTAGACATTTCTACTGTTTCTTGTGTATGCTTGATTATTTAAATAATCTAAACAACAATTATACCCCAATGAGCTGTTAAAAAAAAAAAGAAAACTTGGCTAAAGATAAAGACCTTTTTCCAATTGTTATCAGAAAATATGTTTTCCAACTGTGTATCTGCACTTGTTTTTTTCAGAAATAGCAAGTTGATATCATGCATATATATGATACATATAGCTGCAATATAAATATATTTATTGCTATGAATATTTATTGCCGTTTAACAAGTATGTAGACAAGTGATGTAAAACGGTTGGTATGGTCGGGTTGTGGAAAGTTACTTGTGAGGGCAGTACTGGAAATGGATTGGAGAGGGGAAAAACTGGAAAAAGGTCCCAGACAGTCTACAGGAATGGAGGGGAAAGTTGAGGCCTGAAATAGGAAAAGGAGGAGCCAGATTTATGGGGGAGACTGACTAAATCAACAGGACTTGTTACTTGGATGTAAAGGGAAACACTGAGAAATCAAATATTGCTAACATTGAGATGCCATTAACTCAAATTGCAAATTCAGGAGGAGCAAGAATTTTAAAATTCACTTATATATTCTTATATATTACTTATATATTTATCATTTAAAAAAATTTATTGCACCCTTATTATTGGCCAAGTATTGTTTTAGGTGCCAGGGATAGAACTGTGAATAAGACAGATGAGGGCCCTGCTCTGATTGAGTTTATGTCCTAGTGGGAAAAGACTAAAAGCAAGTAAATAAATAGAACAGTTTTGATAGTAATAGATATTATGAAGAAAAACGATGAAATGGTTAAAAAGTGATTGGGAGATGGTTGGGAACAACTTTAACTGGTCAAGTTAGGCCTTTGAGGAAGTTAGAAATTTGTGCTGAGATATTAACGGTGCCAAAGAACCAGCCATGTGATGAGCCAGGGAAAGGACATGCTAGGCAGAAGGAACAGTGCAAAGGTTCTGACATGTGATACAGCTTTCTTAAAAAACATTAAAAAGGCCAACGTAGCTAAGTTGTCCTGAACAAGGAGGAGAGGGTTAGGAGATGACATTGGAGAGGTAGAAGATGACATTGGAGAGGTAGATGGGGGCAGGTTGTATGGCTTTTATAGGCTGTGGTTAAGAATTTGAGTTTGGGGCTTCCCTGGTGGTGCAGTGGTTAAGAATCCACCTGCCAATGCAGGGGACACGGGTTTGAGCCCTGGTTCGGGAAGATCCCACATGCCAAGGAGCAACTAAGCCCATGCACCGCAACTACTGAGCCTGTGCTCTAGAGCCCATGAGCCGCAATTACTGAGCCGGTGTGCCACAACTGAAGCCCACGTGCCTAGAGCCTGTGCTCCGCAACAAGAGAAGCCACCGCAATGAGAAGCCTGCGCACCACGACGAAGAGTAACACCCGATCGCTGCAACTAGAGAAAGCCCGTGCACAGCAAAGAAGACCCAATGCAGCCAAAAATAAATAAATAAAATAAATTAATTTAAAAAAAATTATCCAGGTTTTATCTAAGTGCAAATGTTGGGTTGTAAGTCAAGAAGGGTTAGATCTCATTTTTATTTTAAAAGGTCCCTCTAGCTACTGTTTGTAGACTGGCCTCCAGGGAGTTGCGTGAAAGTGAATTAGGGGGTATTACTGAAGTCTGCTTTTGGTGGGAGTGATTAAGTTCCATTTTAGTCATGTGGCGTTTGATGTATCTGTGGAACAGGGACATGAAGAGAGGTCCTGCAGGCAACTGAAAGCTCTGGAGAGAGGTCAGGTAGATTTGGAAGTTCTCTAGAGAAAGAAAATGATTAAAGTTGTGTGAATTTCCTCAGGAGAGCTCATTTAATATTGGTTTAATATTTACTTATATGCTGACATATTCTGCAAAAGATTATAGGCTATATCATATGTAGCTAATTATATACATTGAAAAGGGGTAAGATTTTTTTTAAAAAGCAAGGGTGAGCATAAAAGCAACATGAGTGTATCTAGTAAGAAGAGATGAAATGGGGACTAACTAAGGTCAGGTGCTGATGAATCCTTGATTTGAGAGAATGGTGAAGAAAAGGAATGATTAAACTAAAAAGAGCAATAGATATAGAGGGGGTGGTGGAGGAGGGACCATGGCGCACCCCCCACCCTTTTTTTTAAAAAATAAGAGGCAGAGGAAGAGGAAGTTTGGTGCAAGGGAAGATAGACAACATTGTCACACGTTGACCAGTTTAGTAGGGTGAAGACTGAAGTCATTGGGTATAGGAAGATACTGGTAACCGTTGTGAAACAATTTCAGTAGAGAGGTGGAGGAGAAAGCTGGATTGCAATTCATCGAGGATTGTTGGGAGAGAAAGCTGACACTGAGTGGATACTATACCTGAGAAATTTATTGGTAGGAAATAGAGGTAAACTGGGGAAAGTGGTATCCATGGAAAGTTTTTTTTTTCTGACAGGTGAAACTTTATCACCGAGTAACAGAAGGAGATGATGTCCTAGAAGGGGATGGAGTTAGTTTTAGAAAGAATCATAAAATTTACTGAGCTCCTACAAGGCAACATTCACACTACTGGCACTGTCATACATGTTGTCTCATTTAATCCTCACAACGATCCTGTTACCCCCATTTTACAAATAAGGAAACAACCAACCCAGCCAACCTGTGGTTTATAGCTATGAGCTAGTGGAGTTGGAACCCAGCCCTCCATTCCCCTTCCGTCATACCTATATGGAAAGCGTTAAGTGAAAATACAGAGACATTTCAGAGGTAAAGAAGAGGAAATTGAATTCAATGAAATAAGGATGAATCTAAGACACTAGCTGGTTAATTAGCTTTCTGAGTCGTGACATGGATCTACTTCCTTAATGCCAGGCTAGGGGCAAGAATCCAGGTGTTCTTTTCCCTTAGGCCTAATAGTTACTTTTGGCCTGCCTTTTACATGTCCTACAAATGATTTGCTGTATTCTTTTTGCAAAGATGGAATTTGCTTGTTATTTGAAATGAGATACCGAGCATACAATTTTCAGAAGTTAAACTTCAGAAGTAAAGCTACTAAAATGATAAGGGCATTTATAACTTGGTGGGCCATCTCCCTCTCAGTTATCTTCCACACTGAAGTAGAGCCCTTGGGTTAATGAAGGCATTCAGATCACATAAGCGTGTATAGCAAGATAATCACTTTTCATTCAACAAAAGTAAATGCAATGGCAATTTTGTGTTTTGCTTATGTTCACTTATTTTGATAGAACTTTTGTACATGAAGAGAACTATTTGGTGCTACTGTATTGCTTATTTCCTCAGCCTTTGCCTTGGAAGGACATTTTAGCCATAGTCACATTAATGGCGGCTGAAGTGCAAATAATACTTTATGAAGATGACTCAGTGGAGGTACAATATGTTGATGGTTCCAGATTGCAGCTTTCTCCCTGTGGCTCTGAATTTTTATTTGAAAAAGCACCTCCTATTTCAGCACATCCTTTACAACAACCAGAAAGAATTCGCCAAAGGACACACTTTGTTATTAGCACGTACCGAGTAAGTAAAGATGACACAAAAACTACTCTTTTTAATACTAAAATATTGTTGAGGTGGCCAGAATATGGAAAGTAGTTAGGATTCCGGATTACTGTCATTCTAAATTGATTTTCAAATCATTTTTTTAAATTATTTTGTATTTCTTTTTGTAGGAGCAGCTACAGCGAGCCCTAGATTTCCGTAACTCCTTTGCTACTTGCCCTTTTTTATCTGAAAGCACCATACCTTCTGAAAGGAAAAAGGTAATATTTTTTAAACTTCATTTTTAAAACAAATATTTGAGGACAAGTAATTACAAACAGGTAGTTTAATATTTAGTCTTTTTCTTCATGACACTTTGAGCATAGACATGTTGCTATAAAACACATAGGCCTATATATTTCCACAGACTAGGGTGTTTTGATATTTTGTACATTGAGACACAGAAGTTATATAGTTTCTCTCTCTGCCTTTTTTTTTCCTTTAACATCTTTATTGGAGTATAATTGCTTTACAATGTTGTGTTAGTTTCTGCTGTATAACAAAGTGAATCAGCTATACATATACATATATCCCCATATCCCCTCCCTCTTGCATCTCCCTACCACCCTCCCTATCCTACCCCTCTAGGTGGTTGCAAAGCACCGAGCTGATCTCCCTGTGCTAGGCGGCTGCTTCCCACTAGCTATCTATTTTACATTTGGTAGTGTATATATGTCCATGCCACTCTCTCACTTCGTCCCAGCTTACCCTTCCCCCTCCCTGCGTCCTCAAGTCCATTCTCTATGTCTGCATCTTTATTCCTGTCCTGCCCTAGGTTCTTCAGAACCATTTATATGTGTTAGCATATATATGTGTTAGATTCCATATATATGTGTTAGCATACGGTATTTGTTTTTCTCTTTCTGACTTCACTCTGTATGACCGACTCTAGGTCCATCCACCCCACTACAAATAACTCAATTTCGTTTCTTTTTATGGCTGAGTAATATTCCATTGTATATATGTGCCACATCTTTATCCATTCGTCTGTCAATGGACACTTAGGTTGCTTCCATGTCCTGGCTATTGTAAATACTGCTGCAATGAATACTGTGGCACATGACTCTTTTTGATTATGATTTTCTCAGGGTATATGCCCAGTAGTGGGATTGCTGGTTCGTATGGTAGTTCTATTTTTAGTTTTTTAAGGAACTTCCATACTGTTCTCCATAGTGGCTGTATCAATTTACATTCCCACCAACAGTGCAGGAGGGTTCCCTTTTCTCCACACCCTCTCCAGCATTTATTGTTTGTAGATTTTTTGATGACTCTCTGCCTTTTTTTTTTTGTAGAAGAGGATTATACTCAGAACTTTACAGATTGGTGACTTATTGATTCTGAGAGGTGTCAAAATTAAATTTTGTGGCCATTTTAAGCAGCTTATGTGTAGTTATTTGTTAATGTGTAGTACAGATGTGTAATTACCTATGGGTATACACATTTTATTCTATTTTGAACTTCTAGGAGTAATAATAACCATCATTTCTTGAGGGTTTACTATGTGCCAAGAACTAGGAATAGTATTAAAAATATTTAATAACACCAGTATGGCATGGGTACCTGTTGATCAAAATGGATGTCCAAACAATCAAAACCAGGTGTATTGGCTACCTACCAAACCCCTTTTTACAGGTGAGGGAACTAAATCTCAGAGAGTTTACCTAATATGTCCATGAACATTTTCTAAGTGGCAAAGTCAGGATCTGAACCCCGTCTGTCTGACTCTGAAGACTGTGTCTCTTAATTACTTTCTGCTACAGTCATGATGCTTGCCTGCTTACTGAGTAACTTTCTGTTGTATTGTCTCATGGCAAAGGAGTCAAGAAAAATTGTAAGCTAATAACTTAGTTTACAAGGCCATTTTTTCCATTGTATCTTTTTTTTTTTCCCATCTGCATTGGGTCTTTGTTGCTGTGGGCGGGGGCTACTGTTCGTTGCAGTGCACAGGCTTCTCATTGCGGTGGCTTCTCTTGTTGGGCAGCACAGGCTCTAGGCGCATGAGCTTCAGTAGTTGCAGCGTGTGGCCTCAGTATTTGCAGTGCATGGGCTCTAGGGCATGCAGGCTTCAGTAGTTGTGGCACACAGTAATTGTGGTGCACGGGCTTCAGTAGTTGTGGCACACAGGCTCCATAGTTGTGGCGCACGGGCTTAGTTGCTCCACAGCATGTGGGATCTTCCCGGACCAGGGATCAAACCTGTGTCCCCTGCATTGGCAGGTGGATTCTTAACCACCGTGCCACCAAGGAAGTCCATCCACTGTATCTTTTGAGTGGTTACGCAGTATTCATTGAAACTACGTAACTTGCTGCTGATGCTGCAGTAGGATCATTAGGCTGTCTAATTCTAGAAAAAAGAATTGTCTGAACTGACCATCCTTATAAAGCAGCTTTGCCATCAATGACTATTGCCCTTAACTTTTTTTATATAATTTTTTTAATTGAAGTATAGTTGATTTACAATGTCATGCCAATCTGCTGTACAGCAAAGTGACTCAGTTATACACATATAGACATTCTTTTTTTTTTTTTGCAGTACGTGGGCCTCTCACTGTTGTGGCCTCTCCCGTTGCGGAGCACAGGCTCCGGATGCACAGGCTCAGCGGCCATGGCTCACGGGCCCAGCCACTCCGCGGCATGTGGGATCTTCCCAGACCGGGGCACGAACCCATGTCACCTGCATCGGCAGGCGGACTCTTAACCACTGCGCCACCAGGGAAGCCCGACATTCTTTTTTTTAATATTCTTTTCCATTATGGCTTATCCCAGGAGATTGGATATAGTTCCCTGTGTTATACAGTAGACCTTGTTGTTTATCCATTCTAAATGTAATAGTTTGCATCTACCAACCCCAAATTCCCAGTCCATCCCTCTCCCTTCCCCCCCACACCCCCTTGGCAACCACAAGTCTGATCTCTATGTCTGTGAGTCTGTTTCTGTTTAGTAGATAGGTTCATTTGTGCCACATTTTATTTATTTATATTTATTTATTTATTTGTTTTATTTTTGGCTGTGTTGGGTCTTCGTTGCTGCGTATGGGCTTTCTCTAGTTGCGGTGAGCAGGGGCTACTCTTCGTTTTGGTGTGTGGGCGTCTCATTGCGGTGGCTTCTCTTGTTGTGGAGCACGGGCCCTAGGCGCGCGGGCTTCAGTCGTTGTGGCTTATGGGCTTAGTTGCTCCGCGGCATGTGGGATCTTTCCAGACCAGGGCTCGAACCCGTGTTCCCTGCGTTGGCAGGTGGATTCTTAACCGCTGCGCCACCTGGGAAGCCCTGTGCCACACTTTAGATTCCACATATATGTGATATCATATGGTATTTGTCTTTCCCTTTCTGACTTACTTCACTTAGTACAGTAATCTCTAGTTGTATCCATGTTGCTGCAAATGGTATGAATACTTCCCTTAATTTTAGCATACTAACATCTGTACACATAGATAGCACTGTAAATTTACAAGGCTTTCTTGACAGTAGTTTTCGTAAATCTAAGGTTTTATATAAATGGAAGGTGAAATGTGTAAATTGGCAAGCTTAACTGATTAAAAGACTGTTATGTGACACTTGCCATTTTTATCTTATATGAAAAGATGCAACAGGCACTGTTACCTGTTATGAATCTGTTTGCTGTTGGTCCAGATCAGTTTACCTTTGAGTAATTCGATTTTTTTAAATGTTACCCTTTAAGGCACCTGGAATTTAGTGTGTGCTGTACCTGGTGCTATGTAGGACGAGTACCTTATACATGTTATCCTATTTAGTCCATGTGATAATCCTTTGAGATAGCATTTCCCAAATGCTGTTCAATAATTTCAGTACCATTTATTAAATATGTAATTCTCCCTTTCCCCCCTTGTTTTGAAAAACTTATGTTATCATATGTAACATTTTGAGATACGGTTGAGTCTGTTTCTGTGTTCTCTAAATTGTTCTGTCAGTGATTGTTATGCTGGTTCCATACCATTTAGGTTATGATTGCTTTTCATACAGTAGTGCTGGTCTTCCCTCATTTATATTCTTTTTCAGAGTAGACTTTTGGAGAGGGGCTGCAAATCTATTTATCTCTGATGCATTGTACACTTTAAATCAAAATACGTTTAACATTAAATATAACCAAGATGATTTTTCTTTTTCTTCTTTTCTGTCCTTTTTGTCAGAGAGTGTGTGTGTGTGTGTGTGTGTGTGTGTGTGTGTTTTATGTCTACTTTTCTAAGAAATAATCTTAACAATATCAAGTGTTCTCTGGAAAACCATATATAGGCTGACATTTTTCATTCTTTCTAGGTAGTAGAACACAAAACTTTAAGAGCTTTCTTAAGTAACATGTAAGTATCAAATGTATGGAAAAATTGGACTGTTAACAGAAAATGCCATCCCTTTTTCTCCCCTCAACTCAGCGTATCTTCACTGACATCTCAGAAGTAAGATGGCCTGGTCTTGATACTGATGATGGCATGATATGTATGCAGAGTGGCACCGTGAAGATATCATCTTTAGATGGTCACGCATACCTTTGCCTGCCCAAATCTCAGCATGAATTTACAGTACATTTTTTGTGTAAAGTAAGCCAGAAGCCAGACTCATCTATCGTACTGTCAGAAAAAAATAATAAAGCCAAAAAGGACAAACTAGTTGAAAAAGCTGGCAAAATCTATACATATGGAAGTTTATCAGGACAGAGACTGAAGAATAAAGAAAATGAACTTTATTATCAGATCACGAAATCCAAAGAACCTTTAGAGGAGAGTTGTGTAAATGGAACTGAAGGGAGGGAGGTGCTGTCTTCACCTGGGACAAAAGACACGTGTGTATACACGTGGGTAAAGCAGTGCTGGTCAGTGGCCTCCTGTCCGGAGGAATGGGAATATCCTTTGTCTTTAGCACTTCGTTTTCGTAATAAAATCAGCAATATGTCTGGAACTGATGCAGATATCACCCAGAAGAGAATTTTAACTTCTGACGTTTCTGAGGAAAGAGGAAAAGAAGTTTCTGTTCTTCCCAGGGCCCTGTTACTAAGCTGTCCTGTCCCACACCTGCACAGGTAATGGAAGAATGACTTATTTGTCCTAATGCTTTTGGACATTACCTAAGACCTTACCTAAGGATCATTTTTCTTTCGGAATCATCTGATACCATCTGATGTATACAATGTATACATGTATACAATGTATAGAATGTATACAATGATGTATACAATCATCTGATACATACCATAAGGAAAGTTCAATTGATCTAAAACTTTGCTTGTAACGGATAGTAAATAATGTCCCTGGCTAATGTGTTGCTTATATTTCTTACTTCACATCCATGCATTGGATGTTGGTGGAAGGCTGACTACACTGGGTACTTTGTTAAGCATGGAGACTGTAGAGATGAAGAGTCCCTGCTTTCTAGGAGCTTAGAGTCTAGTAAGGGTCACTATCACTGAAAAGATTATTAAAGTGTGGTAAGTGACGGCACAGAGCTCTGTGGGAGCGAGCCCTGGGAAGCATCCGCTGCTGCCCAGTGGAACCTGTTAGTTCTGTTGCTGGAGCATGGACCTGACGTGTGTGATCATGGGTTCTTTCTTTCATCCATAGCCTCAGAGGACACCTTGTCTTTGGTTAACTGACTGTAAATATGTCCATCTTCAACAGGGATAAACATGGAGAGGCTTCTGGATAGCTAGGTACAGACTTTTACCTTCACTAAGAAATGAATAGCCTAATGGTTATAGATTTGTAACATGAACTCTGTATAAGTAATGTAGTAACAATGATAATAGCTAACACAGAGCACTTACTTTGTGCCAGGCATGGTTATACTTTACCTATTTTGTCCTCATAGTAACCCCATGAGGTAGGTACTCTTATCAACCCCATTTTGTAGAGGAACTTGAGACAGAAATGTTGAATAACTCAAGCACAGTCTCACACCTAGTGCTTGTAGAATTGGGATATGATCCCAGGTAGTCTTCTGAGTACATATTTGTTATTCGAAACAAAAAATGGGAATGATTTTTAGCCTTGTCATGATTATGTAGTTAGAATTGGGAATTCCAGTATTATAAGTACACATCAAAAGAGATTTATGCTTCTAAATTAACAGTTTTTCAATAACTTGCCACTGGCCTTGATTGAAATCCATTATCCTTAGGCATGGCTTAACAGGCCTTCTGTTATATGGTCTTTTCGTGGGTCTGTAATCCTCACCACTCTTGCCCTTGCTTTCTCTACTCTTGCTAAACTGGACTTCTTGCGGTCCATAGAATTCTTGCCCAAGCTTTGTTTTACCATGGCACCTATTCTTTCCATGCCAGGAACACTCCTTTTATCTCTCTCAGCTCGCTAACTTATGCTCATTTTCAGGTCTTAGCATAAATAAGCCTTTCTTCCTTAGGGTCATTATTCTGAAGTCCCTAGATTGGATTAGGCTCTATACAATCCCATAGCATACAGTAATTCTCTTTTCTTTATGTTCAGTATCTACTACTTTATGTCCCTGCTAAACAGAATCTCCATTGAGGGCAGGGACCATGTCTGCTTTCTTGGGTGTCATATCCATAGTGTGTATTGCACAGTGCCTGGCTCACCATAGATATTTCAGTAAATATTTATTGTTTGAATCCTAAATTTTAAACGTTAGTGAAACTTAATTTATGTATTTATGCTGAGATTCAATAATGAGATTATTAAAAATACTAAGAAAAATACATGGAAAAATAAGATTACAGTTGACTCTTGGACAACACGGATTTGAACTGTGTGGGTCCACTTATACACAGGTTTTTTCAATAAATATAGTGCTGTATTTTTATTTTTCAGATCTTTAAATGAACTAAGTATGGGGGGAATGTTTGTGTTCGATTAGAGATCACAATTTGGGGAATCAACAGAACTAGGGTTTGAGTGCTGATTTTATCCAAACTGTTTCAGCTTCCTGCCCTTGGGTGAGTCATTTATAAACTCCTTTGTTTTTGAGGCAGAGATAACAGTACTCGGTTTTCTACTGCACTGGGGTTAGTGCCCCCAATCCCCATGTTGTTCAAGGGTCAACTGTAGTTTTAAATTTCATTAATGCACTTTCATATTAATTTTTACTTTTCTTTGATCTAATGACTTAAGCAAGAAATAAATCTTACTACAGTAGCACTGTTCTGTTCACTTCTAAAGGTAATTACGTTAGGCAACCAGAATTAATAGCTTGTATTTTGTCCTTCACAGGTGGGATTTTTGTGATTCACTTTCACAGAGACAGTTTGGTGAAGAAGAATATTCCTATCCTGAACTAGTGAAAGTGGTTTGGTACAAGGGTATTACCTATAGGTAAGGCACTTGTGTTGCATTTGGAGCTATTTAGCAATGTCACAGAGGGTATAGGACTACCCTTGTGGATAGACTCCCCCGTGAGTACAGTTTTGCCTGGGGCCACCATTCTCCTGTGTTTGGCCCTGAGTTTTACAGATCTCTATGTGTACTAATAAAATTTAAATTAAATTTAATTTAATTAAAACTGAATAAAATTTAATTAATAATTTTATTAGTCCACATAGATGTCTTGTGACTAATTCACATTAACCATATTCACAAGATTTTTGTGACAGCTCCAAAGCCAATGAGGGATTAGTTTTGCTTGTGAATGAAATATTTTGCCAGTTATTTAGGATACCCCTTCCAAGCAATAGGGGATCTAGTCATCTGAATTAGTCATGTCAGAAGGATGCCTGTTGAGCATGGAATTAGAGGAGAAGTTAGCTAGCCTAGAAGAGATTTCAGCCACCATTCATGCCACAAATATTCACTGAATGTCTCCTCTGTGTCTGAGCTATTCTATTGAATTATCTCTATTCTACCACAAAGTACACCTCGCTAGTGACTGGAATACTAGTGTTGGCTAGATTCAGAGTTTCACTTCTGTAAATAATGCTAGAAGAGATCTGTGAAATTTTTGTTCTTTGGGGTCTCCTTTTCCTGCATGAAAACCACCTCTTTCTCTTTTTTTTTTGTTTGTTTTTATTTTTTACTTTTATTTAAAAAAAATTTTTATTGAAGTATAGTTTACAATGTTGTGTTAGTTTCAGGTGTACAGCAAAGTGATTCAGTTATACATATATATGTATGTGTGTGTATATATATATATGTATGTGTATGTGTATGTATATACATATATTCTTTTTCAGATTCTTTTCCCTTAGAGATTATTAAAAAATATTGAGTATAGTTCTCTGTGCTATACAGTAGGTCCCTGTTGGTTATCTATTTTTTATATAGTAGTGTGTATATGTTAATCCCAAACTCCCAATTTATCCCTCCTGCCCTTTCCCCTTTGGTAACCACAAGTTTGTTTTCTATGTCTGTGGGTCTATTTCCGTTTTACAAATAAGTTCATTTGTTTTGTTTTGTTCTGTTTTTTAAGATTCCACATGTAAGTGATATCATATGATACTTGTCTTTCTCTGTCTGGCTTACTTCACTTAGTATGATAATCTCTGGGTCCATCCACGTTGCTGCAAATGGCATTATTTCATTCTTTTTTAAGGCCAAGTGGTATTCCATTGTATATTATACCACATCTTCTTTATCCATTCATCTGTCAACAGACATTTAGGTTGCTACTGTGTCTTGGCTATTGTAAATAGTGCTGCTATGAACATTGAGGTGCATGTATCTTTTTGAATTAGAGATTTCGTCTTTTCTGGATATGTACCCAGGAGTGGGACTCCTGGATCATATGGTAACTCTATTTTTAGTTTTTTAAGGAACCTCCATACTATTCTCCATAGTGGCTACACCAATTTACATTCCCACCAACAGTGTAGGAGGGTTCCCTTTTCTCCACATCCTCACCAACATTTGTTATTTGTGATCTTTTTGATGATGGTCATTCTGACTGGTGTGAGGTGATACAGCATTGTAGTTTTTTTTGTTTTTTTGTTTTTTTTTTTGCGGTACGCGGGCCTCTCACTGTTGTGGCCTCTCCCGTTGCGGAGCACAGGCTCCGGACTCACAGGCTCAGCGGCCATGGCTCACGTGCCCAGCCGCTCCGCGGCATGTGGGATCTTCCTGGACCGGGGCACGAACCCGTGTCCCCTGGATCGGCAGGCAGACTCTCAACCACTGTGCCACCAGGGAAGCACCCTCATTGTAGTTTTGATTTGCATTTCTCTAATAATTAGCAATGTTGAGCAGCTTTTCATGTGCCTGTTGGCCATCTGTATGTCTTCTTTGGAGAAATGTCTATTTAGATCTTCTGCCCATTTTTTAATTGGGTTGTTTGTTTTTTTGATATTGAGCTATGTGAGCTGTTTATATATTTTGGAAATTAATCCCTGGTCAGTAGCATCATTTGCAGATATATTCTCCCAGTCCATAGGTTGCCTTTTCATTTTGTTTATTGTTTCCTTTGCTGTGCAAAAGCTTTTAAGTTTAATTAGGTTTAGAGAAACTTAGAGAAATTAAAGAAACAATTCCATTTACCATCACATCAAAAAGAATAAAATACCTAGGAATAAACCTACCTAAGGAGACAAAAGACCTGTACTCCGAAAACTGTAAGACACTGATGAAAGAAATTGAAGACGACACAAACAGATGGAAAGATATACTGTGTTCTTGGATTGGAAACATCGACATTGTTAAAATGACTATACTACCCAAGGCAATCTACAGATTCATTGCAATCCCTATCAAATTACCAATGGCATTTTTCACAGAACTTGAACAAAAAAATCTTAAAATTTGTATGGAGACACAAAAGACCCCAAATAGCCAAAGTAATCTTGAGAAAGAAAAATGGAGCTGGAAGAATCAGGCTCCCTGACTTCAGACTATACTACAAAGCTACAGTAATCAAAGTTGTATGGTACTGGCACAAAAACAGACATATAGATCAATGGAATAGGTTAGAAAGCGCAGAAATAAATCCACGCACCTCTGGTCAATTAATCTATGACAAAGGAGGCAAGACTATACAATGGAGAAAAGACAGTCTCTTCAATAAGTGGTGCTGGGGAAACTGGACAGCTACATGTAAAAGAATGAAATTAGAACATTCTCTAACACTATATACAAAAACAAAAATAAACTCATAATAAATAAAAAAAAACCTCATAAATAAAAATAAACTCAAAATGGATTAAAGACTTAAATGTAAGACTGGAAACCATAAAACTCCTAGAGGAAAATATAGGCAGAACACTCCAAAGAGTGTTCAAAAGATAAGTTGCAGCAATATCTTTTTGGATCTGTCTCCTAGAGTAATGGAAATAAACACAAAAATAAACAAATGAGACCTAAACCCACCCCCTTCTGACAATATGTTCTTCATATATGTTTGGATAAAATTGACTTGGCTTAAGTTTTTATAAATTATGTACCCAATACCTTGATTGTACCTGGCTGCTCCAGGTACAGTCACCTTCTCTTAGGGGTGGCTCTTTTTACACATGGCTAACCTCATCCATCAGGTATTGATTCTACTAGTTTCATTTTTACAGAATAATATTATTTTTAGGTTCTGGAGTTGTCATATTTAACTCCTATGCAATGGGCATTGCTTTGATTACTATAATGTACCAGCCACTGTGAGTGGCAGTGGGATACCAGGATGATAAGACAAGATGCCTGACTTCTAGAAGTTGAGCTTAGCTGAAATAGATACATTAACCAATTCTGGGTGTTCTGTTTATTTTTTGCAAAAAAATTAATTTAGCTGGTTGATGTACAGAATATGAAATTATCCATTTTTTTTAGATAGGCAAAAAAACCCCTCATACTACCTTTTTTTAATATGATTGCCATCATCAATATGTTAATCTCAATGAGAAAAATATTTTTTTAATGATTATTTCTTTTCCTTAGACTTACCCACAAAAATATGAACTCAATAGAGGTTTATCCTGGAGATGGATCTGTTTTCAAATCAGAAGGAGCTTATTTGGGAAACTATTTTATATATTATTCTATTCAAGAAGGATCAGAAGAGGTAAGTTGACAACGAGGTCTCAGCTCAAGAAGATTTTTGGTACATGGCTGTTTCTTAATAATTCTGAATATATATATATATATATATATATATATATATATATATATATATATA
>NW_021703768.1:36476973-36515372 GCF_005190385.1 Monodon monoceros | reverse complement strand
ATATATATATATATATATATATATATATATATATATATATATATATATATATATATGGGAAATTTGACCTTCTATAAAATTTCTTGCTACTACTTCTTAGTCTAGAGAATTAATATAATCTTACTGCCAGCATTGGCACAGTAATTACCAACCACCTTATTTTTTCTGTATTCTCATCCAGTATTCTGTCATCCATTTGCCTAAGCAGTTTGTTTTTAAATCAGAAATTAAATTTCTTCTGTCATAGAACTTATCAATAGGAAACACTGAAACCAGCAATACTATTTGGAATCAGTATACTTCTTTGAATTAATATTTGCATATTAAAAAGCACATTCTTTTCTCTCCACATACAATTGCTTGCATATTTAAAACACCTCTTAACTCCTAAATCTTCATATACAATTAGAGCATTGGACAGGATTGTTCTGTTGTTGAAAACAGTGAAACATAACATGATCTATTTAATATATCAGACCAAAATGTAATCATGTGGAAATTTTGTTAATAGTCTAAATTTGCTTGTTCCCAGTCTGACATTTGAAATCCACCCTTTTATAGGGATTACTATAGTATCACACAGCTTTGCTTCACAGGATGGAACATAATACGTTTTCTTTCTCTATTACAGAGTATTTGAGTGATAAGATTATCATGGTTGCTAGGAAGAAGACTTAAAACTAGAGCAGATTTTTTTTAACTAGGGAAAATTTCAAACATATGCAAAAGCAGAAAGACTAGCGTAACAGACCTTCATGTACCCATTACCCAGCTTGTTCCATCTATACTTCCCACTGCCGCCTCCACTTCCTATTTATTTCTAAGTAAATCCCAAGTATCATTTTATTCATAAATATTTTAGTATATATTAGAGCAGATTCCCTACTGAAGTCTATTTGTAGGAAAGTATTTATTCAATAAATATTAATTGAACATTCATAGGCAGGCACTCTGTTAAGCACTGGGTAAAGATGAAGCATTCTTGCAGTCAAGATTTCACAGTCTAGTAGTCAGTCAGTCAGGCAAACAGGCAAATGAGATGAAAGCATGACCAGTAGTGTGTGTGTGTGTGCGTGTGCACGCACACACATGTGTAGTGCATGAGATGATTCAGTAAACAGGCAAATAGAATGGGTATGCATATACATCCACACTACTGACTGCTATGTATCGAGAGTTCAAAAAACTACAAGGCAAATACAGAACATCTTCCTGGAGCTTCGGTTTTACTCAAAGGTGTCGTGGGGAGGGGGTGATAATTTTTATACTGAAGCAAACATATCACATGTGCTTTGGAGATAAAACAAAACTTCCAGACAAGTTAGTTGTGCCTTTGTGGTGGACTGCTTTGGGCTTTACACACTCAGACCCCAGTGAGCAACACATTCATTCTTCTCTGTCTACTTGAGTGAAAAGATTTAGAAACAATTTGCTTTCTTTTGGGAGTAAAATTGTTTGCTCCTTACTTTAACCCATATTCCAAAATAAATTCCAGGTGGATTAAAGGGCTAAATGTAAGAAACCAAACTTTATATTTATTAAAAGAAAATAGAAGGACAGTGTTTATAGTGTTGTGATAGGGAAGGCCTTCTTAAGTACAATACACAAAACCAGACGGCATAAAGAAAAGTTTGATCAGCTTGAAATTTTTAAATGTATGTTAAATTTTAAATATTTAACTTTTGTTAAATTAGATAAAGTAAAAAAGACAAAGGCCTGGAAGAAAATATTGTACACTATAAATCATTAATAAAAAGACCAGAAAAAAACCTAACAGAAAAATGAGCAAAGGATAAGAATGATTATGCCGTGTAACCCATAGTATTTGAAGACATGTTCAACTTTACTACTTGCATCAAAGAAATGCAGATTAAAATAACAATGATATAATATTTTTCACTCATCAAATTGTCAAAAGGTTGATAATATCTACTGCCAGCAAGGGTATGGGGGAAAGGGGTGCTTTCATAGTGTTAATTGGAGTGTAAATTGATTCAGCCTTCATGAAGGCCAACTTGATAATATCAAGTAAAATTGGCTAGAAATTCTGCTTCTAAGGTATCTATCCTAGAAAACTATGAGCACATATATACAAAGAAGCATGGCCAAGGATGTGGACTGTGGCCTTGTTTGTAGTAGCGAAAAACTGGAAGTAATCTAAATGTTCATCAGTAGAAAATGGTGAAATAAGCTGTGGTGATCAGGTCGTGGGAATGTTGGAAGCAGTTTAAAAGAGTGAGGAAGATGTAGACGCATAGAAAGACAGATATTGAAAGATCTCCAAAATGCTGTTGAGTGAAAGAAAAGTTGCATGAGAAGATGTACAATGATATCTTCTGTGTAAAGAACAAAAAACAAACCCCAAACCCAATTATATTACTGTATATAATACATGTGTAAATGCACAGGGAAAGATCTGGGCAGATAAAAACTAAACTGAAGTGGTTACTTTTGGGGAGGAATCTGGGATTTTGTGAGGGAGGAAGAGTTGGGAGGGACTGAAATCTTATATTTTTGAACTCTTTCCCCCTCCCCAAATGTAGTAATGTATCATTGCTTGTATAATTAAAAATTTAAAGAGGAAAGATTGACAGGGACTGACAGTGTAAGTGCTTCCATAGAGATAAACACTTGGTGCTTTGGGTCCACATAAGGAAGGGTACCTGACCCTGTTTGGGAGGCTCCAGGAAAGCCTTCTGGAGGAAGACATGGCAGGAGGAGTTATGCAAAAGAGGGATGGATGTTAGAGGAGCATATAGCTAAGGGAACACTGTTCTTGCTCAACTCTTTGCATGGCTGGCCTTTTGTCATTAGAATTTCTATTTAAATGCCACCTCCTCAAGGAAGCTTTTCCTGACTATCCAGATTAAAGAAGCTACCCATGACACTCCCTATCAAGGTATCCTCCTCTTTTTTTCTTCTTGGCATTTAGTACTTTGTGACATTTTCATATTGATCAATGTTTGTTTACTAACTAACCCACCTAGAGGTAAGCCTTGTCTTGTTCAACACACTATTTTACTAGTTCATAGAACAGTAGATAAATGTCATCTAACTGGAGGCAAGAGTCTGGGGCCAGTATGGAATGCTGAAGGAAATGAAAATGCTGTGGTAGGCTGTAGTAGACTAAAACAGAGGTAGAATGGTGGGGGAAATGTCCACAGAAGAGATTAGACCAAGTTGAGCCAGTTCATTAATGGAGCATGAGAAACCCTATTGCTTTTGGAGAGCCACTGAAGGATTTAAGTAGGGAAGTGACATCATATTTTTGTTAGGTCTTTTCAGAGGAAGATGAACTGAGATGGGGAAGCAGTGGCACTTCAAGCTGTAGAACCAGTTAGAAGACATGTATAGTAGTGCAGAGAAGGAAGTATGAGGGCCAGGCAGTGGTAATGAGAATGGAAGGATAAGAATGGACCCAAGAAGTATTAAGGAGACAGAACTAATGACTGAACGGGATATTGGGGATGAGGAAGGAGTTGAAAATGATGCCAAGTTATTGAATTAATCAATGAGTGGTGGTACCAGGCACTGGATTAAACCAAAAAAATTTTCAAACCGAAAGTGTATTGATGATGGCATTTTTTCAACTTACCAAGAGATTTCCATAAGAGATTTAAATTCTATTATAGTTCATTCCCATCTGCCTGATAGTAATTGAAAGAAACTCTTAATTTTAAGATGCATCTTTATTTCAGAGAGGTTAAATTGTGAAAAATAAGCATTTTAGAATTGATGAAATTAGGCAGTGGAAAAAGACAAGAACCTTCGAGGGACTCAGTATCCGATAGAGAAGGACATAAATAATTAAGGTGTGATATTTTGAGTGCCTACCATGTGACTTAGCTGAGCAAAACAGATTCAGCCCCTACCTTCACGAAGCTCCATTCTAGCAGAGAAGACCAACATTAAGTATAAAACATTAAATTGAAATTGTAATGGAAACCAAGAAGCAGGAATAGAGGTTTTCTGTGCTTGTAGACATAACTAGGGGATTTCACCTAGCGTATGGGACCTTCTTAATGGCTTCCCTGATGCTGAAGGTAAAGTAGGAGTTAGTCAGACAAAGGGAGGTGATGGAGGGAGGGAGCTGAGTTCTAGGAAGAGGGAATAACATGTAATGATTGACATACCAGAGGTAAATATGAAGTAGGAGGGAGGGAAAAAAATACAGATTTTGAAGGGAAGGTAATTTCATTTTGACATGTTGAAGTTGAAATGTCTATGTGATACCCGGTAGAGATTTAGATATTCAAGTCTACAGTCCAGGATAAAAGAGGAGAGATTATTTTTTGAGTACCATACTATAGACTAAATTCTGTCCCAGTTGCTTTATATATGTATTATTTTATTAATCCTCGGGACAATGTGGATGGTAGGTAGTATCCCCATTTCATAGGTTGTAGGCACTGAGACTTAACACAAGTTTGTATAACCTGCCCATCATTATAGTAGTAAAAGGCACACCTGTGATTTGAATCCAGCTCCGACTTTGAAGCTTATTTTCTCTCACTGATGGTAGAGTATGGGCAACACTCTCTTGTGGTTCAATTCAGACCTCTACTACTACTTAGCCCTCAAGCCTCAGTTTCCTTATCTTAAAAATAGGCATTAGTAGTTCATATCTCTCAGGATTATTTTGAGGAGTAAATGAGATAATCCTTTGTAAACTACGTAGCATAGCACCTAGCACATAGTATCATCTGTTTAATAAATGTTAGTTGTTGCTGTTGTGATATTTATTATGAACACAGTTTTGGACCCTCCTGGGATTACCCAAGAAGAAACGAGAAATCAGAAGAGAAGGCTGGAGACAGAGTCCTGGTAAACACTAGCATGAAAGAGTCTCAGAAAGAGGAAATTCAGAGGGAATAACAAAACAACATTTTTTTCTAATTCAAGAAGTTGAGCTTGTAAATAATAATATTGTCTTACACAAACTAGCAATTGTTCTTCCATTAATAAAATACAACAAAATGATATAGTCATTCAATTAAAATGGTAATTAAAAGTTTTTTAAGCCTATTTAGCCGCCGCCTTCTTTTTTTTTTTTTTTGTCTAAAGGGAAAATGGAGCTTATGGTAGGTTTCCTGTTAATGCACAGAGAAATTAGTTTGTTAATTTGAGTACAGCCAAGATTTAAATTGAGCAGTAAGTTATAGGCTATTAGAATATAATTTTTGAGTAGGATAACTTTTGATAGGAGGAATTCTAGACTTTAAAAAAAAAAGGAAAATGGAAAAGCATCATAAAATACCTTTTAAAGTTACCTTTTATGGGCTGTTGATTAACTTAAAATAACTGCTTGCCTTTTCACTGTATAAATACATATTTTAAGGAAAAAAAATAGCTAAGTAATAATGGCCAAAATTTATTATTGAATCTTTTTTAAAATTTTAAACTAATTTACAGAGAGAAGAGAAAACTTATTCAGTAAATAACCTTCCTCCAGATAGACCAGGAAGTCCATTTTCTGTTTGTTCTCTAATTAAACAGGCAACCAGGTAAGTGCTTCACGTTCAACTGAATCAAGTGTTATGTGTCTGAGAAACCTGATACATTTTCTAGTGGTTTGGATAAGATTAAGAATTGGTGGGTACAGTGGAAATGTCTTTAGTAAAATCTGTCAACTTTTCTGGTCTCATCATTTATAAAATAAAGTGATCACAATGTCATTATAAGAGTACTTCTTGGCAGTTCCCTGGTGGTCCAGTGGCTACCACACTCCCAATGCAGGGGGGCCCAGGTTCGATCCCTGGTCAGGGAACTGGATCCCACGTGTTGCAACTAAGAGTTTGCATGCCACAACTAAAAGATCCTGCATGCCGCAGCTAAAGATCCCACATACCACAACAAAAATCCCTTGTGCCACAACCAAGACCCGGCACAGCCAAATAAATAAATAAAGATTAAAACAACAGCAACAACAAAATCCCAATTATTAAAAAAAAAAAAAAGTACTTCTGGCTTTGAAATTTGAAGTTAAATATGGAGAAACATCCACATATGGCAAGCAACTGCTGGAAGAAAATAAGTGCCTTTTCTCTAGGTAAGTGTGGCATCATTATTGTTCCTTGGAATCAAGTTGAAGATTTGATGATACATTTGAATTTTCATACTTCTTTATTATCCTAGGAGTAATAACGATTTCTGAGAATGAACAGAAGGTGAACTGTAGTTTGGTTCTTTGGTTCATATGTTTTTTAATTCATTAATCAGTCTGTGGCACCGAGAGGAATGAAAGTGGATTGTTGAATTAAATTATTTGTTTTATAAACTTATGTTTAAGCAACTTCTAAAGTAGATTTGAAGGAGCAGAACTGGTCATTTGATTTTCTAGGGACAGTTGATTCATATCCCCACCACTCTTAGACTATGCTAAACCTTTCAGGTGCTGTGAATCTGTCACTTCTTAAAAAGGAGCAAATTCTGAAAATCCTCTCCATTTGGAGTCATTTCATTGCTAAAAATTAGAGGAATAACCTTAATTATGTAAGATTAGCACAAAGGGAAGCAACAGTAGTAGTTCCCTTCTAGGGGCTTAAGGAAGAAAGAGGTCCAAACGTATTATTGTGGAAACGAGTTACTTGCCTAAAATGTTGTATAGCAGTGAGAATGGGTTGCTAGAATTGGAAAATGACATTATTTGCAAATGTTTAAGTAGTATTTTTCTTGTTGACAGAATTCTTCAGCATTGTGCCAAGATGAAGCTTTCTTTAAGCCATAACTATCATATATGCTGCTGGAAAATGGTATCTTAAATTATTTTAAAAGCAAGATATTTTTAATTGCTTTATTATTTGTATACATACATATAAGTTCAAATTACTTTCATCTAAGTCATGTGAGAAAGTCTTTGTAATATTAATACTGGTTTATTTAAAAAATCCATTTAATAGATAAACACTGCAAAACTGGGCTTTTATGTTATACTTTTACTGTATATAGTTTGTTGTTTCTTTTTTCTTAGAGGAGGAGGACAGGGGAATTGATTGGATTTGAAGTATGTGAAAACATAGTTATTTTGAAACATATTACAGTATTCATTCTATTTCCATAACTGTAAAAGTAAATTTTTTTTAATACTGACTTGGAGGAAGTGATTCTCAGACCTTGATTTCTGTATCTATACTGCTTTGATTATAAACCTATATGTTGCTGTAGTTCCTAATCTTTGTCTATTTTCTATGTAAAGTTCAGCAGAATGGTGACTTTCCAAAGGTATTAGTACTTAATCTGCTTACAATAGACTCTTTTGGGTAGCCACTTCTGGAAAAGTCAAAACATCCATAAGGGTTCTACAATATTCAACTTCTGAATGAGAATCTGAAGTTGCCTCGGTGTTCATTAATCATTTCAATCTTATTAGTGGATAACTGTCTTTCTTGCTATTTTTATTTTCTGGTTTTAGGTACCTGGGATAAATGATAGCAATATACTGCCTTTGCTTTTGAGAGAATCGTTCATACCCAACGTGGGAAGATTTCTTGCATACTCTGATGACAAAGTACATGCTGTCTTTTTAGATGGCATTACTCTAACCCTGAATTGGAATTTCAGCTCTCTTATTGAAAAGAGACAGGTAATTATACTTCAGACTGAAATCTATTTTTTGTTTATTTATTTTTAATCTGTGGAAATAGTACAAAGAAAATGAAGTACCACAGTATCTCTATTTTTTGAAGTATAAAATCTGTCAAGAGGCTTTACTGATCTCATTGGATTTCCTAGCAGAAATCAGAAAGGTGTGACAAATCGTCATTTTTATAAAGGTAACTCATTATAGAGAGAGGGACTAGTATTTTTGTTCTTTTGATAATTATCTATATAAGGGTGGTGGTTAAATAATACCCATATCCCATGTAAAACAAAACTTTTAAGTTAGTCAAAATAAAGTTTTAATGGTTCATCTATTTCTTTTTTTTTTTTTACTGAAAATTAATTAAAAAGAAGGTTTTGTTTTTCAGTTCTAGAATACTAAAACTTACCTTTCCCCCTTGCTTCTTAAGGTAAATCGAGGTCTCAATTTAGGTTGGTGTAAGTTAACTTTTCCTGATGGACAAAATCAGTTAATTCAGATTCAACACCCTGGACCATATGAAAGGTACTGGAAAGCAATTAAAAAAATAATTTCATGTTAGTAAACAACTTCCTTTTAGACAGAGAGGAAGCATAAAAACATTATTTAAATGTTGTATATATTTTTAGTTTTTCCATGTGGAAAATGCATAAAGTCATTTCAGCGGGTTTCAGTAGCTGCATTGTTTTTGTTTTTGTTTTTTTGGCCATACCGTGTGGCTTGTGGGATCTTAGTTCCCCGACTGGGGATCGAACTCACGCCCCCTATAGTGGAAGCACAGAGTCTTAACCACTGGACCTCCAGGGAATTCCTCAGCAGGTTTCAGGGTTTACAGTTATATTGGTCTCTAGCATAACTAAATAGATCAGGTCAGCTTTAATCATTTCCATTTGTATTCTAGTGATTTTTCAAAAGAAATGTGTTATAGATATAACTGGCTTGCTGTGGAGGTTGGACTGTGGTCAGCTGTGTTAACCAGTTAACTAATTAATCCCCTAACCAATTTAAACTAAGGCTTACAGCCACAAATAACTAAACGTATGTATTATTTCTGTAAAGTGAAATAAAACAAACTAGCTAACGATTATTCTTAAAATGGAGAAGATTCTTGAAATCAGCTTTTTATGAATATGCTTTTTCTCTTTTGGCTTATGTAATTTGTTATAATAATCATTCTCTTTGTGATGTTCTTGACATGTTAGTGATTTTACTTGAGGATGTTCACAAAACAATTGCTTTTTTTACCTCTTGAATTTATTTTTCTGTTGGGAGTTATTGCATTTTGGTTTAAATGCTCCAACCTTCATTGCTAGTTTGAATAATTTGCCTCAAAAGATAGTGTCTCTTTAGCAAACATTAACTATTTATTTCAGCCAGTCACTCCAAATCATTCACTTTATTGAACTTGATACTTGTTTTGTGTGTTTGATGAGTTATATGTAATTCTGGATGTGTGTGTGTGTGCATTAACAGGTGTGTTCTGGTTGAAATTTTAGAAAGCAAATGCTCACTTAGTCTTGTGTGTAAAGATATTTTCATGATAAAATTTAATGAAATTCATTTTACTTTGAAAAACTAAAAGGAGAATTTAGGTATTAGAACTTTGAATGAAATCCAAGTGTTAACCTGTGTTCTGATTCTTAAATCTCATCTTTATTAATCATATATGTGAGTAAATCATCTTATTCCTGATGAATGAGAAAAACTTGCTTTTTCTTTTTCCAATGAAAACGATTTAAAAATTGCCCTACTTTAGAATTTTTTCTTTATTCTTTTTTCCCAAACTGTCTTAATGATTTTTCCAATTTTTAAATGCTTTTATAAATATTCTACAAGTTCGTTTTTCAAATATCTGTCTTAATGTATTCAATCTAGATATGTGACAACAGTAATATCATGGTGCAGAAGACTGACCCAGACTAGTCAGAAAGAAATGCCTACACATCCTTCATCTTCTGTCCCGGAAGAAAACTGGTATTTGTATTTATTTTAAACTTAATCTGTGTAGAAGAGCCAAGTAATCCTCAAAAATTAAAATGTTAAAAGGTAAACTGACTCTTTTTCCCAAAAAAGCTTTCTCTTAGTTAAATATATTTAACTCCTATGATGTTTTGATAGCTTAAATCTTGAAAATATCTTTAATTGGATATCTCATTTATTACATTTCATCATAGTATATTTCATCTGAAGATTTGAAAACTTCATATCAAAATGGGTGACTCTTTTAGTGTAATTAATTCATCCTGAAAACTTTATGGAAAAATTTAGAGGATATATATTTTTTTATCTTAGTAATATTAAAGGAAATAAAATGTTGACTAACATAACAAGCTTTCAGGAAAAGTTGATTTTTAAATAATTTCTATTATATTAATTGCCTCCCCCAAATTAGTTGATAAATCAACAAATAAAGCAAGATTTCAGTCCCTCCTGTGTGCCTTTCAGTGTGTAGGGGACTAGAACTGGGCTCCGAAGGAATATTTAGGGAAATTAAGACATTTTAGGGAGGAAGCAAGGGCAGAGGTAAAAAAGAGTATTTTGGCTTGTGGAGATAGTAAGAAGTTAGTTTTTATGGAGCAGACACTTACCTGCTTGGGTGTAGTGTGACTCTGATGGATAGGAATAGACCTTGTAATCAATAGAGGAATTCAGACTTTATAGAATTACAAGTTCCTATATGGAAAAATGACAGGAAGAAAGAGCCTTAGGAAGGTTAGTGTCACTGCAAGAGTATAATCTGATTATATTGGAAAAGAAGGATATCAGGAACAATTTAGGAAGCTTTAAATTAAAGTAAGTTGTAAGAGGACTTACCTGGTGGTCCAGGTGTTAAGACTCGGAACTCTCAATGCAGGGGGCCCAGATTGGATCCCTGGTCAGGGAACTAGATCCCACATGCCGTAACTAAGAGCCTACATGCTGCAACTAAAGATCCTGCGTGCCGCAACTAAGACCTGGCACAGCCAAATAAATAAATAAAAAGAATAAAGTAAGCTGTAAGGTGTCTTAGTGCATGGTGAAAAAATATATATACAATAAGCTTGATTCTTATCACCTTTTCCTAAGTTACTTAGAGAAAGAGGTACAATCAAATCAGTAGATGTTATTTGAATATCCAGATATCTTAAGGATTCAGCTTTCCAGGTCCCTCTCTTCAGCTAGTTTGGGAGCAGAAAAGTTGCCTTAATAGCTAGCAAAAAACATAGTTGGGAAGAAAGGGAAATTGTACATGGCTATAAAATTGGTTACTTCATCATTGCTCAGCTGGCAAAGTTTGTAAAATGCTAGCCTTTTTATATGAAAGCTTAGAAGAGGATAACTGTCAAGGCAAACTGAGAAGTGAGGGGGTAAGAGAAGTACAGATTGGTGAAAGCAGCTATGTATGGGTGGAAGCAACGCGGAGCAGAGGGGAGACAGGAATTGAGGAGTGGGGAGGGGAGATACGGCACTTGAACAGCTCCATTCCCCTCCCAAAGCCTAAGACATCTCCACAAGAATCAGATGATTCTTGTTTTCTTGTCAAAGTGAATAGGTTGAAGGGAGAGAAGAGATCGCATAATAAACAGTTACCTAAATTGTATTTCAGCTGTAAACATAATATACAGCTACCTAAATTGTATTTCAATATTTTATTTCCAACTCACCTTATATTATTAGCTTACTCGTTCAAATTTTTAATAGGAATGCTTGTCAAAAAATAGTACAGGAGATATTTTATAAGACGTTGGTTTATCGTATGAGTGGCAGCATTAAAGGTAGTTTGTATGGTTCTGGGTGTACCCAGAAAATGTGTCTCATGTTTAAAAAAGGCAGGGGGAGTGTGTTTTGCAATGATGAAGAGTCGGCGGGTTTTGGAGTAAGTCATATCCAGGTTTTTACCACAGATGCTTAAAATGATGAAAGATCTCTTTTATTCTCCGTTCATAGGCTGGAGTACAAGGAAAGAGTGCAGGCTGATGAGGTGCATGTGGTCCATTGTCTGCCAGTAAAGCAGACAAGTCGTATACCCTATTGTGAGCTGTGAAAAGACTTTTCTAGTGACTTGAATAAAGAGATGTTTTAGCATGAATGTCCTCATTAATTTTGCAGAGCTAGTCCAGTTACACTATTTTCTAGTTGTGTGCCACTGCTCATATTTCATCTAGTGATGAGGGAAAACACAAAGAACACACACATAAGAGGTTCTGCTGGATTTGTGTACATTTAGCCTTCTATCCCACACCAGTTGCCCCAATATCTGTTTCTGTGGAATATGGTAAGGGCTAATGTTCATATATTAACCCTTCAAGTCAAGAAGAGAATGTTTAGTATACTGTGCTTAAGAAAACAATGAAATGGTAGTCTATTCCAGAAGAAATTTAATAGAAAGTAGTTATTATGTTTTGACACCTAATTCAGTCGTATAAAAAGTTGGCCCTGGAGACTGTCCATTCCCTAAGAGTTCCATATAAATGAGGTCTTAACTATATGTGTAAGATCCCTTCTCCTCCAAAGAAACTATCTAGGTATGAAGATCAGAAAATTAAATAGTTGAAGAGAAAGCATTACAAAGAAGTTTATGATTAATTAACATACTCCTGTAGGAATTCAAAGGAGAGAGTATTTCTTTCATAGAAGTGATGAGATTTTAGTAGGTTTTTAAAGTTTTAGTAAACCATGAGGAGGAAAGTAGAAGATATGCCGTGTCAGTACTGAGTTGTAGCAGGAAGGCTCATTACCTTCAGACCTCAATACTTAATTCAAAAGTCCTGGAGGTGGAGGACTTTTATTCACTTGCCTTACTCATGAAAGGCACTCAGTAAGCATCAGTTGAGTCAAGGTGATTTGTTGCTAAATAAAGCCAATATAAAGAGAATTCTTAACCTCTAGGTTCTTATGTCAAAAATTCTAACCTTTATGAAAAAAAAATTAAGTATGCTCATTTGAAATATTGTGGATATAAAAGAATCAGACAACTAGCATGAGGTTTTTTTTGCACAGGTCTGTGGCTTCTGAACTTGAAAAGATACAGAAGTTTAACTGTATCCTTTAAACAGAATGTATTGTCCTGCATAATTTCTCTCTTTCCATTGTAGGCTTAATTCATGACTCTGTACTTTATATTAATCCATACTTATATATTACAGAGCTTTATTGAATAATATTTAAGATTGTAATTTAAGATGTATCTTGTCTATAGGAGGTACATCATGTTAGCATTTGTACTTTTCATTGGGTTTAACTCAGCAAAGGACAGTGAACTGGGGTCAAGATGTCCTATGGAGACTTTCACACTTATATAATTATATTCTAAATTATAACTGAGAACTGTCTCTGACTTCTTTCTTTTTTAAAATTTGTAGGATTTTTATATACTATTATTTGTAAAAAATTTCAGCTTTATTGAGGTATAATTGAAAAAATTATAAGATACTTAAATAGTATATCATAGTGACCTGACACACATACACATTGTGAAAGGATCACCCTATCTTGTTAATTAACACATATATCACTTCACATATCTATCTTCCTCCTCTCCTCTACCTCACCAACCCTCCCGGGGTAGGTGGTAGTGAGAACATCAGATTTCTACCCTCCTAACAAACCTCAGTCATACAACACAGTGCTATCAGCTACAGTCACCATGTTATACATTAGATCCTCAGACCTTATTCATCTTATAGCTGAAAGTTCATATGCTTTTACCAACCTCTCCCTCTTTCCCCACCCGCAGCCCCTGGCAACTATCAGTCTACATTCTGTTTCCATGAGTTTGACTTTTTAAAAAATTCCACATATGAGTGACACCATGTATTTGTCTTTCTCTGTCTAGCTTAGTTCACTTAGCAAAATGCCGTCAAGGTCCATCCGTGTTGTTGCAAATGTCAGAATTTCGTTCTTTCTCACGGCTGAGTAGTATTCCATTGTGTGTATGTATATGTACCACATCTTCTTTATCCATTCATCCAACAGTGGACACTTAGGTTGTCTCCATATCTTGGCTATTGTGAAAAATGCTGCAGTGAACAAAAGAGTACAGCTGTCTCTTCAATAGACTGTTTTCATTTCTATTTTTTTGTTTTTGTTTTTGTTTTTTTTGCGGAACATGGGCCTCTCACTGTTGTGGCCTCTCCCGTTGCGGAGCACAGGCTCCAGACGCGCAGGCTTAGTGGCCATGGCTCACGGGCCCAGCTGCTCCGCGGCATGTGGGATCTTCCCGGACCGGGGCACGAACCCATGTCCCCTGCATCGGCAGGTGGACTCTCAACCACTGCGCCACCAGGGAAGCCCCGACTGTTTTCATTTCTTTTGGATATATACCCAGAAGTAAGATTGCTGGATCATATGGTAGTTCTATTTGTAAATTTTTGAGGAAACTTCCATACTGTTTTCCACAGTGGCTGTACTAATTTATATTTCTACCAAGGTACACAAGGGTTCTCTTTTCTCCATATCTTTACCAACACTTGTTATGTCTTATCTTTTTGATGATAGCCATTCTAACAGGTGTGAGGTGATATCTCATTGGTTTTGATTTGCATTTCCCATGATGATTAGTGATGTTGAGCACCTTTTCATGTACCTGTTGGCCATCTGTATGTCTTTGGAAAAGTACCTATTCAGTTCCTCTGCTCATTTTTTAATTGTTTTTTTTTTTTTTTTTTTTGCTATTGAGTTGTATGAGTTGTTTGAATATCTTGGATATTAACCTCTTATCAGAAATATAATTTGCAATATTTTCTTCCATTCCATAGGTTGCCTTTTCATTTTGTTGAAGGTGTCCTTTGCTGTGCAAGAGCTTTTTAGTTTGACAAGTACCGCTTGTTTATTTTTGCTTTTGTTTTCTTTGCTTTTGGTGTCAAAAAGTCATTGCCAAGACTGATGTCAAGGAGTTTATTACACCCTATGTTTTCTTCTAGGGGTTTTATGGTCTCAGGTCTTACATTCAAGTCTTTAATCCGTTTTGAGTTGATTTTTGTGTATGGTGTAAGGTAGAGGTCCAGTTTTCCCAACATCGTTTATTGAAGAGTCTATCCTTTCTCCATTGTATATTTTTGACTGTTTGTTGTAAATTAATTGACCATTACAGACATACGTGACTTTATTTCTGGACTTTTTATTCTGTTCCATTGATCTATATTTCTGGTTTTTGCCAATGTCATACTGTTTTGATTACCATAGTTTGAAATCAGAAAACTTCCAGCGTTGTTCTTTCTCAAGTTTGCTTTGGCTATTTGAGGTATTTTTTGGTTCCATACAAATTTCAGTACTGTTTGTTCTATTTCTGTGAAAAATGCCATTAGAATTTTGTATTGTTCAATACATTGAATATTGTATTGAATCTGTAGATTGCTTTGTGTAGTATGGACATTTTAACAATATTAATTCTTCCAATTCATGAGTACAGAATATCTTTCCATTTATTTGTGTCTTATTCTGTTTCATCTAATGTCTTATAGTTTTCAATGTACAGATCTTTAACCTTTTTGCTTAAATTTATTCCTAGGTATTTTATTCTTTTTGATGTAATTGTAAATGGAATTGTTTTCCTAATTTCTTTTTCTGATAATTCATTATTTATTTTTATAAATTTATTTTATTTATTTATTTATTTTTGGCTGTATTGGGTCTTCGTTGCTGTGCGCAGGCTTTCTCTAGTTGTGTCAAGCGGGGGCTGCTCTTTGTTGTGGTGTGCGGGCTTCTCACTGCAGTGGCTTCTCTTGTTGCAGAGCATGGGCTCTAGGCACACAGGCTTCAGTAGTTGTGGCACGTGTACTCAGTAGTTGTGGTTCATGGGCTCTAGAGCTCAGGCTCAGTAGTTGTGGGACACGGGCTTAGTTGCTCCACAGCCTGTGAGATCTTCCCGAACCAGGGCTCAAACCCATGTACCCTGCATTGGCAGGCAGATTCTTAACCACTGCGCCACCAGGGAAGCCCAGGTAATTCATTATTAATGTATAGAAATGCAGCTTATTTTTTTATATTGATTTTATATCCTGCAACTTTACTAAATTTATTAGTTCTACCAGGTTTTTGGTGGAGACTTTAGCAGAGTCTATATATAATATCATATCATCTGCAAATAGAGACAGCTTTACTTCTTCCCTTCTGATTTGTATGCCTTTTATTTCTTCTTTTTTTTTTTGTCTAATTGCTCTGGCTGGGACTTCCAGTACTATATTGAATAAAAGGGGTTGAGAGTGAGCATTACTGTCTTATTTCTTATTTTAGAAGAAAAGCTTTCAGCTTTTCACTGTTGAATATGATATTAGTTGTAGGCTAATCATATATAGCCTTTATTATGTTCAGGTATGTTCCCTCTATACCCAGTTTGTTGAGTGTTTTTCTGCATCTATTGACATATGATTTCTATCCTTCATTTTGTTAATGTGGTGTACCACATTAATTTTCATATGTTTAACCATCCTTGTATCCCTAGAATAAATCCCACTTGATCATGGTGTATGACCATTTTAATATATTGTTGAATTTGGTTTGCTAATGTTTTGTTGAGGACTTTTGCATCTATGTTCATCAGAGATACTGGCCTGTAATTTTCTTTTCTTGTAGTGTCTTTATCTGGTTCTGGTTGTCAGGGTAACCGTGGCCTCGTAAAATTAGTTTTGAGGTATATTCTCTCCTCTTCCATTTTTTGGAAGAGTTTGAGAAGGATTGGTATTAATTCTTGTTTAAATATTTAGTAGAATTCACCAGTGAAACCATTTGTGTTGGGAGGTATTTGATTACTGATTCAATTTCCTTACTAGTAATCAGCCTGGATTCAGTATGTTTCTAGGAATCTATCCGTTTCTTTTAGGTTGTCCAATATCTTGGCCTATAATTGTTCATAGTAGTCTCTTATGATCCTTTGTATTGTGTGGTATTGGTTGTGATTTCTCTTCTTTCATTTCTAATTTTATTTGTTTGAGTTTTCTTTTTTCTTGATAAGTCTAGCTAAAGGTTTGTCTATTTTATCTTTGCAAAAAAAACCCAGCTCTTTGTTTCACTGACATTTTCTTTTGTGTATAAGCTCCTTCCAGGGAGATAGCAGCAACCTTGAGTAGGCCAGAGAAAGAATGTGGAGATATCATCTGCCAGCCTCCTGAGTCTCCAGGGAGGATCACATTCAGCCCCTAGGCACATGCTAAATTAGAAGCTTTTAAAACATGCAGATAGGCATACCTCAGGCAGCAGCTTTTAAAGTATGCAAATAGCCCTCTTTGAGGGAAAGACTGGGAGATGGGTGTTTCTGTCTGCTCAGAACTAGGAGTTTTAGGGGCCTGTCCCACACTTAGGAGTCTTAAAAGTTGGAGCATTAGATCTTGGGGCAAACTGTTTACTCCTCAGGGAGAAGCTGGGAATTGTGAGTTCCCCCCTATTGTGCTAAGGGTGGGGCTTATAGTGAAAGTGTGTCTCAACCTTTCTTACCCATTTAATTGTGGATATATTCTTATTCACTCAGTGTATAGGAGTCACTCGGGTAGTTCCTGTATTTCTGACAGCGAGAATTTCTCCATGTGTAGCTGTAGATTCAGTGTCACATTTGTGGGAGGAGGTGAGTTCAGGAACCTCCTACATCACCAGCTTGGACTGGACTCTTACTTCTTTTTCTTATTAAACCTTTTGTTCTGTACATTCCTATCCCACTCATCTAAATTTCTTTTATCCTGTTATTTTTCCATAATCCTATTCAAATAATAAAGTAGCTCTGCAACAGAGGACAGATTCTTTTCACTTTAGATGTTTTAAGTTAAAAATACCCTACACAGATTGTTTGTATTCCTCTCACCCCTACTTTGGTTCCCTTTTATTCCCATATCACTTCTTCATTTAAAGAAATGTTACTGAGGTTTTAATTCTTTTATTTCCTCCCTGTCACCAAACTTCCATCCAAATACAGACATACATACTCTCTTTTCCTTTCCCCCTCTTATAGTCCTAACTAGTCTCTTCATCTATAAGGGATAGACTTGATAAATTCTGAAGTCCCAACTGTATTGTGAATCCAAGAGATCTTCCTCCCAATGGAGAAATAATATTTTAATATGAAGGCTAGGCTTTCTGAATTAAAAACAATTGTAATGAAAAATATGGGGAAAAAGCTCCTTAACTAAGCAACTTAGTATTATTGGAGAACAGTGGTGTCCTAAGCCAGATTTCTAACAAGAAAAATGAACAGTCTTTGGATCACTGTAAACCAAAATCTTCAGAAAACTTGCTAAAAGAAGTTAATGAAAAGAGTGTATCAGTGGCATTGAAAAAAACCTCTGAAATCCTTCAGGATATTGACTGTCTTCTATCAAACTCTAAAAGGTGAAATATGGAATTATTATAATATATTATTAAACCTTGAGGATGTTATTTCAAGCGACTGGTAGAAAATTACTAGAAAGCCAAGAAATTATATATATGACTTCTGTACAATGATTTTATGAGAAATGACATTTAACTTTGGAGGTATTTTACCTAACTTGTAAATTTTAAAATATGTATTTTATTAATAAAGAACTATTTTAAAAATTTGAACAATTTCTTATCTCAGATTTGAGAAAAAATTTTATAAAACTGTAGTTGCTGTTTTGTCTTGTGGAGCATTCACTATTAATCAACTTTCTTTCATTTTACTTATGCAGAATTGTGTACATTGATCATTTGCTATTTAGTCTCTCTACTCCAAGTATTTTTCAGTAGAACCATGAAAAGAGAATTAGATCTTAAATAAACAAAACGAAAAACCTTAATGTGGGCAATATTGCTTCAAGCTAAGAATCGAGCACTTTAGCTAAGACTAAATTTTATCTGGACTATCTCATGTACCAGATATTTTCATTTGTTTTGAACATCTCCAAAGATTTATGCTACAAAGTGTATGAAACCAAAAGAGGAATGAGCTCACCAAAAGTGCTATGTATTACACCTGTCTCTTGGGAAAGAACAAAACCATACATCTAAAAAGACTTCAAGACTATACCAGACATAATCAGAAATGTTCAAATTAACTTACGATTTCTTGAAAAGACCAGTCTCTTCACATAAAAGAGAAGAAGCAACAGAGGAAACAACGAGAAAAATAGAGAGCAAAGCAAGCAGAGTGTAGTAGGTTAGGAGAGGTAATGTAAGCAATTTGAATGGGCACAATGCTCTCTTTAGCTCACAGTGGGCTCCCTGCCACCTTCAGGTCTCAGCACAAATATCCCTGCCTCAGAGGGGCCTCCCCCAGTTACTATTACATCACCATGTTTACTTCCTTTAGAGCACATATTTCAGTCATTCAACTTCTTTGTGGTCTATATCGTCCGCTAGAACTTGAGCTCCGTAAAGTTATTTTATAGTCTTATTACCAAGCATAGTGCCTGGCATATTGAGAGCGCTCAGTATGTATTGTGTAATGAACAGTTCCTTTGGGCAGCAGACTGTCCACAGAGAAAATAACTAAGTTGTTTTGGTTGCAGGAAACCACCTATGTTGTCCCTAAATAACTCCAGAAAGCCTAGACTATAAGAAATGCACCCATGCTGCCATAAGGGTAATGCCAAACTGTTACTGCATTCAGACAGAAATATTTGTTCTTAACATGACTAAAAGCACCCAATATTGTGGTTAATGTGTTCAGTAATATTTTTAATAAGCTTTTAAGCTGTGCAGGTAAAATATGTATAATTTCCTCCCTCAGTTGAGTCTTTCCCGTTGGCTAAGAACCAAGAGTGTGACAAGCAATGAAAAGTTCTGTAACAGAAACTCAGCCACACTTTAAGGTTCCGTGAAAGACCTAGAAGTTTGCTTGAGATAGAAGATTCGGATTCTCTATGGTCTCCTTCAACTATGTACTTAATATAATCCCATTGCCGCCCCTGCATTACATCCAACACTTGTTTTGAAAAACCAGGTAGGAAGGAGAAAGAAATTTTCCTCTTTGAGCCCCCGCTTTTCGCCCAGTGCTTACTAGAGCCACATGTCAAGCTCGATGTCTCCTTGGTGCTCACAGAGCAGCCACCACTCCGAGGCAGGGAGTCGGGATGGGAACAGGCCACAGACCCGCTAAACAAGCTGCACCTTGTCCGTCCAGTTAATCAGAGTCAAGCCACCCTTTATGTTGTCTCTTTTTCCGACTCTTGGGCATTCAGTAGTCATGATTAAGCGTTCTAGCCTTCTCACTGCTGTCCACAAGAAACAGCTGCCCCCAACGTATACCGCACAGCGCCAAAGAGTAATTATCAAGAGCTCCCCAAGGGGGCGGTGGAGCGCCACAGAGGAGCGTAAGGTCCGCAAAGTCGCCCGGTCTTGCGGAGTGAAAAACTCTCTCCTACGCCCACCCTAAAGGATCCCATGCAGGAAGTCGGAAACACCTCTACATCTCCGGGACAGCCGGCGGCACCTCTGGGCAGAAGCCCGCGCGTCCCATTTTCGGTGAGGTTAATTCGCGTCCCCGGCTTCCCGCCGCCGCGTGGGTGCGCTGTGGACGGCGCCGGCTAAGCCGAGAATGAATCCTCAGGGTCGAGAGAGGGGAACCAACAAGGCACTCTTCACTTCCCACCCGTCGTCCCAAATGTGTCCTTTTGGGGAGCACGACGGTAGGGGAACTCGAGGTACCCAACCCCTCGGCTTAAGAGCCCTCAAGCCGCGTTCCCGGCCGCTTACAGTGGAACCAGTACCCCGGCGTCCTATCGGCCTGCGGGCTAGAGCCGCTCAGGCCCGCGGCCGGCGTCTCTATGGTACCGACGGAAGCGGGTGTAGAGGGGCGGAGCCGTCGTTCGCGCGGCTGGCTTGTTTCAGCTGGGGGAGCAGACGGTGGGTGCGGCTGATCCTCAGCGAGGGACCGGGCCGGGGGGTGATTGTATGGACGCTGCGAAACTGCGTCCTGAGGTGGCAGGCCGGAGGCGGGAACCACCTGAACCTGAAGTCTAGAAGATCCAGGTTCCCGATGGGGAAGGCGTGGAGGGGCGGCAGTCGCGTGGGACCCGAGAGCAGGAGGGGTGTGCTCGACAGACACTGGCCGGTGTCTCCGGGATCTGCGCGATCCCTGCACGGCCCTCCTGCTTCGTCGCGCCTTATAGATCCCATGGGCTTCAAGCCCTCGCCTAGGCTTCGCGCCCCTGGCGTTTCCCTGGCTCTGGGCGGGTTGCCGGCGATCTTGCCAGAGTTGCCCATTGCCACCTTACCAGCCACGAGGGCCCTTAAGGCGCCCAGGCTCCCGGGAGGCGTGATTGTGGAGATTGTAACTTGTTCCCTTCCCTGCAGACGCCAGGGCTTTCCATCTATTTTCTTAATCGACATTTTAAAAATTATTGAATCATGCCAACCTTAGGAAAGAATGACTTTGGGAATTTGCTAAGACTTGTTGAAATTCAGAATCGTCTGTATTTGTAATGGTTATAGGAAAGAAACATTCTACATGCAGGTTACGAAGAGTATCCGTGAAAGTGAGCAAGATTTGTGTTTCCTTTCTTTGCAAATTAGCTGAATTAGATTTGGCATCTGCTTTGAGCACTATAGCATTAAAGAAAGTAAATATATATTAAGTTTCACAGCAACTACAGTTCATTGAGGAGGACTTATTTGTAAAGCATAATAAAGGCAGTTTTCGGATTCTAGACGGTGCTTTTTCCTCAGGTTTTTGTAAATATTTGTGATGGGGTTTGGGGTGGGGGAGAAGGGGTGAAGCAGAAAAGGACATTTCTGTTGGGAATTTGCTACCTCTTATTTTTTTGGTAGGAATAACGTCAGAGATTATTAACAAACAATGCACAACAGTGTGTAAAGTAACTGGCTAAGTATGTGTTTGTCGAGTTAAGGAAAGGGAGGATTACTGCTAGGTATACTTTGAAGACCCCATAGTTGATGGCATAGTACTCTTATGGGAATGGTGCGTGGCAGAGTTTGGCCATTGCCGAAAATGGCTCCCGCAAGTCGTAGAGAGACATTTATGATATGGGTAACTGGCTGTTATGGCAGAAATCATTCCAAATAATATCTTCAGTTCACAGGCTGAGGATTGCTAACCTGCTTACCCCCTGTATTAGTATAATGAAATATTAAACACCTTGAGCACATTAACTTCATGCATGACAAGTTTAACAAAATTATAATTACTGCTCTTAATGAACTTACCCAACAAAAGTGAATATGTAAAATAAAGGTATTTTACAGTTTAAGAGGTTCTGGAGTCCATTCTATTAATGCGGGAGGAGCAGGAAGTGGAAAAAGGAATCAGAGAGAAGAAAAATGGGACACTTAGGTGTTCTAGTCAGAGACAATAAATAAGATGAAGTACAACTACTAAATTACTGTCTCATACTCAGAATCTACTCTAAGTATCTGCACCAGTAGTTGGAGTGGAATAGATGTCGGAACTGTGTTTCTGGGACCATAATTATACCTTTCTTGAAAAGAGAAACTACTGTTTTAGCTATCCATGCTGCATAACAAATTACCCCAAAACTTAGAGGCTTAAAACAGTAAACAGTTATTATCTCACTGTACCTTTGGGCCAGAACTTTTGGAAGAGGCTTAGCTGGATGGTTCTGCTCAGGGTCTCATGAAGTTGTAGTCCAGATGTTGGCAGTGCTGCAGGCATCTGTAGGCTTGACTAGGGCTGAAAGGATCTGCTTCTGAGTTCGCCCAGGTGAGCTTTTTGTTCCTCTCTCATCAAGCAAGCTGTTTAAACTTTCCATTTAAAATGCATTTTGTGCTGCCCCATTATGTGTATCTGTTCCTATTCATAAACTACTACAGTATATAGACATTTGGAAAACAGTAAGTTTTTCTTTTTCACGTCGCTTTAAATTTGGATCATCATTTAAATACCTTAAGTGATCTTTTCATGTTTCACTTTGCTCATGACACTTAATTAGCTACTCGATCCTTTTTTGTATCTGAACTCATCGAGTAAAACATTAGGTGAGTACATTTAAATATATTTAGTGATGACAAAAATTGTTCAGTGAGTAAAAGAAGATGGATGTAATGAAATGGCTTTATAGAGACATCATGCAATTTGCAATTAGGTGTATAATGACCTTTTGTCTGCTTTCTAGGATGAGACTTGACAATAAATTTGCAATTAAATGCATACAGAAGCATAGTTTGAGCGGCAGAAGAGCTTTTCTGTTAGGCCTCTGTGTATACTGTGCCCAGCCTACGTTCTCCTCACAACTCATCCATCTGACTGGCCTTCTTTCTTCTTAGGGCTAATTTACAGGCCACGGCTTACCGAAGGAGGGGGATATTGCTCTGCGGCTATACCTCTCTGGCTTGGTCATTAATTCAAGCTTTCTGTGTCCCAGTTCCCATCCAGCTAAGGGGATAATGATATTATCTTTGGTTCAAAGGAATATTTTATGAACTTTAAAATTATATGCACTGAGCCTTTAAACACATTGACTTCTTTATCCATTCAGGTGTCAGATGTTTACTTTGCAAAGCAGAGACCTGATTCATGATGTGTGGAACTATAAATCCTAAGGTATATGGAAAGGATTCATGACCTTGGAGGTTTCTTTTGCATTTTGGTCATATCTCTTGGTTGAAAGTATCTTGAAATCATTATTTCCTAATCCTGGAAGAATCTGTAGACTATAACTCAATCTTAGTGCTTTAGAGAACAATTTTCATTTTTCCAAATGACTAAGAATTTGAGGATGGTTTTAGATTCCATTGTCATTAACAAAATAGTTGTTCTCTGCAAAGCGAGTATTCTTCACACTAATAAAAAAACTTAAAGGAACCTGCATAAGTTTATTTCATCTGGAGATACAGAAATCTTTCATACAGGCTTTTCATGTACCAACTAATACATAAATGTAAATACATTATTTTTATATTATACTATAAATTTGATGTGAGATTTGCATACAATTTTATTAATGTTATATATTCTAATATTTTATTAATATTTATAATGTTATAAATATGTTTCTACATTTTTAAAAATTATACTTTAAGAAACTGAGCTTAGCATCATGGTCTGAGTTATTAATTCTAACTTTTCAAAGGAGCTTTATTGGTTTTGTTTTCATGATAGTAATAACATTAAAAATTTTTATGAAATCAAAGAAAAGGGAAAAAAAGTAATGATCACATGTAAGCCCACTAGTGAGAGACAAGCCAACTGAACAGCCTTCCAGATTTTTTATGCATATGTACATATTTTTAACAAAAATGTAATATTTTACATACTATTTTTAGGCTACCTTTTAAATTTTAGTATCTATTGAGCATTTCCTATGTCAACAAATATGGGAGTAAGTATTTTTTTAATGACTGCATAATTGTATGGAATTTATTTCACTAGCCCTGTATTTTGGACACATAGTTTCTAATTTTTCCTTATTATAAACAATGCTGTGCTGAACATCCATGTGTAACTCTTTGTATTTATCTAATTCGTTTCTTAGGATAATTTCCTAGAATTGGAAATCCTGAGTCAAGTGTTTGCTCATTTATTAATCATTTTTGATACATATTGTCAAATTGTCTGCTAGAAGAGTTATACCAATTTATACAACTGCTAATACTGAGTGATCGTTTCCCCACCACAAACAAATCATTAGCAATCTTTCGTCGATCTTATGTTGAAATCTCATTGTTTTAAATTCAATTGATTACCAATAAAGTTGAAATCTTTTAATAGTTTTCTTTGACCGTTTGTATTTATTCCTTTTCCAAATTGCCTTTTCATAAACATTGCCATGTTATTATTGGGATACGTATTTTTTCTTCTTGTTAGTTTTAAAAGCCCTTAGTAAAGTAGGGCTTCTAATCTTTCTCCATCATAAATGTTCAAAATTTCCTCCATTTATTAGTCTTTAATTTTGACATGCAGAAGTCTACATTTTTATATAGTTATGTCTATCAGTATTTTTTTTATTTTTATTTTTTTGCGGTATGCAGGCCTCTCACTGTTGTGGCCTCTTCCGTTGCGGAGCACAGGCTCCGCACGCGCAGGCCCAGCGGCCATGGTTCACGGGCCCAGCCGCTCCGCGGCATGTGGGATCTTCCCAGACCGGGGCACGAACCCGTGTCCCCTGCATCGGCAGGTGGACTCTCAACCACTGCGCCACCAGGGAAGCCCCCAACTCCAAGTTTTGAGAGCAAAGAAACAAATATGCCAAGAATCTTTTATGACAGCAGCAGATAGGGCAGTACTAGCAGCAATGCCAATGATAATATGTGGTGATGGGTCAGGCAGTGTAAGCTGGGCTCAGGGTCAGAGAGGTCTTCACCACAGGTGTCTGGTGTCATTTTCACTGAGGTGCTTGAGGCAGAGTTTGAAGCCTGGTTCTTGAAACCTGGCAAGTCTGTGATTTCCCAATATCCTTTTAATGGTTTTTGCTTTTACTTAGAGTCCTTTCTCTTCCGTGCACTTAAGAACCCTAACTGACACAGGATCTGAGTGAAATAATTGTTCCTTACCAATTTGGAATTATACATACATTTCCGCCTTCCCCAAACACACACTTGACCTGTCTCAGACTTTGCATTTACCTTTCAGTATTCATATTACTCTGCTTTTGCAAGTTTATTGGCATTAACTCTTTCGACTGCCAATCTGAAAATGTTTTGTGAAGTTGCTAAAAGAAAATCTCTTATGATTTTGATGAGAGTTACATTAAATTTATAGATTAATTTGAGGAGGATAATACCATCCATGTTGTCTTCTTCCTCAGTAAAATGGTCTGGCTCTTGTATCAGTAAAGTTCCATCAAAGGAACAGAACTACTTTGCGTGCTAAGGAATAAGAAGTTTAGACCTGCTGTAATCGTGGGGCTCGGAGGGCAGGCGCTGCAGGCTGTTGCCTCTGAGTCTGTTTTTGAACCTGAATCTGCAGCAAGTCGGGAGGGGAAGGTAGATGTGGATGAGAACAAGGACAGAATGGAACCCGCACTGGCCTCTCACCAAATCCAGTTTTGATGCTGTGGGTGACCTGCAGGAGAGGCTGGCACTCTTGACCTTGGGGCTGCACATGCAGGCCCAGGATTTGGAGAAGCTGAAGGAAGATACGGTGAAGGCTGAAGGAGCTGCAGGCCTAGCTGCTTGCTCATGCCAGCAAGGTGAGCTGACAGATCAGCAGCAAGACGTGCGAGCTCCATGGTGCGTCCAGCACCAACCTTTAGAGTTAAAAAGTGTGGCTGCTGCTTCACTTCTGCCTTCCAAGTCCCATGTACAGTGTCTCCTGTAGCCAGCACTACAAAGAACTATAAAAGGAAGGGGATTCTCGGAAATGTCCTTCCAACTTAGCTGCGTTAACATAGCACAAAGCCACCAGAGCTCTAAACAGCTGATTGATAAAGCACAGTTTTGACATTTTCTTCACATGCATTACCTGTTTAGTTTATTCCTTGATGTTTGAATTTTTATTGCTGTTGTGAACGTTCATTTTCCTGTATTTTCCCCTTATGATTATTGCTGGTATATTAATAATTTATCTTGAATTAGCCGCCTTTTGCAACTTAAATTCTAACAATTTTCAATTTATTCTCTTGGATAGGCAGTCATTTCACTTACAAACTAATATAATTGTTTTCTTCCTGATAAGGTAATGATACATTTTCTCTCTCCCTCCCTCTATCCCTTCCTTGCCTCATTACATTGATTAAAACTGCCAGAACAATATTATAATAGCTGTACTGTTTTGACTTTAAAGGTAATGTTTCTTGGTTTTCATTCATTTTGGTTTCTTATAACCTAGCAGTTCTTAATGTTTAGTGAACATAAGAATTACCTGGTATTCACACTTGCTAAAAATGGAGATTTCCAGGAACACATGCTACATTTTACTAAATGCCATTTAATCATTTAATAGGCAATACCTGGTGGATAACAGATACAGTGTATGATGATTTTTATTTAATTCATTCAATAAATACTTGTTGAGCATCCACTGTGTGCTAAAAGATAGTGGTGAACAGATAGACAAAGTCTGCTCTCTGAGCTTTTGTTTTCTTTCCTGAAATGTTTATAGAGCATAAACACTTGAAAAGTAAGCAAGTCTTTTGGCTCTAACAGAATTATTTGCACCACCATTTAAGCTTAGTTTCTTCGAGCTAATCAGGTCACTGTTTTTCTTTTAAGCAGTTTAAAAGTGATGAATTATATATTGCATTGTGGTCAGAGAATTTGGCCTGAACATTTCCACTTTAGATTTTGTTGAAGTTTTTCTTGTGCATGAGTAAATGTGTAATTAAATTTTATAAGTGAGCCACAGACATTTGGAAATAATGTGTATTCTATGTAATATATACAGTTTTAGACCTGTATATGAAATAAAATTTGTAATTAAATTATTCAGACTGTCTGTATCTTTTTTTTTTTTTTGCTATTTGACCTAATTCATGTAAGCACGATTTGACATGTAAGCATCTTCTTATCTAACTTTACTATGACTTGAATATTTTATCCCTTTTAGTCCCACTAAGTCTTTTGCCATAAATTGTGATTGATGGTAGTATTACCACAGCTGCTTAGTTTTGTTTGTGTTTTCTAGGTATGTATTTTCTCATCTCTTTATTTTCTATATTGCTAAGACTTTTTGTTTGAGATGTTTTCTTATGAACAGTAACTTGGGAGATATTTACTTCTGTTCCAATCTGTCTCTTTATAGAGAAATTTAATACATTCACATGTATTATAGTATTTGTGTTTGATGTGTTTGTTTCCTTTTTTACTTTTTTGGTGGGTGGGGGTAGGAGTAAAATTTTCTTCTTCATTTTTTTCCTTTTCTGTTTTGCTATATTGAGCAAGTTTTCTGTATTCCTCTCTTCTTCCCCTAGAAATTTAGAAGTGCTGCTCCTTATTTTTTCCCCAGAAATCATATATAAAAGTGTTATAATTTCTAAGGTAAAAATCTTAAAATTTGCAGTTGTCACATAGGGGCCATAATTTAGTTGTTTAGAACCCTATTGTCATAGTCCTGTTCTCCCAGAGCTCTGTAATTGTTGTCCCGCAATATTTGGTGTTGATGTTAATCACATTCTCTTTCTTTTGCAGATAACCATTGTTGTTGATGATGATGTGTTTTTTGGACATGGAAACTCTTAAGGATTTTCTCTATATTTTTATTTTTTTAACGGTTTTTATACACTATTTATACATTAATTATAAACAATAGCAGTAAAAGCTTTCCAAACATTGGCAAGAAAAGCCAAAAAATTGTTGGTCTTCCTTACATTTTCTTGAAATTCTGCTAGGCATTCAAAATGAGGAGCGCTATCTGACACCTCATAGTCCCTTGCTTCATTTAGGCTCAGGGAAAACATAAATAGGCTCTCAGGATGCTTAGGGTCAATATTAGTGAATAGAAACTGCAACTTATCACCATAAATTTTTCGAATTTCTAGTCCCACTCGACCTGTATACAGGTCTGCAGATTTCTGTAGCCTTTTCAACCTCTCTTCTTTAGCTTTGTTAGCAGTGGAAATAGTTTCCCTCTTTCTAGCATATTCTTCCTTAAGGTCCTGGATGTCTGCAGTCAGTGCGTCCAGGTCCTGCTTTTTGTCTTTTACTTCAGCAATCAACTTCAACACATTCTCTTTCTTTTCTTGAGTGAGCTTATTCTGCCTGCAGATCTGATTTTGATATTCCAGAAACATCTCAACCATTCGTTCTTCTTCCTTTAATTTCACAGCCAGCTTTTCTGCAAATGCTTTAATGGAATCCTTGTAGGTATCTCTTAGGCCCACCATCTGACAGGAGGTGTCACTGACAGTGCTTTTGAACTTATTCCAAAATTCATTTATGCTTTTATCGAATAGTGCCAGTTCGTCCTCTACCATTGTGTAAGACAATGCGATACCAGCCAACAGCGGGTCTCCAGAATCAGATCCCGCAGCCGCGCCAACTTTCCTATTTCAAAACTCTCTTTATTGTTTGAATTTGTTTTTTCTTTCAATGCCCACCTCTTTGTCCTTTTTTTCTCCCTCAAGCTTTGGGAAAATTCTTTGAAAGTATTTTTACTCACTAATTGTGTTTTTTGAAGCATTCATTTTACTATGCATTGCTTCTATTGACTTTTATTTGGGCCATCAGGTTTTTTATCTCCATAATCTCTTTCTTGTTTTCAGATGCTCCTTTTGCATGAAAGGCTGCTACTGTTACTGACAATAAAATGTTTTCCCTAACTTTTTAACATCTTTATTGGAGTATAATTGACATGTAATAAACTGTACATATTTAAAATGTGCGATTTGATATGTTTTGATGTGGGTATGAGACTATGAACCGTGAAACTGTTACCACAATCAAGATGATGAACGTATCTGTCCCTCCAGTTTCCTTATGATCCTTTTTTTTTTTTGGCGGTACGTGGGCCTCTCACCGCCGCGGCCTCTCCAGTTACGGAGCGCAGGCTCCGGACACGCAGGCTCAGCGGCCATGGCTCACAGGCCCAGCCGCTCCGCGGCATGTGGGATCTTCCTGGACGGGGGCACGAACCCGTGTCCCCTGCATCGGCAGGTGGACTCTCAACCACTGCGCCACCAGGGAAGCCCTTACGCTCCTTTTGAATCCTTCCTGCCCCTCCGGTCTCCAGGCAACCACTGATCTGCTTTCTGTCACTTAGATTAGTTTGTATTTTCTAGAATTGTATATAAATGGAATCATACTATGTACTCTTTTAAAACAATATTTCTAAATGAAAATTTCAAACATAAAAGGAGTATAATGAACTAAAGTATATCCATTACCTAAATTTAACAATTATAATATTTTCACATACTTGCTTCAATTATTTACTTTTTAAAAATAGACTTTTTTTTTTTATAGTAGCTTTAGGTTTACGGGAAAATGGAGCAGAGTAGAGTGTTCCCATATATTCCTTCTACCTCTGCACACATTTCTCCCTATTAACTTTTTGCATGAGTGTGGCACATTTGTTACAATTAATGAACCAATATTGATACATTATTATTGACTAAAGTCCACAGTTTACATTAGGGTTCATTCTTTGTGTTATACAGTTCTATGGGTTTTGACTATGTAATCTTTTTTTTTTTTTTTGGTCTGGTTTAGTGTTATTTTAAGGTTCATTCATGTTTTTGTATGATTCACATTTTGGTTTCTTTTTATTTCTTTTTTTCCACATTTTGTGTATCCAGTTGGGTTGTTTCCAGCTTGGAGCTAATGTAAAGAAAGCTGCTATGAGCATTGATGTGCCCATCTTTGATGTGCAAGTCTTTGTGCAGATGTTTGCTCTCATTTCTCATAGGTAAATACCTAGGAATAGAATGACTGAGTCATATGGTAGGAGTATGTTCAACTTTTTCAGAAACTGGAAAGTTGTATCATTTTACATTTCTACCAGCAGTGTATGAGAGTTCTGGTTGCTCCACATCTTGTCAACATTTGGAATGGTCAGTCTTAAATTTTAGCAGTTCTAATAGTTATGTTTGGAATCTCATTGTGGTTTTAGTTTCCATTTCCCTAATCATGAATGATGTTGAACATATTTCATGAGCCTCTTGACCACCTGTATATCATCGTTGTAAAGTACCTTTTCAGATCTTTCACCCAACTTTGTATCAGTCTGTTTTTCTGTTATCATGTTTTGAGAATTCTTTGCTCTGTGTACAAATCCTTTATCAAATATGAGATATGCAAATATTTTCTCCCAGTCTGTGTCTTGTCTTTTCATTCTCTTAACATTGTCTTTCAAAGAGCAGAAGTTCTTAACTTTGATGAAATTCAGTATATCAACTTTTTAAAACAGATGGAGCTTTTGATACTGACACTAAGAACTCTTTGTATAACCCAAGGACAAAAATATTCTCCTGTGTTTTCTTCCAGAAGTTTTACAGTTTTGTTTTACTTTTAGGTCTGTGATCCATTTTGAGTTAATTTTTGTATAGGGAGGAAGGTATGGATTGAGGTTCATTATTTTTGCATATGGCTATCCAATTGTTCCAGCACCATTTGTTGAAAGGAATATCTTTTCTCCATTGACTTTCCTTCGCACGTTTGTCAAATAATCAATTGACCATTATGTGTGGATCTATTTGTGATCCCACTCTCTATTCTGTTGCATTGATATATTTGTCCATCTTCATAACGATACCACATTCTTCATTACTGTAGCTTTATAATAGACTTGAAATCAGATGGTGTAAGTCCTTCAACTTAGTCTTTTTTAAAGGTGTTTTCCTATTCTAGGTCTTTTGCATTTCCCTATAAATTTTAGAATATATACAATGAGCTATGCATAGTTTTTATTACAGAATGGAGGTTGAATCATTCTCAATAAATCATTTAGTTATTCTTTAAGTCTCAGAACTAAAACAAAATAATACAAAAACTTCAGGTATCACACAATGTTGATAACTTTAACTAGATAAGTGATTTCAATATTCTATGCCAGGCAAGCACTCAGAATTATGATTGCCTTTTTATGTCAGTTAAGGTTCTTTGGTTAGAGGTAACAGAAGGGAAAAGGGGGCTTATTGGGAAGATCCTGAGGTAGCTCATGGAAGGTGAAAGGTGAGCTGCAGGAACCAGGTCAGCTCTGAGAACCTTAGAGCTTGGACCTGAGGACTTGATGTCCTTATGATTCTTTTTTCCTAGGCTGTCCATGTAGTGGAGTCCATGGTCTGTAAGAAGAAAAAGAACTTTCCCCATCAGCTCCACTAGGGAAAATTCTGGAAGGGAGTCTGGATTGGCCCAGCTGGGGTCACCTTCATAAGCAGAGTAATCACTACTAATCACTACTATAAAATTATTACTAATTAGTAATTGCTTGTTAATCACTACTATTAATAAGGGATACAGGGAATTCTAATTGGTCAGCTCCAGAGTTTGGGTATTTTGATGAGTTTTCCCAAGGGAAGTGGATGCTGTTATCAGAAAAAGTATGGAAAGCAGTTGCTGGGTACACAGACGTAATGGATCCCCACTACTGTGTAGTACACATTGCTGAAAGAACTATTTGATGACCTCAGAGTAGTGGATTAGTCAGTGGGCTTTCTTAAATTTCCCTTGATACATGCTACCATCTAAACTGTTGTTCCTACAAAGCTAATCTGTTCTCTTTGGGCCACATGGCATATTATGTATAAATGTAAGAAATACCATTTCTTTTAATACAAAAGTTGCTAAGAGAGTATATCGTAAATGTTCTCATCACACTCACACAAAGGTAACCATGTAAAGTCATGAATGTGTTAACTAACCTTATTGTGGTAATCATTTCACAATACATATGTATATCAAATCATCATGTTGTGTAAGATAAACTTACACAGTGCTATGTACCAGTTATATCTCAATAAAGCTGGAAGAAATAAAATGAAATTACTGATAACAGTTAAAGAAAAAAAGAAATACCAGTTTTTACAACTTGGTTTTATACTTGTAAAATTATTCTCGATATTGTTTTGTTTATATATTATAATGGCCGCCCATAATCTTCATTTTCTCTGCTTTCTATTTTAGGGTGACTGGGAATGTAAACAAGAATAAGCTGTTTGTTTCCTGATGGCTTTTAGCATATACTGACATACCATTTGTGATGGCATCCGAGACTGAGAAGACCCATGCTTTACTCCAGTCTTGTAGCACTGAATCTCTTATTTCCAGCCTTGGTCTGGGCATTTTCTGCCTAGTAGCTGACAGACTTCTTCAGTTTTCCATAATTCAACAAAATGACTGGCTTCGTGCACTCTCAGATAATTCAGTACATTGCGTGATTGGCATGTGGTCATGGGCAATAGTCATTGGAATCAAGAAGAAGACTGACATTGGAGAAATCGTCTTAGCTGGATTTTTGGCCTCTGTTATTGATATAGACCACTTTTTTCTAGCTGGATCCCTATCTTTAAAGGTAAGAAACCTATATGTTTAATTTTTCTGGTCTTTCATTTTTTTTAACATCATTTTATTTATCTTCACAGCATCATTCTACTTAGAGCTAGAGAAGATTAGCCTTATTTTAAAACAGGAAAGCCCATTCTTCCAACTTTTTTGAGCACCGAGTAGTTCCCTGAGGGCACAGACATGTTGCTGACAACATTATATGGCATCACAAAGTGTCGTGGATGCACCCAGAGCAAGGGCTCACTAATTGTACCGAAGGAGTTCCATTCTGGCTTTACAGAGGATGTGTTTAGCCAAGTCTTTTTTTTTTTTTTAATTGAAGTATAGTTAATTTACAATGTTGTGTTAATTTCTGCTCTACAGCAAAGTGGTTCAGTTACATGTATATATACATTCTTTTTTTCTAATATTTTTTTCCATTATGGTTTATCATAGGATATTGAATAGAGTTCCCTGTGCTATAAATAGGATATTGTTGTTTATCCATTACCCAAGTCTTGAAGGAAAGATTAGCTAACTGCTTTAAAGTAATGGGGGTCATTCTCAAGGCCATCCTAGTCCTTTTTGTATCAAGGTTCTTTCTTTAGGACCACACTTAAAATTTTCCCCTATTCTTCGTGTTTTACAGTTAATATGAAGCTCCTGTGTGCTCCATAAGAGCTGAATAGCTTTAAGATGATTCCTAGACCTGGGGAATGACTGTAGTGGATTCATTCATTCCTCAAGTCCCTCTTGAGGCCAAGGTGTGCATTTCAGCAGGCTGATCAGGACACAGTCCCTGGTGGAAAATTGAGGAATTTCATTGAGGCTTTAGGGGTATAGCTTATACAGTGACCTATTAGTATAGCTTATACAGTGACCTATTAGTATTTAAGCCTAAAATGGCAGTTCAGATAATATTTTCTAAGTGTCAACAGATTTACCTACTGTTTGTGTAGTTATGATCTATAAACACATCAGGAAAGAAATACAAACTTGTAGAGCAAGGACTTAGCTTTGTTCACCACTGGCTAGAACACTGTCTGGCTTACCTAGTAGGTAGGTGTTCAGTAAACATGTGTTGAATGAATAAGAAATGATCTTTTGTTCTTCCCAGTATGTGTCAAGTCCTGCACCAGGTACTTCTCAGAGGTTGTCTCACTTATTTAGAAATTTAATCAGTAAGGAATCAGTAATTCCTGATTAAAGACAAATTTTAACTTTTTTTTTTTTTTTTTGCTATAAGTAAAGGCAGCCTAACATTGCTGTTTAAGATTGGAATCAGAAGATCAGAGTTTAAATCCTAGTATATGGTCTCAGCAGAGCACTTTTCTTCCTTAAGTCTCAATTTTGTCATCTCTAAAGTGTGGATTGTAACGTTACTGCCCTCATAGGGTTGTTGTGAGGATTAAATGAGTACGTTAAGTGACACACCCTGGCAAATAGTTGGTAAAAAGTGTGATTTAGGAGAGCTGCCAAGATGGTGGAGTAGAAAGACCCTGAGCTCACCTCCTCTCATGAGCACACCAAAATCACAACTATCTGCAGAGCAACCATCAACGAAAGACTGGAACCTACCAGAAAAGATCTTCTACAGCTAAAGACATACAGAAGGAACCACAATGAGGTGGGCAGGAGGGGCAGACTCGTGATAAAATCAAATCCCATACCCCCTGGGTGGGTGAACCACAAACTGGAGAATAGTTATACTGCAGAGGTTCTCCCACAGGAGTAAGAGTTCTGAACCCCATGGCAGGCTTCCCAGCCTGGAGGTCTGGCACCAGGAAGACAAGCCCCCAGAGCATTTGGCTTTGATGCCAGCAGGGTTTAATTGCAGGAGCCTCACAAGACTGGGGGAAAGAGACTTCACGCTTAAAGGGTGCACACAAAATCTCATGTGCGCTGGGACCCAGAGCAAAAACGTTAATTTGATAGGAGCCTGGGCCAGACCTACTTGCTGGTCTTGGAGAGTCTCCCGGAGAGACGGGGCAGCTATGGCTCAACCTGGAGACATAGACATTGGTGGCAGAGATATTGGGAAATATTCAAGTGTGTAAATACTGCTGCTGGGGGCTGCCATCTTAGCTCATTAGTGCCAAAACCTGGCCCCACCCAACAGCCTGTAGGCGCCAATGATGCCTCAGGCCAAACAACTAACTGGGTGGGGAATAGCCCCACCAGTTAGCAGAAAGTCTGCCTAAAGATTTCTGACCCAGACACACCGCTAGACATGGCCCTTCCCACCAGAGAGCCAAGACCCACCTCTAGCCACCAGTGGGCAGGCACCAGCCCTTCCCACCAGGAAGCCTATACTAGTCTCTAGACTAGCCTCACCCACCAGGGGGCACAGGCCAGTAGCAGAAAAATACAGTCCTTCAGCCTGCAGACCAAGCCTGCCAACAGCAAGCCAGACCTGACCCTGAGACAAGCTGGGCCCTGCCCCTGCCCACTAGCATGCCAACGCAATCTTTGGGACACTCCACACACTATACCCAACTGTGTCAGGAGCTGCCCCCCACCGCCCCACCAGCCAGTGATACGAAACACGCTTTGGGATCCCTGGGCCCTGCAGTCAGACCAGGAACGAGCTCTGCCTGCCAGTAGTCCAGCACTAACCCCAGGATCTAGCTTCACCTGCCAGTGGGTAGGCAATAGCGCCAGTGTCTTCAGGACCCTGACTCTGCTCAGCAGTAAGCCAACACTAGCTGCAGGGCCCCATAGAGTTCTGCAGCCAGCTGCCTCATGACCAGGCCCCGCTAAACAGCAGCCAGCAGCATCCACACAAGACAGGGCCTGGCAACCAACTGGACTAAGAGCCAACCAAGCCTACCAGGCCACCCACATAGCCCAACACAAAAGAAGGACCCACACAGCCCTCTTAGGGGGACCCCTAGACCATATAGCTTGGGTGATGAGAGGGGAGTGCACTGCTGGGATGCATAGGATGTCTCCTACAAAAGGCTACTTCTCCAAAGTTGAGAAATGTAACTAACCTACCACATACACAAAAATGCAAATAGCAACCTATGACAGAATGAAGCAGCAGAGGAATATGTTTCAGACGAAGGAACAAGATAAAAACCCAGAAGAACTAAGTGAAGTGGAGTAGGCTGTCTACCTGAGAAAGTTCAGAGTAATGATTGTAAAGGTGATCAAAGAACTCAGGAGGAGAATGGATGCACAGAGTGAAAAGTTAGAAGTTTTTAACAAAGAGTTAGAAAATATAAAGAAAAACCAAACAGAAATGAAGAATACAATACTGAAATGAAAAATGCACTAGAAGGGATCAATAGTAGACTAAATGATACAGAAGAATGGATCAGTGAGCTGAAAGACAGAGTACTGGAAATCACTGCTGCTGAACAGAAAAAAAGAATGAAAAGAAATAAGGACAGTTTAAGAGACCTCTGCGACAACATCGAATGCACTAATATTCACATTGTAGTGGTCCTGGAAGGGGAAGAGAGAGACAAAGGGCCTGAGAAAATATTGAAGAGATAACAGCTGAAAACTTCCCTAACGTGGGAAAAGAAATAGTTACCCAAGTCCAGGAATTGCAGAGTCCCATGCAGGATTAACCCAAAGAGGAAGACACCAAGACACACTGTAATCAAAATGACAAAAATTAAAGAAAAAGAGAGAATATTAAAAGTAGCAAGGGAAAAGCAACAAATAACATACATGGGAACTCCCATAAGGCTATCAGCTGATTTTTCAGCAGAAAACTCTGCAGGCCAGAAGGGAGTGGCAGGATATATTTAAAGTGATGAAAGGGGAAAACCTACAACCAAGAACACTCCACCCAGCAAGGCTCTTGTTCAGATTTCAGTGAGAAAGCAAAAGCTTTATAGACAAGCAAAAGCTAAAAGAATTCAGCACCACCAACCCAGCTTTACAACAAATGTTAAAGGAAATTCTCTAGGCCAAAAAGGAAAGTCTGCAACTAGCAACAAGAAAATTATGAAAGGAAAAACTCATGGTAAAGGCAAACCTACAGTAAAGGTGGGAAATCATCCAAACACAAAGCTAGTAGGGAGGTTAAAAGACAAAAGTAGTAAAAACCATCTGTATCCACAATAAGCGGTTAAGAGATACACAGAACAATTAGATGTAAAATATGACATCAAAAGCAGTAATTGTGAGGGCAGGAGAGTACAAATGCAGGGTATCTAAAATGCATTTGAAATTAAGAGATCAACAACTTAAAACAATCATATATATATATATATATATATATATATATATAGAGAGAGAGAGAGAGAGAGAGAGAGAGAGAGAGAGAGAGGGAGACTGTTACAAAAACCTCATGGTAATTGCAAACCAAAAATCTCTAATAGATATACACACAAAAAGAAAAAGGAATCCAGACATAACACCAAAGATAGTCATCAAATCACAAGAAAACAAAAGAAGAAAGGGGGGAAAACACATACAAAAACAAATCCAAAACAATTAACAAAATGAGAATAAGAACATACATATAGATAACTACCTTAAATGTAAATGGACTAAATGCTCCAAACAAAAGACATAGAGTGGCTGAATGGATAAGAAAATAAGACCCGTATATATTCTGCCTACAAGTGACTCAATTCAGATCCAGAGACACATACAGACTGAAAGCAAGAGTATAGAAAAGGGTATTCCATGCAAATAGAAATCAAAAGAAAACCAGAATAGCAATACTTATATCAAACAAAATAGTCGTTAAAATAAAGACTGTTACCAGAGACAAAGAAGGACACTACACAATGACCAAGGGATGAATCCAAGAAGAAGATATAATAATTATAAATATATGCACCCAACTTAGAAGCACCCCAATATATAAGGCAAATATAACAGCTACAAAAGGAGAAATCAACAATAACACAATAATAGTAGGGGACCTTAACACCCCACTTACATCAATGGACAAATCATCCAGACAGAAATCAATAAGGAAACACAAGCCTTAAATAACACGTTAGACCAAATGAACTTAATTGATATGTAGAGAGCATTCCATCCGAAAGCAGCAGAATACACAATTCTTTTCAAGTTGGAACATTTTCCAGGACAGATCACATGCTAGGCCACAAAACAAGCCTCGGTAAATTTAAGAAAACTGAAATCATATCAAGCATCTTTTCCAACCAAAACACTGTGAGACTAGAAATCAACTACAAGGAAAAAAACTGCATGAAACACAAACATGTGGAGGCTAAACAGTATGCTACTAAACAACAAATGAATCACTGAAGAAATAGAGGAAATCAAACAATACCTAGAAACAAATGATAACAAAAACATGATGAGCCAAAACTTATGGGATGCAGTAAAAGCAGTTCTAAGAGGGATGTTTATAGCGATATAAGCTTACCTTCGGAAACAAGAAAAATCTCAAATAAATAACCTAACTTTACACCTAAAGGAGCTAGAGAAAGAAGAAAAAACAAAACCAAAGTTAGTAGAAGGAAAGAAATCATAAAGATCAGAGCAGAAATCAATGAAATAGACATGAAGAAAACAATAGAAACGATCAATGAAACTAAAAGCTGGTTCTTTGAAAAGGTAAACAAAATTGATAAACCTTTAGCCACACTCATCAAGAAAAACAGAGAGAGGGCCCAAATCAATAAAATTAGAAATGAAAAATAAGAAGTTACAACTGACACAACAGAAATACAAAGGATCATAAGAGACTACTATGAGGAACTATATGCAAATAAAATGGACAAGCTCTAAGAGATGGACAAATTCTTGGATGGGTACAGTCTCCCAAGACTGAACCAGGAAGAAATAGATAATATGAACAGACCAATTACCAGTACTGAAATTTAATCAGTAATTTTAAAACTCCCAACAAGGGACTTCCCTGGTGGTCCAGTGGGTAAGTCTCCACGCTCCCAATGCAGGGGACCCGGGTTCGATCCCTAATTGGGGAACTAGATCCCGCATGCATGCCACAACTAAAAGTTCGCATGCTGCAACTAAGAGTCTGCATGCTGCAACTAAGAAGGCCACATGCCACAACTAAGAAGGCCGCATGCCACATCTAAGAAGCCCAAGCCTGCATGCC
>NW_021703768.1:36428274-36476963 GCF_005190385.1 Monodon monoceros | reverse complement strand
CAACTAAAAGATCCCACATGCCGCAACTAAAGATCCCGCATGCTGCAGCGAAGATCCCATGTGCTGCAGCTATGACCCGGCGCAGCCTAAATAAATTAATTAATAAATTAAAAAAAAAAAACTCCCAACAAACAAAAGTCCAGGATTAGTTGGCTTCACAGGTTAATTCTACCAAACAAATAGAGAAAAGTTAACACCTATCCTTCTGAAACTGTTCCAAAAAATTGCAGAAGAAAGAATACTTCCAAACTCATTCTATGAGGCCACCATCACCCTGATACCAAAACCAGACACAGATACCACAAAAAAAGAAAATTACAGGCCAGTATCACTGATGAACATAGATGTAAAAATCATCAACAAAATACTAGCAAACTGACTCCAACAATACATTAAAAGGACCATACACCATGATCAAGTGGATTTATCCTAGGGATGCAATGATTTTTCAATATCCACAAATCAATCAGTGTGATACACCACATTAACAAACTGAAAAATAAAAACCATATGATCATCTCAATAGATGCAGAATAAGCTTTTGATAAAATTCTATATATATTATTAAAAAATTCTCCAGAAAGTGGGCATAGAGGGAACATACCTCAACATAATAAAGGCCGTACATGACAAACCCACAGCTAACATCATAGTCAATGCTGAAAAGCTGAAAGCGTTTCCTTTAAGATCAGGAACAAGACAAGGATGTCCACTCTTGCTGCTTTTATTCAACATAGTTTTGGAAATCCTAATCACAGCAATCAGAGAAGAAAAGGAAATAAAAGGAATCCAAACTGGAAAGAAGTAAAGCTGTCAGTGTTTGCAGATGACATGATACTATACATAGAAATTCCTAAACATGCCACCAGAAAACTACTAAAGCTCGTCAATGAATTCAGTAAAGTTGCAGGATACAAAATTAATATACAGAAATATATTGCATTTCTATACACTAACAATGAAATATAAAAGAGAAAAAAAGAAACAATTCCATTTACCATCACATCAAAAAGAATAAAATACCTAGGAATAAACCTATCTAAAGAGGCAAAAGATCTGTACTCAGAAAATTATGAGACCCTGATGAAATAAATTGAAGATGACACAAACAGATGGAAAGATATGCCATGTTCTTGGATTACAAAATCAATATTGTTAAAATGACCATACTATCCAAGGCAATCTACAGATTCAATGCAATCCCTATAAAATACCAATGGCATTTTTCACATAACTAGAACAAATCATTTTAAAATTTGTCTGGAAACACAAAAGACCCCGATTAGCCAAGACAGTCTTGAGAAAGAAGAACAGAGCTGGAGGCATCAGGCTCCATGACTTCGGCCTATACTGCAAACTACAGTAATCAAAACAGTATGGTACTGACACAAAAACAAACACATAGATCAATGGAACAGGATAGCCCAGAAATAAACCCATGCACTTATGCTCAATTAATCTACCACAAAGGAGGCAAGAATATACAAGGGAGAAAAGGCAGTCTTTTCAGTAAGTGGTGCTGGGAAAACTTGACAGCTACATGTGAAAGAATGAAATTAGAACATTTTCTAACACCATATACAAAAATAAACCCAAAATGGATTAAAGACCTAAATATAAGACCAAATACTATAAAACTTGTAGAGGAAAACATAGGCAGAACACACTTTGACATTATATCACACCAGTATTTTTTTGGGTCTGTCTCCTACAGTAGTGGAAATAAAAGCAAAGATAAACAAGTTGGACCTAATTAAACTTAAAAACTTTCATACAGCAAAGGAAATTGTAAACAAAATGAAAAAACAACCTATGGAATAAGAGAAAATATTTGCAAACGATGCAACTGACAAGGGATTAATTTCCAAAATGTATAAATACCTCACATAGCTCAATATCAAAAAAACAAACAACCCAATCAAAAAATGAGCAGAAGAACTGAATAGACACTTTTCCAAAGAGGAAATGCAGGTGGCCAACAGGCACATGAAAAGATGCTCAACATTGCTAAATATCAGGGAAATGCAAATCAAAACCACAGTGAGATATCACCTCACACCTGTTAGAATATCATGAAAAAGATTACGAATAACAAATGTTGGTGATGATGTGGAGAAAAGGTTGGTAAGAATGTAAATTGTGTAGCCACTATGGAGAACAATATGAAGTTTCCATTAAAAACTAAAAATAGAGCTACCACATGATCCTGCAATCCCACTCCTGGGCGTATATCCAGAAAAGATGAAAACTCTAATTTGAAAAGATATATGCACCTCAGTGTTCATAGTAGCAGTATTTACAATAGCCGAGACATGGAAGCAACCTAAATGTCCATCGAAAGAAGAATGGGTAAAGAAGATGTGGTGTATGTATATGTGTGTGTGTGTGTGTGTGTGTGTGTGTATACACACACACAATGGAATATGTCATTTGCAGCAGTATGGATGGACCTAGAGATTATCATGCTAAGTGAAGTCAGACAGAGAAAGGCAAATATATGACATCACTTATATGTGGAACCTTAAAAAAACGATATGATCTTATTTACAAAACAGTAATTGACTCACAGACATAGAAAACCAACTTATGGTTATCCAAGGGGAAAGGTGGGGGAGGAAGGGATAAATAAGGAGTTTGGGATTAACAGATACACACTACTATATAGAAAATATTGAATAGATAGACAACAAAGACATACTGTAGAGCACAGGGAACTATATTCAATATCTTGTAATAACCTATAATGGAAAATAATCTGAAAATGAATAAATATATGTGTATAACTGAATCACTTTCTTGTATACCTGAAGCTAACACAACATTGTAAATCAACTGTACTTCAATTAGAAACAAAAACAAAAAAGGAAAAGTGTAATTTATAAATGCATTCATCTAGAATTTAAGTATTTCTATTGTAATTCTTAAAAAACATTTAGGCTGTATACTGTATTTATTCCCTGATTCATTGATAAGCAGTAGTGTTAAGAATATGAGCCATAGAGTCAGGCAGATCCAGTATTAGATTCCAACTCTGCCACTTGATAACTGCACACTGTGGGGAAGTTACTTAGTCTCTCTAAGTCCCAGTTTCCTCCTCTATAAAATAATCCCTAACTCATAGGGCTATTTCTAGGATTAAATGAGATACTGTACATAAAGTATAGCATACTGCATGTATTGATCCTTATATTTTAACATCTTTATTGGAGTATAATTGCTTTACAATGTTGTGTTAGTTTCTGTTGTATTACAAAATGAATCAGCTATATGTATACACATATCCCCATATCCCCTCCCTCTTGTGTCTCCCTCCCACCGTCCCTATCCCACCCCTCTAGGTGGTCACAAAGCACAGACGTGATCTCCCTGTGCTATGCAGCTGCTTCTCACTAGCTATCTGTTTTACATTTCGTAGTGTATATATGTCAATGCCACTCACTCACTTCGTCCCAGCCTACTATTCCCTGTCCCCGTGTCCTCAAGTCCATTCTCTATGTCTGCATCTTTATTCCTGTCCTGCCCCAGGGTTCTTCAGAACTTTTTTTTTTAGATTCAAAATATATGTGTTAGCATACGGTATTTGTTTTTCTTTTTCTGACTTACCTCACTCTGTATGACAAACTCTAGGTCCATCCACCCCACTACAAATAACTGAATTTCATTTCTTTTTATGGTTGAGTAATATTCCATTGTATATATATGCCACATCTTCTTTATCCATTCATCTGTTGATGGACACTTAGGTTGCTTCCATGTCCTGGTGATTGTAAATAGTGATGCAATGAACATTGTGGTACTGTCTTTTTTGAATTACGGTTTTCTCAGGGTATATGCCCAGTAGTGGGATTGCTGGGTCGTATGGTGGTTCTATTTTTAGTTTTTAAAGGAACCTCTGTACTGTTCTCCATAGTGACTGTATCAATTTACATTCCCACCAACAGTGCAAGAGGGTTCCATTTTCTCCACACCCTCTCCAGCATTTATTTTTGTAGATTTTCTGATGATGGCCATTCTGATTGGTGTGAAGTGATACCTCATTGTAGTTTTGATTTGCATTTCTCTAATAATTAGTGCTGTTGAGCAGCTTTTCATGTGCTTCTTGGCCATCTGTGTGTCTTCTTCGGAGAAATGTCTATTTAGGTGTTCTGCCCATTTTTGATTCTTTTTTTTTTTTTTTTAATATTGAGCTGCATGAGCTGTTTATATATTTTGGAGATTGATCCTTTTTCCGTTGATTCATTTGCAAATATTTTCTCCCATCTGAGGGTTCTCTTTTTCCCTTGTTTGTAGTTTCCTTTGCTTTGCAAAAGCTTTTAAGTTTCATTAGGTCCCATTTGTTTATTTTTGTTTTTATTTCCATTACTCTAGGAGGTGGATAAAAAAAAGATCCTGCTGTGATTTATGTCAAAGAGTGTTCTCCCTATGTTTTCCTCTAAGAGTTTCATAGTGTCCAGTCTTACATTTAGGTCTCTAATCCATTCTGAGTTTATTTTTGTGGGTGGTGTTAGGGAGTGTCCTAATTTCATTGTTTTACATGTAGCTGTCCAGTTTTCCCAGCACCACTTATTGAAGAGACTGTCTTTTCTCCATTGTATATCCTTGCCTCCTTTGTCATAGATTAGTTGACCATAGGTGTTTGGGTTTATCTCTGGGCTTTCTATCCTATTCCATTGATCTATATTTCTGTTTTTGTGCCAGTACCATACTGTCTTGATTACTGTAGCTTTGTAGTATAGTCTGAAGTCAGGGAGTCTGATTCCTCCAGCTCTGTTTTTTTTTCCCTCAAGACTGCTCTGGCTATTCGGGGTCTTTTGTGTCTCCAAAGAAATTTTAAGATTTTTTTTTCTAGATCTGTAAAATATGCCATTGGTAACTTGATAGGGATTGCATCGGATCTGTAGATTGCTTTGGATAGTATAGTCATTTTCACAATATTGATTCTTCCAATCCAAGAACATGGTATATCTCTCCATCTGTTTGTGTCATCTTTGATTTCTTTCATCAGTGTCTTATAGTTTTCTGAGTACAGGTCTTTTACCTCCTTAGGTAGGTTTATTCCTAGGTATTTTATTCTTTTTGTTGCAATGGTGAATGGGATTGTTTCCTTAATTTCTCTTTCTGATCCTTCATTGTTAGTGTACAGGAATGCAAGAGATTTCTGTGCATTAATTTTGTAGCCTGCAACTTTACCAGATTCATTGATTAGCTCTAGTAGTTTTCTGGTGACATCTTTAGGATTCTCTATGTATAGTATCATGTCATCTGCAAACAGTGACAGTTTTACTTCTTCTCTTCCAATTTGTATTCCTTTTATTTCTTTTTCTTCACTGATTGCCGTGGCTAGGACTTCCAAAACTATGTTGAATGATAGTGACAAGAGTGGACATCCTTGCCTTGTTCCTGATCTTAGAGGAAATGTTTTCAGTTTTTTTCCATTGAGAATGATGTTTGCTGTGCGTTTGTCATATATGGCCTTTATTATGTTGAGGTAGGTTCCCTCTATGCCCACTTTCTGGAGGGTTTTTATCATAAATGGGTGTTGAATTTTGTCAAAAGCTTTTTCTGCATCTATTGAGATGATCATATGGTTTTTATTCTTCAGTTTGTTAATATGGTGTATCACATTGATTGATTTGCATATATTGAAGAATCCTTGCATTCCTGGGATAAACCCTACTTGACCATGGTGTATGATCCTTTTAATGTGTTGTTGGATTCTGTTTGCTAGTATTCTGTTGAGGATTTTTGCATCTATATTCATCAGTGATATTGGTCTGTAATTTGTGTGTGTGTGTGTGTGTGTGTGTGTGTGTGTGTGTGTGTGGTACACGGGCCTCTCACTGTTGTGGCCTCTCCCGTTGCGGAACACAAGTTCCGGACGCACAGGCTCAGCGGCCATGGCTCATGGGCCTAGCCGCTCTGCAGCATGTGGGATCTTCCCAGATCGGGGCATGAACCCATGTCCACTGCAATGGCAGGTGGACTCTCAACCACTGCGCCACCAGGAAAGCCCTGTAATTTTCTTTTTTTGTAGTATCTTTTTCTGGTTTTGGTATCAGGGTGATGGTGGCCTCATAGAATGAGTTTGGGAGTGTTCCTTTCTCTGCAATTTTTTGGAAGGCTTGAGAAGGATGGGTGTTAGCTCTTCTCTAAATGTTTGATAGAATTCACCTGTGAAGCCATCTGGTCCTGGACTGTTGTTTGTTGGAAGATTTTTAATCACGGTTTCAATTTCATTACTTGTGATTGATCTGTTCATATTTTCTATTTTTCCCTGGTTCAGTCTTAGAAGGTTTTACCTTTCTAAGGATTTGTCCATTTCTTCCAGGTTGTCCATTTTATTGGCATAGAGTTGCTTGTAGTAGTCTCTTATGCTGCTTTGTATTTCTGCAGTGTCTGTTGTAACTTCTCCTCTTTCATTTCTAATTTTATTGATTTGAGTCCTCTCCCTCTTTTTCTTGATGAGTCTGGGTAAAGGTTTATCAATTTTGTTTATCTTCTCAAAGAACCAGCTTTTAGTTTTATTTATCTTTGATATTGTTTTCTTTGTTTCTATTTCATTTCTTTTATTTATTTATTTATGCATGCCTGTGTTGGGTCTTCGTTGCTGTGCAGGCTTTCTCTAGTTGTGGTGAGCGGGGGCTACTCTTCATTGCAGTCTGCAGGCTTCTCATTGTTGTGGCTTCTCTTGTTGCAGAGCACAGGCTCTAGGCACGCAGGCTTCAGTAGTTCTGGCACGTGGGCTCAGTACTTGTGGCTTGTGGGCTCTAGAGCTCAGGCTCCATAGTTGTGGTGCCTGGGCTTAGTTGCCCCGTGGCATGTGGGATCTTCCCGGGCCAGGGCTTGAACCCGTGTACCCTGCCTTGGCAGGTGGATTCTTGACCACTGCGCCACCAGGTAAGGCCTATTTATTTCTGCTCTGACCTTTATGTTTTCTTTCCTTCTACTAACTTTGGGTTTTGTTTGTTCTTCTTTCTCTAGTTCCTTTAGGTGTAAGGTTAGATTGTTTAGCTGAGATTTTTCTTGTTTCTTGAGGTCGGCTTGTATTGGCATAAACTTACCTCTTAGAACTGCTTTTGCTGCACCCCATAGGTTTTGGATCATCGTGTTTTCATTGTCATTTGTCTCTACGTATTTTTTTATTTCCTCTTTGATTTCTTCAGTGATCTCTTGGTTAGTTAGTTATGTATTGTTTAGCCTCCATATGTTTGTGTTTTTTATGTTTTTTCCCCTGTAATTGATTTCTAATCTCATAGCGTTGTGGTCAGAAAGATGCTTGATATGATTTCAATTTTCTTAAATATACTGAGGCTTGATTTGTGACCCAAGATGCGATCAGTCCTGGAGAATGTTCTGTGTGCACTTGAGAAGAAAGTGTAATCTGCTGTTTTTGGATGGAATGTCCTATAAATATCAATTAAATCTATCTGGTCTATTGTGTCATTTAAAGCTTGTGTTTCCTTATTAATTTTCTGTCTGGATGATCTGTCCATTGATGTAAGTTAGATGTTGAAGTCCCCCACTATTATTGTGTTACTGTCGATTTCCTGTTTTATAGCTGTTAGTAGTTGCCTTATGTATTGAGGAGCTCCTATGTTGGGTGCATACATATTTATAATTGTTATATCTTCTTCTTGGATTGATCCCTTGATCATATGTAGTGTCCTTCCTTGTCTCTTGTAACATCCTTTATTTTATTTTGTCTGATATGAGTATTGCTACTCCAGCTTTCTTTTGATTTCTATTTGCATGGAATATCTTTTTCCATCCCCTCACTTTCAGTTTGTATGTGTCCCTAGGTCTGAAGTGGGCCTCTTTTAGACAGCGTATATATGGGTCTTGTTTTTGTATCCATTCAGCGAGCCTGTGTCTTTTGGTTGGAGCATTTAATCCATTTACGTTTAAGGTAATTATCGATATGTATGTTCCTTTTACCATTTTCTTAATTGTTTTGGGTTTGATTTTGTAGGTCCTTTTCTTCTCTTGTGTTTCCCACTTAGAGAAGTTCCTTTAGCATTTGTTGTAGAGCTGGTTTGGTGGTGCTGAATTCTCTTAGCTCTTGCTTGTCTGTAAAGATTTTGATTTCTCTGTCAAATCTTAATGAGATCCTTGCCAGTTAGAGTAATCCTGGTTGTAGGTTCTTCCCTTTCATCATTTTAAATATATTGTGCCACTCCCTTCTGGCTTGTAGAGTTTCTGCTGAGAAATCAGCTGTTAACCTTATGGGAGTTCCCTTGTATGTTATTTGTCATTTTTCCCTCGTTGCTTTTAATAATTTTTCTTTAATTTTTGTCAATTTGATTACTATGTGTCTCAGCATGTTTCTCCTTGGGTTTATATTCCCTGGGACTCTCTGTGCTTCCTGGACTTGGGTGGCTATTTCCTTTCCCATGTTAGGGAAGTGTTCGGCAATAATCTCTTCAAATATTTTCTTGGGTCCTTTCTCTCTCTCTTCTCCTTCTGGGACCCCTATAATGTGAATATTGTTGAATTTAATGTTGTCCCAGAGGTCTCTTAGGCTGTCTTCATTTCTTTTCATTCTTATTTTCTTTATTCTGTTCCACGGCAGTGAATTCTACCATTCTGTCTTCCAGGTCACTTATCCGTTCTTCTCCCTCAGTTATGCTGCTATTGATTCCTTCTAGTGTATCTTTCACTTCAGTTATTGTATTGTTCATCTCTGTTTGTTTTTAATTCTTCTAGGTGTTTATTCTTTAATTCTTCTAGGTCTTTGTTAAACATTTCTTGCATCCTCTCAATCTTTGCCTCCATTCTTTGTCCGAGGTCCTGGATTATCTTCAGTGTCATTATTCTGAATTCTTTTTCTGGGAGGTTGCCTATCTCCACATCATTTAGTTATTTTTCTGCAGTTTCATCTTGTTCCTTCATCTGGTACATAGTCCTCTCCCTTTTCATTTTGTCTATCTTTCTGTGAATGTGGCTTTCCTTCCACAGGCTGCAAAATTGTAGTTCTCCTTGCTTCTGCTGTCTGCCCTCTGATGGATGATGCTATCTAAGAGGCTTGTGCAAGCTTCCTGATGGGAGGGACTGGTGGTGGGTAGCTACTTCTATTTTTAAGATATCTATTTTTACTTGTATAATTTTATGATATGTCTTTGTTTTATTATTTATCTATGAATGGAAAATTTGCATGAATATTTTAGAAATTAGGCAAGAAACAGAAACTTCTTGTTTCTTCCTTAGCAACTATTAATATAAATAGACTTCACAAATGAAATTGTGAAGTTGGTATCCCTCCACACATCCAGAGCACAACTGCTAATCATCTCAACATGAGGCTATTGCTCTCCTCCAAGTACTGATTACTGTAGCCCATCCTGCCCCCCATCCCACGCTGCTATTGAGGAGCATGATATATTGTGGGTATATAACTTAAAAACAAAGGTGGAGGCTAAAATGGCATAATACAGAAATGTTATGTGTTCTGACAATGTAAAAATAAAACAACTAAAAATGTGGAGGAGTAGGGAGAGGGAATTAGGAATGTAGAATAAATAAACTCTTTGATGTTCAGCGGGTAGGTGGGGATTAAAGAATACTGGTTTAAGGAGTGGCTTTACAAGATACCCAGTTTAAGGTTGGTCTGATTTGACAGTGTTGCAAGGTACAGTCTCTTTAATGGATGATTTTTTTTTTAATGTGGTGGGAAGGTTGTGTCCTCTATTTTTTAAAAAATAGGAACCTGACTTTTGCCTTTACTCCTTCTTTTTTCCCTTTACCACCCGAGTCTCCAAAGGCTACCTCTCCCTTCCTTTGTACCATCTTCTCCTGGAAAACTAATGCTTTTCAGAGTCTTGAATCATGGCCACTTTTAAGTCCTTTCTGTGTAGTTAGTGCTCTTATGTACCAGGACCCCACACTTGGGTTGAACTTTCTCTTTCTAGTGGTAACTTTAGATCAATCTTAGATTTCCTGTCATCTTTCTTCAATGCAGGTTTTTTTGGCTTCAGGGGGGAGTGTGAGAGAGTGCTCACTGACTTGGTGTTTAATACTTTAGAGTAATTGACGTTTGGGCATTCTCTGACTTCTGGCTATGCTAAGTGGGGCTTGGTATAGTTTTATTTGTCGTTGTTCTGTAGTGTTTTTGAAGATGTGTGGGGAGATTCCAAATCAGGCAATCTTCTCTATCTTCAGCTTTATTTTTATTAGAAATTATCTAGTTGGAAATTAGCCTTTAGAATGTGTGAGAATGAAACCTTACTCATGGATCATTCAGGTGTTAAGCCTGAAATTTTCACTTGTTTAGATATTGATTACATTTTTACAATGGTTTAGAAATGCTATTGGTTTATTTAACTCAACTTTCAAATACTTGTTTAAAATAATATACTGCCTCTAAATGTTGTTATAAATAAATTCTGAAAGTATTCAAGGCTAATATAAATGGTTACAACAAAAATACTCATCTTTTATGCATTTATTAATTGAAGAATGGGGTGGGGGGAGGGACAAGAGAGGGGAAGGAGATTAAGAGGTACAGACTATTAGGTATAAAATAATTAAGATACAAGGATGTAACGTACAGCACAGGGAATATAACCAGTATTTTATAATAACGTTAAATGGAGTATAATCAATAAAAATATATGTTGTACACCTGAAACTAATATAACATTATATATCAACTATACTTCAATTTTAAAAAGTTTAATTGAAGAGTATTTTATTCAGTTGTGAGACTTTTTCAATGCTCTTAGAGGTCCCAGACAATTCTTTAAAACTCCAAATTTACACTAACCATACATTTAGGATATAAATTGTTTGTATTGTGACTTTTCTAAGTAAATAATAGGAAGCTTTTAAAAATTAATCACATGTTCCTGAGATTGTGATTTCATTTTTAGTGCAAAGTGTTTTTGGAGGAGGTGGCATAGAAAATGTTTCCTTTGCATTTCCATAGCCTGCAGGAAAACAGATGGTTACAATATTAGGAAGCAGCTATAAAATTTTGTTTGCCAAGAAGGAAATGATACTAGCTACCGTGCTTTCCCTGTGCAGGCTGCTATTACTCTTCCACGAAGACCTTTCCTTCACTGTTCTACTGTGATACCTGCTGTGGTTCTGACCCTGAAGTTTACGATGCACCTTTTCAAGCTCAAAGATTCATGGTGCTTTCTTCCCTGGATGTTATTTATATCCTGGACCTCACACCATGTTCGAGATGGAATTCGCCATGGCTTGTGGATATGCCCATTTGGAGAAACTTCTCCTTTGCCATTTTGGCTTTATGTAATAATCACATCATCTTTACCTCACATCTGTTCATTCGTTATGTATTTCACAGGGACGAACCAAGTGATGTCTTCAAAACATGGAAATTATATTGATGTCTGAGATAACCATATGGCCGTCTTAAAGAACCAATGGTTGAGATAATGACAGCCAACATTAAAGTGAATTTTAAAAACATGTTAGGTACTTATATTAATTATAAGATGTATAATGAATGCTAACGTTTCTTTATTTCATATATTTTGATCCTGACTGAAGTTTAATTTGCCAAGTGCTTTAGTGAGTTGTGATTACTGGCAGAAACTGCTTTTGTGCACTTATGTTATAATATTCTTAAAAGACAGTAACATTAGACCTAGGTTATTGTTTCAGAAATAACTTTAGGAAATAATTATTATAATATGTTGACTGTAGTAACATTCTACCAAAGTAGTATTTTTTCATTATCTTTGCTCTCAAATCTCATGTGTTGGAGTTTTAACTGTTTTGAAAAACATAACTAAATTTAACAAAATATTTGTTTAAAATTAACATTAACAAAATATTGATACTTGACTCATAACCATAAAATCCACAAAAAAGGACCTAACCAATGTCATTTCAAATGTAAACTCCTGAATGTGCCATTAAAATTGTTTTAGTTGCTATCAATTTGTTTACATACTATTCTAAAATATTATACCAGTTAAATCATTTTTTAAAAATTTGCTGATACTAAGAGACAAAACAATTTTTTTTCAAAAAAGTAGTTTTAGGAAATTGGCTTTTTCCTTTGTTCTTTCAGGATATCTTCTGTTAAAAATGATTAACCTTTATTAGAGAAGGAAAATTGAGTTGCTGTAAGTTTTACATTTGCACAGTTTAATATACTTTGACATAACAATCAGTGCCCCAAAGGCACCTGTTTTTTGGTAGCATTTGTACCAGCTGCTGTCTTCAGATTTTCTTACACATTTGTGTTTGTAATGCTGGTGACTGTGTGCCTTAATCTCTGAGAAGTGATGAAACAGTGCCTTATCCAAAGCAGATTTTTCTCATTAAGTTAAACAGAGTTCTGTAAATTGTTATAAAGGGTCAGCCTCTTTACTTTTTGTTGTTAAGCAATTGGTTGCAATCTGTTATATTTTATAATTTATTAGCTCTTACAATGTATTATTGTCTTTTGAGAGCAATTATTGTCAATTTAGTTGGTTTAATAGTAAACATTATATAGTGGGGGTAAATTTGATTAAGGTAGAGATTTTTAAAAAGCATATGATTTTAGAAATCCCTGGAAATAAAGCATATATGTTGTGTAACTCTTTCTGACTAAATCACAAAACTCTCCCTTTTTTAATTTCTCCGTATTAAACAAATGAATATCATAAAAATATAAGGCCTTATTTAAGAATGTCACATTGACATTTTGGGGGTTGTCCTAACTTTATTAGAATGGGAACTCACTTTGACCATGAGTCCTTGCTTAAACAATAACTGAAAATTTTAAGTGTGGGTTTATCTTCATCTTGTTCCTACCTCATCAGAAATGTTCCTTGTCCTCTAAGTGGTCTCTGAAAGCTGTAGTTGTAACCTCAAGAGATATAGTAAGCAACTTCCCATGCCGCCATTTTGTCCCTTTTCTTAGAGAAAGAGTTTGCTTCAATACAACTTATGTTGAAAGTTGGAGTGTATCTTCTTTGCACGGGTGTGTTTTCTCCATTCTCCAGACGTCCTCCTTTCACTTAGTGTTCTCTCTTGGCTGTTTCACTGATCTGACCTCCCGATCTACTGTTTTCTTGAGCCATGTTCATTATGCTGGCTACTCAGGAGAACTTCCACCACTGAACTATTTTCTACTCATCCCAAGCCTACTTTCTTTTAGCGGTGGGCTAAGAACCTCGTTCTGTATGAGTTCAAACTCCCATTTATCCTCACCTCCTTTCTTTAACTTAGACCTCTCTTCTCCCAGGCAGCCACCCTCTTTCTCCCAATCAGACACATACTTCTTGACTCCTTTCTCTTTTGGCTGGTGGAACAATTACTTTGTTTTTCCCATTTTTCCCAACTGAAGGGGAGAGGAATAGGGGCTATTCTGGTACTTGCTCACCACTGTCACAGCTAAACCATTTATCCAACACAGTTCTGTCTTCTTCCTTTGATATCTCATTATTCGTTCCAAATCCTCTTCACCCTCACATGCTACCCTCTAAGACTCAGTTTCACCTTCTTTGATGATATGAGCTACTGGATCACTTTTTTCCCTTTTATTCTAACCCTTGATTTTATCCTCAGTCATCAGATGACTCACCTGAAATCGGGACTTCAGTGTCCCCTCTTCTTCTGTACCACTAACTCTCATCACATCATATCAGCCATCCACCAGCACAGTAGGCCTCTGTACCTCCTCTTTAGGTGACACTGCTCATCTAGGAGAGCTCCAACTTTGTTTCCTTTTTCTAAACCAGTAGTTCTCAAACTGACATACATCAGAATCACCTATAAGGCTTGTTAAAACAGGGATTGCTTGAGGCCCACCCCAGAATTTTGACTTGGTACATCCTGAGAATTTGCATTTCCAGCAAGGTCCCAATTGATATTGATGCTGCTGTTCAGGAAGCATCCGTTTAGAGCCACTGCTCTAGACACATCCTGTTTAACTTCATTTTTCTCCCCTCCCTTCTCTTCATTGAGCCAACTCTTTGCCTTACTGATATGTTTAATTTTTCTTAACCTTCCCTTGTCAGCAGGTCCACCAGCCCGCTTCTGGGTACATTTAATTCTGTCCTGGCTCCACATATGCAGTGTGTAAGTTACTATGTCAATACCCTAATACCCCAGACTTTCTTGTGTGCTATCCAATTAGCCAACCCAGAATAATCCATAGCCTGCTTTCCCCAGTTCTCCTTTAGATTACATGTCTTTAAAGTAGTTATGGATCCACGCTGACTTGGCCTACTACAATTCATACTGTCTAACTTTGACTGGGTACTTAATAATACTTTGCTCGCTGCCAAACAATTTTTTCCCAAATATTGTACTAGACAAGCCGAGCCTCAGAATATCTGCCCATGTTAGATCCAGCCACAAGCCAGGAAGTTCACAGCATTTCACTGATCTGAGAAACTCTTGTTAATAATCAATCTCCACAGTTACTTTGCACTTTGCATAAATCCAAAGCATTGCCACATGCGTCCCTTGGCATTTCTTTACTTCCCAGGGATCGTGATAATAATCAAAGGATTTCTGAAGCATATTACCCTTTTGACTGATCTTGCAAGGAGTTATTTGGCTTATATACCCAGCAGCACTAATTAATGCTGCTTCAAGGTTTGGGCAGGCTTCCAATTCCATCTGCCCCATGATGGCCTGAAAAGGAGGGGAATGTCAGATTAGGGCTCTAACACTCTGATATTCCTCAAATACCTGTGTGAGCTCGCAAAGAAAGCACCCATCTGAATTCACACATCCTTACTCATTCAATATTCATTTGATTTAATTTAAGCACTGTCCAGGTTCTCAGATTAGCAATATTGATACCATGCACATAAAGTGGAAGTCAGAGAAAATTTTCCATAAATGTCTGGGTGATGTTAAATAAAGTGTAAAAATGTGGTATAGTGGTCACATAACAGACCGCATACAGGGGTGGCATATCTAAATAACAGTGGTCATAACCTCGCTACCCTGAGCTATTTCACGCAATCGCAGGGAGTAATTGGAGCTTTTTGAAGTTTCATAAGAGATCCTATCAGGACCACAATGTATGCGGCAGAGGCCCTGCTTGGAAAGCCATGTGTAAATACCATACTTCCCTCTTCCTGGAACTCTGTGGCTGTTTGCCCAGAATCAATAACAATAGTCTCTCAGTGTTAGGCCTGTTCCATGGCCAGCAAAGACTGTGTCGTTTCTCTAGATTCTAAACTGATTGGCACAAGGCTGCCTTTGGTCAATCTGGACTCACAAAATGTTGCATGAGCCCCAGGCCAATCTTTCTGGAAAGGGCTCTGCCATTTCTAGGGTGTGAGACCCAGAGCAAATCACTCCGCAAGCCCTCTGCTCCCACCTCAACATATCAACCCAAGTGAGATGGGATTAGATAACTCCCACAAGATCTCTAAAGGGTAAGAACACTACAGAAGAGTGAGAAGAAATTATGGGCAAGAGATGGGAAGCCTGCCTATTTGGCCTGCTTACAATGTGTGTAGCCTACATTACTCTTCTCTTGATGCTGTAACAAATTACTGTAACTCAGTGGTTTGAAACAAATGTATTATCTTACTGTTGTGTATGTCAGAAATCCCACACAGGTCTCACTGGGCTAAAATCAAGACATCAGCAGGGATGCCTTCCACCTGGAGGCTCTAGGGGATGCTCAGCTTCCTTGCCTCTTTCAGCTTCTAGTTGCCGCCTGCACTCCTTGGCTCATGGTGCCCTTATTCCATCTGCAATGGCAGGTCAGCTTCCTTTTCACATTGCATCTTTCTGATCCTCCATCCATAGTCATGTCTCCCTCTGACCACAGCTGGGGAAGATTCTCCGCTCTAAGGGCCCATGTGATTAGATTGGGTCCATCTGAATAATACAGGATAAACGCCTCATCTCAAGGTTCTTAATCACATTTGCAAAGCCTCTTTTGCTGTGTAAGGTAACATTCACAGGTTCCGGAGATTAGGATGTAGAGAGCTTTGGGGCCATTTATTCTGCTTACTCTTTGATTCTAGCCCTGGTGTCTTTGAACAAGTCATTCGTCTTCTTTTAAGCCAATCAGGAATAAGCCAGGTGCTTTCCAAGACTCCCTTCCTGCTCTTTCTATAATCTTCATCTCCTTGTCCTAGTAATGGGCATCCTCAGTTTCTGGGGAAATGACCTCCAACTTGTCAGAGTTAAGTTTAACCTTGGGATAATAATGTCCTTTTCTCCCCTGCTATTAACACCTTTGGTTGTTACTTCTCTTTATTTTTTCCATGTGGAACTACTGAATCTTCATACATACCCTTTCTCTATTCTCCATGGGGAAAAAATAATTAATTAAATTCATAAAATTCTTAGCCAGTAAAACACTCAGCATTCCTTTGGGTGAAAATGAACACAGTACCTACCCTCACATGACACCAGTTCAGTCAGCTCTGAAACAAATGTTTAATGTATTCCTGCTGTGTTGCAGACTTTCAATTAAAAACTAATGTTCTAATGGTGAAAATGACAATCTCTACATTAAAAGAACAGCTAGGCTAGTAGTGGGGACATACAAGAGACAGCACATCTCAGTACAGCGTGTTAAGTGCTGCAATAAGCAAGTGCAGGGCCTCTGAGGTCCCACTATGGGAGAAAGGGGGGTTCCCTGAAACTAAAAGAAGAGCAGGAGAGCTCCAGTGAAGGTGAGAGTGAGGTGATGGGAGGTGGGTGGGAAGATCCCCACAGGCAGAGGGAACAGTGTTTACAAAAGCCTGGCGAGACTCCAGATTGTAGGTAATTCAGCATTCCTGGAGCAGGGTGTTTGAAGTGGGAGAGTGGTGAGGGTTGATGGCAGTCAGCTGACCATGACTAGGGCCTGGAAAACCTTGTTTACCTGTTAAGAAGTTGGGAATTTATGTTGAGGGCAATGTGGAAGCATTGAAAGGTTTAAGTCTGAGGTTGGCATGATCAGGTTTGCCTTTTTTCCTGGAGACTCTAATTGGGAGCTCAATCCAAGAGCTCCTGCGTTTTAACTGCTGTCACGTAATCATGCGGCCTTCCCATGAAGGACTTTGGAGGTTAGAGGCACAACAGCAATAAGAAGCCTATGTTTGGGCTTCCCTGGTGGCGCAGTGGTTGAGAATCTGCCTGCCAATGCAGGGGACACGGGTTCGAGCCCTGGTCTGGGAAGATCCCACATGCTGCGGAGCAACTGGGCCCGTGAGCCACAACTACTGAGCCTGCGCATCTGGAGCCTGTGCTACGCAACGAGAGAGGCCGCGACAGTGAGAGGCCCGCGCACCGCGATGAAGAGTGGCCCCCGCTCACCACAACTAGAGAAAGCCCTCGCACAGAAACGAAGAGCCAACACAGCCAAAAATAAATTAAATAAATTAAAAGAAGGCTCAACATTTAAAAAAAAAAAAAGAAGCCTATGTTCTCGGTGCCACTTGCCTCTGAATCTGGCTACTCATAATCTAAGAATAAAACACTAGAAATACTATGTAAGCAAAATCACCCCTACCTTAAGCAAACCAGGGATGTGGTCCCTCTCCCGCTGATTGCAGCTGTTTGGTTCGGGTCTGGCCCCTTTACATGGAGCACTGGACTCTCCGCGGTGCCTGGAATGAACCGTGCTCCACAACACCTTTGTGCACATGCTGGACTGGAAGCCATTTCCTTCCCCACTCAGGCGTCAGGGTAGCTCTTACTCGCCCTTCAAGACTCACCACAAGTGTGTCCTATCAGTAAATCATTTAAATCCTCTCAATTCAGCCTCCAAGGTTGAGCTAGGGTTCCACTTCAGTAAAGTGTTCTGCCTCCCTCTGTTTTGTGGCTATCAACTACGATGCAGGCTAAATGCTTTCCTGGTCCTACTACTCCCCGTCACCACCACCACTACAAAGTCCAGAGGAGAAGTCTTGTAACTAGAGCAGATCTGGATGTGCACCCTTTGTTACCAATGCAGAATGCTTGGCAAGGCGAATGCTATCTTAGTATAGCAGCCCCAGGATATTAATTAACAAGAAACCAGTTCAGAGATATGTGAATGAAAGTGTTAGGACTTTCTCATCTCACCAGGGGTTCGCATGGGAATTAATCTTGGGGTGTTGAACCAACCCTAACCCTGCACAACTTCTCCCCACACCCACCTTTGCTGGGCAGCAGTAACTGGGCAGAGGAGGAAAGGACGGGGATGCAAAATCTGCAAGTCTCAAGGCACTGGTGAGGACAGAGACTTGATTATTTCCATAGGGAGGTGCCAGCGCCTGTGCGGAGGACTGTGAAATGGCAGAGCGCTGAGGGGAGAGGGCTGCTGGGAGGGAAACGGGGCACTGAGGTGGGAAATGAGGATGCCCTCTGAAGGCCCAGGGAGAAGGCCCTGAAGGAGGCCCAGGTGATAAGCCTTGCCCCTGAGAAGGAATGGCTCAAACAATGTGTTCCCTGCGGAGAAAAATATCAGGAAGTATCAGGAAAATTGATAGATGAGGTACTCGAGGTTCCCAAACTTTTTTTTCAACATACCACTAGGCCAAAAGAAATACCAAATAGTGCCTGTTATTTGGTTGGATCCAAATGACTTCACAGTGGTAGTTGTGTGGCATCTGACAGTTGTCCTTGTATGTCTCTCAATAATTTAGAATATCCCACAGCACCTCTAAGAGTTCGTTTCAGCACCTGGGTGGGCCTCAGCACACAGTTTGGGAACTACATTACCAATGCAAGAGCAGCCTTCTTTTTGAGGACTTGGGTTCTAGGAAGCATCAATCCCAGACAAGACGAAGATTCACCGAAGACCTGTAAGGTTGCTTGTTTTGATTTGCTCCACTTCAGAGTAACCTAGGGCTCACCCTGAGGAACAGAATAGGACAGAACCTATCACAGGAATTAACATTGTAATTTTTGATTTTCTTTCACTCTCCCTCCACCAGCAAGGATTCCTTGAGGGCAAACACGCTGTCTGCACCTCTTACTCTTTCCCTAGAGCTGTGCTCAACACAAGGTGGGGACTCAATACAGACAAACCTCCCTTTATTGCACTTTGCAGATGTGTACTGCATTTTTGACAGATTGAAGATTTTGGCAACCCTGCGTTGAGCACGTCCATTGGTGCCATTTTCCCACCAGCATTTGCTCACTCTATGTGTCTCTATGTCACATTTTGGTAATTCTCGCAATATTTCAAACTTTTTCATCATTATTATATGTTATGGTGGCCCGTGATCTGTGATCTTTGTAGTTACTATGACTCCCTGAATGCTCCGATAATGGTTAGCATTTTTTAGCAATAAAGTGTTTTAAAATTAAGGCATGTACATTGTTTTTTTAGACATAATGCTATTGCCTACTTAATAGACTACAGTATAGTTTAAACATAACTTTTATATGCACCAGGAAACCAAAGAATTTGCTTGACTCACCTTATTGTTGTACTTGCTCTATTGTGGAGTCTGGAACAGAACCCACAGTGTCTCCAAGGTATGCCTGTACATTTTTGTTGAATGAATGACTGAAGGGTTATATCTATTTCACCCTTCCCTATTTTCTTAGAAGATACGCGCTGACATGTCCTTGACAGTCCTAACTCAGGACTCTTTCCTGAAATATCAGCCAAAAAAAGGAAAATATAATTATCCAGGTTCAAAGCCAGCAGCAAAGACCTGGTGGGAGCTTAAAATTTCATTTGTTCTCCACCCTAAGGGAAATGTAAGGAGAAAGGTGACCTAGGAGCAGAAACACAGGAAAAAGAAAGATGGACATTACTTTGATGTTTTATTATTTAAGATTGTGGGGCCTTTGATGCTTTTAAAGAATTGCTAAATTATTGGGGTGCTTTGGGTACAAGCTAGCACTGAGATAGAGGAATACATTAATCACCCATTTAGAGGCAGTTCACAGCAATATTTCAGGTTCTCATGCTTTTCCAGAGCCTTGCCACTTTCCATCGAGAGGTAAAGTCTATTTCTCCTTCCTTTCAACCTGTGTAGAACTTTGTGACTGCCCCAGGTAATCGAATGCAATAGAAATGAACCTGCATAAGTTTCCAAGACAAGTCATAGAAGGCCATATAACTTCCACCTGGTTCACTCTCTTGCTCATGGGATACTCCTTGGAAGCCAGCCACCAGGCTGTGAGGAAGACAAACTAGTCCCATGGAGAGGCCCATGCAGAGACCAACCAAGGTCCCCAGCTGACAGCCAGCATGAACTGCCAGGCATGGGAATAAGCCCTCCAGATGATTCAGGCTCCCAGCCTTCAAATTACTCCAGGTGATGCTGAGTGGAGCAGATGTGAGCCATCCACTGCCTCAAGTGCAGATTCATGAGCAAAATAAACACGGATTTTTTTTTTTCCACCCCACGTGGCATGCAGGAGATCTTAGTTTCCCGACCAGGGATCGAACCCGTGCCCCCTGCAGTGGAAGCATGGAGTCCTGACCACAGGTCCACCAGGGAATTCCCCAATGTTGTGGTTGTTTAAGCCACAAGTGTTGGCATATTTGTTATGCAGCCTCAGTCAAAAAATTTTTTTACCACTGTATTTGAAAAATGTATACATAGTGTAGTAAGGAACACAGAACTCTGAACATAGAATGCCTGGGTTCCAATGCTAGCTCCAAGACTTACTAGCTTTCAACCTGGGGTAAATCACTTAACCTCATGCCTGTTTCCTTATCTATAAAATGAAGGTAACAACAGTTCCTACTTCATAGGATGGCGCTAATCATTAGGTGACTTAATATGTGCAAAGTGTTTGGAACTGTGTCCACTACGAAATAAGCTCTACATAAGGACTGGATATTGCTGTGGTGGTGATGGTGGTCTTATAGTTGGTAATGTTGGTGTGTTCGGCAGAATTCTAAAACCCCAGTGACTCCTGCTTCATGGAATCCTGTCACTTGCTTCTAGTCAATAGATGTAATTAAAGTCCCTAAAACTAACTTTAAGTGAATCAAAAGGGAGATTATCCTGGGTGGACCTCACCTAATCAGGTAAGCCCTTTAAAAAGAGCTCTTTAAAAGAGGACCTAGAGATCAGACTCTCTTGCTGGCCTGGAAGAAGCCAGCCACCAGGAGTTCAACAACTGTGAGGAAATGAAAGCTAACTACCACAGGAACTTGGAAAGGACCCCCAGCCTCAGGAGAAACTGCAACCATGGCTGACACTTTGACTGCAGCTTGTGAGATGCTGAGCAGAGGATCCAGGTAAGAAATCATACTTGACTCCTGACCCGTGGAAACTGTGAGCCAATAAATAAACAGATGTTGTTTTAAGTCACTAAGTTTGTGCTAATCTTATTCAGCAATAAAAACAAATACAATTAGTAAAAATTCAAACCACAAAAAAGTATATACAATGAAAAGTAGATTTTTCTACCACCCTGGACATTCATCTTCCTCAGAGGCAACTACTAGGAAAAACCTGTGTCTCATCATTCCAGAAATTTTCTATGCATATGAAAACATTTACATGCATCTGTATTTCCTCCATACACACACACACAAGGATATATATATAGTGTACATATATATATATAATATGGATATATATCTTGAAACATGGGCCAAGGGCAGTGAGTGAGTGTGTTATCTCAGAAATCTGTATTCTTTAGAAACAATATAGAACATCTTCCAGCTGAAATGGCTTTTAGGAGAGACAGGATAGGTCCTCTTAAGTGCTTAGGTGGTTTCATGATTTACACTCTGTATTTAAATGTGTGATGGGGTTGGGCATTAGTCTGCCAGAGTAGAGAAGAAAGACAATTTTTCCACTGCTTTCCACTTTTTTTTCCTTTCACTTACAGACCAGAGATCTTTACTTACAACACCTTATCTTTACTGGTACAGTAAAGTCCATCGTGTTGTGTGCCATGATTTATTTTTCCAGCACCCTACTGACAGGTATGCAGGTTGTCTTTAATAGTTTGCTATTAAAAAATGCTACAATGAGATTCTTATGCTTACATCTTTGCATACATGTGTCTGTAGTATAAACTCAATAGTCAAACTCTTACGTCTTCATTTTAAATTGATAGGTATTGCCAAACTAATGTCCTAAGACTTTGCACCAAATCACACTCCTTCTAACCACTTGTGATAAATAGATACTTGCTAACATACTTTGACCTTTGCCACTCTCATAGGTGAAAAATGTATCACACTTTGTTTTCTTTTTATTTGTTTACATAGTTTTGAATAATGTTGAATAATGTTTATAAGCCTTATTTTTGTGAACTACATGTTCATATCCATAGCCAAATTTTCCATTAAGTCACTGGCCTCTTCCTTATTGATATACAAGATCTCTTTATATAATAGCCCTTTGTCTGTTGTCTTACCAATGTCACCCCCCTCCACATGCAACTTTATGCCATTTGTCTTTTATAGTTTTATTTTTCCATGACAGAATTTCACTTTTTTGTACAGTCAAATTTTTCATTCTTTTCCTTATGACTTCTGAGTCTTGTTTTATGCTTAAAAAGTTGTTTCCTGCCCTATTTTTTTAAGTTCATATTTCCTTTGGATACCTTTATATTTTATTTACATTAAATATGTAATACGTCTGGAATTCAAAGCCTCAACTTTTTTTTCACATGGTTAACCAGTTGTTTCAAACAATTCATTGAATAATCCAGTTTTTCCTGATGTAAAATGCTAACTTTACTACGTAGTAAATTCACACATTATATTTTCTGGATTTATGCACTGGTGTCTTGTGTCTACTGTAACTCTTTTAATGATAGTAGATTTACAATATATTTTGACATCCAGAAAGACTAGTCATCACTCACAGCTCTTCTTTCTCAGATTTTCCTGAGGAGATTCTTTTTGTTTTTATTAGCTTGAGGTACTATTCTGCTTTGATTCCCAAATTATTGACTAATCTTAGGCAAGTCACTATATTTCTGTACCTCACCATCATAAAAGGCTGACGATACTGGACTGAATCTGGATTATTTATATATATGGAAAGCATGAATGCTAAAAAAGAAAAGTTATAAATTTAAGTCTGGAACAGAAACTACAGTGTTAACCAGGAATAAGAAATCCAGTGAGAGGGAAATTCCCTACTGAGGCTCTCAGGTTATACTGTTTCTACTTAGTCCTGCATTCTTTGCTCTGTTTACTTTGGCATACCTGATACCCAGCCCCATCAAACATTTAGTTAAGAGTATAAATCAGAAACTGTGGCACTGAAAGAGACCTAGCATGGCTCTCATAAAAGCCATCTCAGCTGAAAGATGTTCTAACTCATTTCTAAAGAATACAAGTTTCTGAAATATCACATACTCACTCTCTCACTCAATCACTCACCCTTGACCCTTGTTTGAAGCACACAAATTCCCTGGTGATATGTATTTTTACAACTAACCGTCCTCCATGCTTTAAGGAAAACTCAATGCATAATTTTTTTGTTTTCTGTGTGGTATAGAAAACAACTCCTTCTGAGAAATGAATATTTGAAATATTATTACCAATTAGACTATAGATATTCAGAAGAGGCCACAAGTACCAACCGTGGGCATCTGTGACCACATTGGCAAGATTTTGCCCATATAGTGAAGGCTTGTTCGAATAATCCAATTTCTTGTTCATTCAACACTAAGCCTCTAGTATTTGCTGAGCACTGAATGAGGCACTGGGGGTATAATGATGAGTAAGATACAGGCTCTGTCCTAACTGAACCCCACTCTATTGGAGGGCAGAGGCACACACGTATATACAACAACAGTGTGAGATAAGTTGGCAATATACATTAAAAAGTGACTTAAATGGGCATACCCTTTGAGAAGTTCCATTTCTAAGAATTTATTTAAGAAAATTTTGAGATGAATGAAGAAAGTGTATAGAACTTATTATCATAGCATTTCTGTAATAGTAATACCAGAAAAGGGAAAAACCAAACTACCTAAATATCCAAAAACTGAGTAGAATCTAGTAAATAAACTATGGCAAAACCATGTGATTGAATACTAGTAAACCCTTTCAAGATAAAAAAACAATACAGGGCTTCCCTGGTGGTGCAGTGTTTGGGAGTCCACCTGCCAATGCAGGGGACACGGGTTCGAGCCCTGGTCTGGGAAGATCCCACATGCCGTGGAGCAAGTAAGCCCATGTGCCACAACTAATGAGCCTGTGCTCTAGAGCCCGCGAGCCACAACTACTAAAGTCCGCACGCCTAGAGCCCACGCTCTGCAACGAGAAGCCGCCGCAATGAGAAGCCTGCGCACCGAAACAAAGAGTAGCCCCCTTTCTCTGCAACGAGAGAAAGCCCGCATGCAGCAACAAAGACCCAGCTTAGACATAAATAAATAAATAATTTTATTTAAAAAACAACAACAATACAGATCCATAGGTTTGGCTATGGAGAGCTATTCCTGATTAATGTAAAGTCACAAAACAGAGGGGGGAGGGGCAAAATAGGGGCGTGGGATTAATAGATACAAACTACTATGTATAAAATAGATAAGCAACAAGGGTATATTGCATAGCACGGAATTATAGCCATTATCTAGTAATAACTTTTAATGGAGAGTAATCTATAAAAATGCTGAATCACTATACTGTATACCTGAAACTACTATAATATTCTAAATCAACTATCCTTCAATTTTTTTAAAAAGTCACAAAACAGAAAGTGTTATATGACTCTATTTTTGTAAGAATAAACTATACTTACAGATAAAAAATCAAAAAGATAAACACCCAAATGTTGGGCTTCCCTGGTGGCGCAGTGGTTGAGAGTCCGCCTGCCGATGCAGGGGACGCGGGTTCGTGCCCCGGTCCGGGAAGATCCCACATGCCGCGGAGCGGCTAAGCCCGTGAGCCATGGTCGCTGAACCTGCGCATCCGGGGCCTGTGCTCCGCACAGGGAGAGGCCACAACAGTGAGAGGCCCGCGTACCGCAAAAAAAAAAAGAGTAGATCCCCAATAAAGGTTTATTCAATGAATGAATATGCACAGAAATGACACTGGAGGAATATGCACCAAAGGTTAAGAAACTTTATTTCTGGATATTTAAACATTTTCCTTCTTTATATATTTTTTACATATTCCAATTTTTTTACAGTGGACCCAATATAATTTTATAATCAGAAGAGAACAACATACTATATTCAAAAATGGTAACTCAGAGCCTACCATAAAGTATTTGAAGCTCAGTTTTGAAACAGAGACCCCTGTTTGGCTCTTCATATCACAGAGGTTAAAAGATGATTATTCTCATCACCAAAAGATTAATGAAGGAGCCCATTAAATTTTAAATTCTTCTAGGACATTTAAAAGTTGACATGGGGACTTCTCTGGCAGTCCAGTGGTTAGAACTCCACGCTTCTACTGCAGGGGACAGGGGTTCGATCCCTGGTCGGGGAACTAAGATCCTGCATGCCGTGTGATGTGGCCAAAAAATAAAAATAGAACAAAAATAAAAGTTGACATGATTTTCAAAATATCAATCTATATACTTATTTCAAGACAAATCTTCAAGGGGAATTAATTTTATTTTGTGAAAGCTACTGTTTAGAAATCTTCATCTCCCTAACCCAAACTGGCCATTTCTAGGGCCTGGATGGCATCAAGTATTTTTATGACGGTCGGAGGTTCACACTTTACTTCTCTTTAAAGTGAAAACGATTTGGTTTTTCCGGGTAAAGTAAAATATATGTATGTGCGTGTGTGTGTGTGTGTGTGTGTGAGTGTATATATAAATTTTTTTTGTTTTTAAGTTTGCAACCTGGTATTCTTTGCCAAGGACAACGGAAAACACAAAACCATACAGTTTTAGATTGTACTCAAACTGTTTCATTCTATTGCTCTACCCTCCAACTATCTTTCCCCTAGGTCCTAAAGGCATACGTTTCCCAGGCTCCTCCTCATTTGGTTTTGTAGAAGCCCTGAGCCCAGATAACAATATTTAAATAATCAAAGTTGCTCTAATACCACTCGGTTTTGTTTTGTTTTGTTTTGTTTTTGCGGTACGCGGGCGTCTCACTGTTGTGGCCTCTCCCGTTGCGGAGCACAGGCTCCGGACGCGCAGGCTCAGCGGCCATGGCTCACGGGCACAGCCGCTCCGCGGCATGTGGGATCTTCCCGGACCGGGGCACGAACCCGTGTCCCCCGCAGCGGCAGGCGGACTCTCAACCACTGGGCCACCAGGGAAGCCCTGATACCACTCTTGAAGCTCCTTCCCAGTTAATTCTGGTCCACAACTGCCTAGTGAACACCCTGTCACACACAGACATACACACCCCATAATTACAGCTTGCACCATGTTCTCTCCAGACAAAGTCCCATCCCAATTTTGCCCTCACCCCAGTCAAACTGATCTGCTGGTGGATGTCAAGTTTGCTTTTTAACACCAGGCTGACTTAATGCCTTGCCCCAAGGCTGCCATTCTAAAGGTGGTAATTTCACAAGTGCAAGCTTTAATGCTTTTGGTTCCATGAGCCATACCAACTGTCTTCAGGTTACCACTACCCAAGCCACCATCTCAGCAGTGACCCCCAGGAAGGAGAGGGAAAGTACTAATAACCTGTGACACTCAAGGAGGGGCTCCTGTGCTCTCCAAGTCCAGATTCTGTCCCTAGGTCTTTTTCCTGGAAGGCCCATGGTGACATTTCCTAGCAGAGGAGACAGGCACACAGTGAAAGGGAAGCTTTCCTGTTAAATAGAGAAACAAGTAAGAGTTCTCGAAAAAGTACACAGGGTCTGTCTAATCCCAGGTTCATCAAAACCGAGCCCAGCCTTCCTGTTTGATTAAAATCACTCCTATTACCCAATAGTCATCCTTCATTTCATCTGAACAGAGGCTTTTTTCTACTGCACAGAAGCCACCCTCAAGAAGGCCTCTTAGGGCAGGAACTTCAGGCACAGTGGCAGGCTGGTGACTGAATGTTTATGTACCTGTGTTGTTTCTGTAAATCAAAATAATTTCTTAACTGTGGCTGTTTCAGAACATAACTTCTGTGCAGCTTCCCTGACTCACCTTCAGAGCACCTGGTCCTCTGCTAGGTCCAGAGGCTGCGCAGTTGTGGTGGGCGCATATAGCTTCATGGGCCTTGACAGTCACCTCTGCAGGATCTCTGTGCTCTATTTCCGAGAACTTCAGCAAGAGTCTTAAGACCTTTCCTTAGTGGCAGAGTCTGGAATGGCTGCTCTACATGACTAGGTCTTCCCATTCTTGGCCTAGCCCTGTGCCCACAAAGCTCGCATTTCCTATTGTATTATAACTCCAGTTCTTGATAGTGAAATTAGAGCTTGGTTAAGTACCACAACTTGACAGCTGGGGGACAATTCTGACCTCGAGCTCTTGACCTTATAAAGTAGTGCTGCCCAATGCAAATACAGTGTAAGCTACATAAGTAATTTAGAATTTTCTGAGTAGTCACATTAAAAAAAGTAAAAAAGCAGGTGAATAATTTTAATAATATAGCTTATGAAACTCAATATATCAAATATTATCATTTTAGCATATAACCAATACAAAAATTATTAACAAGATATTTTATATTTCTTTGTACCAAGTCTTTGAAATTCGGTGTGTATTTTACACTTATAGCACATGTGAATTTGGACTAGCACATTTCAAATGCTAAAGGACCACATATGCACAAGAAGCTACTGCATGAGACAGTGCAGACAGTGCAGTTAGAGGAAGCATGGCAGGACTTTGGAGGTCATCCAGCCTGACTTCTTACTTAAAGTTAAGAACATTTGCTAAGATTATGTAACCAGCTAGTAGAAAAGGCAGGATTAGAACCCAGCTATCCTCAGCCTACCCTATAGTTTTATTCACAAAGCTGATTAGTGACAAAGCTGGACTAGAGCCCACACCTCCTCATGCCTGCTCACACCTGCTCTAGGGCTCTTTTTTACCAGGCATAGCCCCTCTACCTGTCTTATTACCTTTCTCCTAAATAAACTAACAGCCTCACTGGAAACACTTTGGCTGCAGACCAAGACCAGAATGGGGTTGAATTTTCCCATCTTTCCACCAGATAATGTTTTTTATGACTTGCCACCTTTGTCCCTAGAAACTCAGTTTCAATAAGCTACTAAAAAACTGATTCCTTTACACAATGGTTCTCAATAGAGGTATCCATCAGTCACCTACGGAGCTTTTTAAAACTTCAAATTACTGGTTCTCTACTCCAAAATTCTGATTTATAACTGTGGAGGAATTCATATAGGTAGCTATTTTTAATGGTCCCCAAATTGATGCACACCTCCAAACTCACAGCAATCTCACCAGAGGTCAGATCACCACAGACATCACCTGATCCCTCAGGTGGTTGAACACAGGTCTGGTCTTAAGAAAGAGCCTGGTTTCAAGGAAAGAAACATGAGAAAGAGGTACCCTAGCACCTACCAGGGTGGAGCTTTCTGGCTTGCTTTCCTCCACGCTCTTTCTCTGCACCCAAGGGCACTTTTAGCCTCATTTCCTGATCTTAACAGGCTCACCTGCGGTGCTGTCGAGCTGCTGGGGCAGGCAGGAATGCAGCGGACAGGACTCGCTCTCATGGCCTTGGCTGCCTGGGTGGCTCTTCAGCCCTCGGAAGGTGAGTGGCCGGCTGGCTATCTAAGCCTCCAGGGGAAGGAGGGGGGCTGCCTTCCAAGACGGAGCTGGAAGGAGTGAGGTACTCCTGCAATTAGGGGTCAGATTTCCAATTATCTACATGAGAGTGGCGTTGGTTTAAATTCCTCATCTCCAAGAGGCAATTTCAGGAAGGAACCTCATTTGCACTTAAATATCAGTAATTTGCCACCAGTGCAACTTTGAGCAGTGCTTTCTTTTCTGATGATAGTATCTTAAGAGAATCCCTGGGTAGAGGCTGGAGGAAAGCCCCTATTATTCAACTGTCTTCCCCCTTACCCTGACCTGCTGAACTGTCTGAATACAAGTGTGCATATTCCTGGAAGAAAGACAGACTGGACCTCTGGTTTATGTTTTGGCAAGTTGCAAGCTTTCTGATCAAAGTCAGCCCTGTGGTTACTGAAAACCAAAACTTCAGTCTGATCTTTAAAAAGGGACACAGGATGAAGGAGGTGATTGAACCATACAAATTATATCAAAGAGAACTTCTATTGTGATTTGCTAGCATATATATGGAGACTATAACTGCGTCTGGACTGGAGGCAATCTTTTCTACTGTATTTAGGAAACCCTAAATATAGGTATTTAATACTTGACTGATTTGACTCTTTTCCACTGTCTTCTGAAACTTTACCCTGAATAGAGTCTCTAAATTCAGAAGAGGTGAAATGTAAGTTTTGTTTGGTCTGCTTTTTGAAAAATTAAACCAACATTTTTTTTTTAATTAAAAAAATTTTTATTTATTTATTTTTGGCCGCACCGGGCTGCCTATGGGATCTTAGTTCCCCGACCAGGGATCGAGCGGGTGCCCCCTGCAGTGGAAGCGCGGAGTCTTAACCCCTGGACCACCAGGGAAGTCCCGAGCCAACGTTTTTAAACTGACAGATTCCAAATACACATACTCATATATACACACATACGAATTAGATTTTAGAGCTTCTCTTGAAAAATCAGATCTGGCAACAATGGTTCCACATTCCCTGGCAAGAACTAGCTAGAGCAGACCAGCCTCTGTCCTACTCTGGAGTTGGCTATCATTCTATGACTCCCAATAGAGTGCCCCAATCTACTGAGCTTTATTACTGAGCACAGTTCTTCATCTCTAGCCACTTATCTTAGCAAAACAAAAAGGTTTTCAGTTTATATGTTTCTGTAAATTTTTCAGAAAATTTCACCATTAAAATTTTAGGACTCACCCCCATTGTTAAACAAAAGTCTACCAGCTAAGGCTTTATTCCTAGTCTTGGCAATGCAGTTGTTTTTTTTTTTTCTCACATAAAGCTTTGAAATAAAAGTGTATGCAACTCCCCGTTCAGCTTCCGGGCCTATTTTATAATCCAGCCGCAGGAGCAGCAGCAGCCCTCCTCCCGGAGAGGAGGGAGGGAGGGGCCGGCGGAGGGGGCAGGGTAATGAGGGAAGCCCTGCCAGACCCAAGGCCAAGGTCTGCTTGGGACTGAGCTCTGGCAGAGAGGGTGGGACCACAAAACACAGAGGTGTTTGAAAAGGAACAGTTGGTGATGATAAGAAAGAGCTGATGAGACCCAACAGTAACTTTCTGGGTTAGTCTTGGGGCTTTTTCCTAAGGCAGTTTGGGTCACAGGGAAATCACATTGTCTGGGAAGCTCCAGCTTTCTGCAATTTAAAAATAAGTGATGTCGGGGTTAAAATACATGAGAGTAGGCCTGAGAACAGTTGTGGAACTGAGGGGCAAGCCCACTGCTTTCCGTGCCAAACTTCCATTCAAGTGTCTGTGTGTCTCAGGTGCCTTGTGGGAGGCTGTAATGAATTCAAGCTGGGAGAAAGGTCAGGTTGGGAGGGAGAGAGGGAAAGAGGGAGGGAGAGAGGGAGGGAGGGAGGGAGGGAGGAAAGTGAATACTGAGCAGCGCAGGGAAGGAGGTGTACATGGCCCTGGCAATTGTCTCAGGCTGAGGGAGGGGATAGGGAAGTGGCCCGTGGCAGTGTGGGACTTTGGGAAATACATTTTGTTTTTTGAGGCATTAAATGTTCCATTCTCTTAATGGTGCCTGAAGTGTCCATCTTGATGTGATGGCTCAGTAACTGGCATCCCCAAAATATTCTGCATAAATCAGGGAGCAGTTGACTTACCCATAATTAGAAGCCCTGGATTCTCCTCAAAGATAGGGCATACTCCACACCTGCTGACGTGGCTGCCGGCTCCCAGAACTCAATTCCGACTCCATAAAAATGTCTATCATCCAGTGGCCAAGAGCCAGATTATTTAAAGCCACAACCTAGAGCTTTCTGGGCCTTGCTGTTTTTATTGTGCGTTAAAGACTAAGGGTCCACTTTGTCCAGCAGATACAAGTTGGGGGATTTTGCTTAAGTCCCAAATTGGCTTTCTTCCAATTTCCTGTGACAACCTACTTTCTCAGTGTAGGATGGCTCCTGATTAGAGATACTTGCTAGGGACTTGCTGCTTGCATCCTAAAAGAAAATTTTATCTTTTGTTTGTTTTAATCATAGAAGACTCACTAAGGAGGGTTGGAAGAATATACATTTGTGCTTGAAAGTTGTTCTGAACAGTTGGGACTCTGTTTCACCAGGAGTGCTTCCTGAGAAGCCAGACAAGACGTGCCCAGTAAATCTGCCCTTCAGTTTCTCTCCAAGTGTGCCCTTTAGTTAAAACAATAGGTCCTGATTTCCCTGAGTTCAATAACATTATTGGATTTAGCATCTAGATTTGGTTAAAAAAACCCCAATCATCATCTTTATAAGGTAGTTCAGGTTTGTTTTTTTTAATGTCTTTTTCTATATCTAGAGAAGCAGACTGGCTTCTTATAATAGCAATCTTCTCAAATTTCTGTCATATATGGGCCCCTTTAAAGAAAAACATTCTCTTTATTCTCAATGATGACTTTTAAATTATTTTACTACATCACTTGATGTATAAACATATAACTAGGTATAAACCCCATATATATGTGTTTATGTATGTATCTTCTGCAATTGTAAAACCAAAATAAATTTAAAATTTAAATAAAACCACAACTACAAAGCCAAGAAGATTTAAATGTAACAATATTAATTTAACCTAATGTTAATGTTTGGCCAAAACGAAAATCGCTATTCCAAACATGAATATAGCACTGATACTCGAGGTGCAGGTTTTGAGTTTCATGTGCATTAACTACCCTGTTCAGAATAAGAAGTGTTTTTTTCCCACCATCTTTTTCTGTTTGAGCCCTGATGGTATAATTTGCCCCTCCCTTAGCATGAATCCATTTTGAAATTCCACTCTGTTCTCTTCTTATTGGCCTGGGACAATTAAGACAGTATCTGACTTGGTAACAACACTAGCATAAACTTAAAGCAAAATTCAAATGTCCTGCAAGTGCTCCTTTAAGATGGTCTTCCAGAAGGTCCGGAACATGTCTATGTAAAGATTATCATTGAGATGAAATATTAAATTTAGGCATTGTCTGGAGAGCTCACGGACCCTGAGAACACATCCCCAGAGGTCTATGAAACCCAGTTTAAGAAATGCTGACATACTGGGAAGAGTGTGAGCTTTGGACTCCAAAACGCCAGGTCAGAATTCTAACTACATGAACTTGGGGAACTGCTTAACCATGCATAACCACACAGATTTTTAAAAACATTAAATAGGACCATGAAAACGTTCCTGTACCCAATTCCAACATGTGTGTAGGTTTCCCCAGACCAACAAACAACACTGAACTCCTCTCAATTCTGACACTATCTACCCAGAGATAGAATCAGATTCCACAGGCAAAGGGGTCAGCCCCACAAGGCTGCCCTCCACTTCAGGTGCCAATTGCAAGCCCACATTGTTACCTGTGCTTCTGACCAACTGGCTATAAATGGGTGGTTCCAATGATCTCCCTCCTTGGGTTTGATTAATTTGTTAGAGGGCTCATAGAATTTAGGAAAACCTGCTTACTCACCAGATTACTGATTTATTACAAAGGATATCAAAGGATACGAATCAACAGCTGGGTGAAGAGATACATAGGGTGAGGTCCCGAACAAAGGAGCTTCTGTCCTGTGGAGCTTTGGGCCCAGCATGGCGGCACATGGAAGCATTTTGGTTCCCCAACATAGAAGCTCTCCAAACCCCCTCCTTATTTTTGGCTCTTATGGAGGCTTTATTACATAGGCATGGTTGATTAACTCATTGGCCATTGGTGATTTTTATTTATTTTTGGCCATGCTGTGCAGCTTGTGGTGTCTTAGTTCTCTGACTAGGGATTGAACCTGAGCCCTCAGCAGTGAAAGCGAGGAGTCCTAACCACTGGACTGCCAGGGAATTCCCAGCCATTGGTGATTGATTCAACCTCCAGCCCCTCTCTCCTCCCTGTAAATCGGGGTGGAACTAAAAGCTCCAACCCTAACCAGCCCACATCCTTAGGCGCTTTGCAAAAGTTACCTTCATTAACATGAACCCAGTTGTGGTAGAAAGGGCTTATTACCAATAATGACCAGACACTCATTTCACCTTTATGGTTTGAAGCATTTTTGGGAACTGAGGACAAGAAAACCAAATATTTTAACAAAAGATGCTCCCATTGCTCTTATTACAAGGCAATTCCAAGCGTTTTGGGAGTTGTGAGCCAGGAACTCACGTATATTTGAAGATCAAATATATCTGAGAAATATATTTTGGTCATGTGAATGACCTATATTTTGGTTGTCTGAATGTCCAAATATAAATATTTCTTATAAATCACAGAACACAATCTACATACTGCTTTATATTTTGTTCCACTTAATCATAGGTAACAGCATATCTGTACAACACATATAGTCATTTCTTAAAAGTTTGCATCATTCATCTTAACAGACAACAAACTTCTTGGAACATTAAAGTTTCATTCATTCATTATCAATTAAGAGTCCTATCAAGAGACAGAAACCAGACAATAATTTGAACAGCAAAAGTTTAATACAACAAATTATCAACTATAACAAGAGATAGGCTAGAAAGAGGACACTAAAGCACACAGGAATAGCAGATTTTCCCAGGACAAAATAGAGTACTCAAGGAAGAGATCCTGCACCCCTTCCCTGCCCAGCTGAGACCAAGACCTTGTTGGAGGGCACAGCCATGCTCACTGAATGGCAAAAAAAAATCACCAGGTCTGCCCTCCAGTTTGCAGGGGAAAGTTCTTCACAGGGAGGTGTCTCACTGGAGGGAGAGGGGGCCAAGGATGGGGCAGTCTGGCTCTTTAGTTGTGCAGCTGACAATATGTTTATTCTGTGGATGCCTCTGAAATGGATGCATTGGCAATCAAAAGCTTAATGTCAGGCACTTACATTACAATCAAAAAAGGTGGCTTTCAGGCACTTACACTACAAGGGCCCATCTTAATTTCATAGAATAGGCAATTAAGGGTGAATTTGAAGCTAAGGGGCAATACATTGACAATGGACACATTCCACAAACACTCAGACACCTGGATACCTACTATGGAGCTGGCATTGTGCTGTATATTGACCTCCTGATGATGTCTTTTTTGTTTCCATTTATTGTTTACTATTTGTCACTTCTGTTCTAAGCACTTAAATGTATAAACTCATACAAGCCTCACAACCCCATGAGGTAGGTGTATTACCATCTCCATATTGCAGATAAAGAAACTGGGACACAGAGTATTAAGTAACTCACCCAACATCAGCTAGTAAGTGGCAGAGCCAGGGCTTGAACCTGGTAGTCTGTCTCCACACACCTAATAACTGTGCAGTAATGCCTGTCAGCATGTCTCTATGGCAAAAAATTACCTAACCCCCTTCGAGACTACCCCCTGAGCACTCCAGTGTCCATGATGTAAGAAGTACTGGTGACCAAATCTGTTCAGATTAACTAAAGAAAAACCCTCATTCACTCTCCATTACACAAACATTATCTCAGGGCTTCAAGAAGTCTCTGGGAGAACTTTATTTGGGCACAGCAGTTTCATGCATCATATCTTCGTGACTCCTTCTTGCCTATATGGTGACCGCAGTGGACACCTTTGTCTGTAGGCATCCACAGTGTGATGTGGCTCCATTAAGGTGTGAAGTTCACTGGAAGGGGAAATGTGTCCCCAACCATATTTGGAACATTTCTTTAACTACTATCATTCTTTTTATAATTAAAAAAAATTTTTTGTACCTATTGCCATTCTTAAGTTACACTTATGGACTTGAGATACTGACAGCAGCCAAGTGAATCTTTCTTATCATTTTTATCTTTATCCTGGGAATATTTCTCTAACAATGGCATGTACCTTTGCTCTGTTTCCTTTCTGCTGTGTTCCATAAAGTATTCTTGTAAGGCCAACTGGCCCGAGGCAGGGGAACACAATCAGATTCACAGGTTCCATCAGACCGAAACTCTCCGGACCACCCAGTCCAGAAACTGACCTGGAGACTTTCCGGACCACCCAGTTCCAGGAACTGACCTGGGGACTTTGAACCCGGCCCAGCCTTCCCGCCTTTCGAGGGGCGGGACTAACGGTCCCCCAGGATACCCGAAAAGACCACCAAATAAGGAATACCCTGCGCCCTCCCAGATTCACCACACCCCTTTCCCTTCTTCCCCTATAAAATCTTGCCCAACCCTCGCCCGGGTGCAACTTCTCTGGCCCCTTTCTCTCGGACCAGTGAACCTCGCCTGGGAGCGCTCCCTAATAAAGCTCACTTGAAGCTTTCCTCTGTTTCGCGGTGCTGTTTGTTAAGATCCGACCTTACAATTCTTTGTACTGGTGCTTTTCAAACTGCATTTCTAATAAGCCCCCAAGGGACAACCATACTGCAGCTCTGGGAACCGTACTTAGCCATCCATCTAAGGAAGAGAGGAAACTGGGTCACCTCTGTACATTAACAGAATCCTTTCCTTAAAACCCAGAATCTAATCTTTATATCCAAATTTGATGTGCAGTGTTTTAGTGCTGGTCTTAAAAGGTCTTGAGTCGGGAAATCTTTAAAGCCTTCTAGTTACTGACTAAAACTGGATCAGACATAAAATCAAATCAGGGACAGACATTCCCATTAACCATCCAACTCTGACACTTAATACTGGAAACAATGATGACAACCCCAAACCAACAGAATCAACGGCAATAACACTACAATAAGACAAGATAATGCTTTTAATGATACTAATAACATCATCTTTAAAATATTAAATATAATATTATATAAAATATATAATATTTAATTATATAAAATTAAATATAATGGACAAATGATTCATCATACTGAATTGACCCCTAATTACTTGAGGGTGGGGGGATGGTATGTTTCTGAAAAGCACTGTGTAATTTTAGGACACCTGGGACATAAGACCTTGATCAAAAAAATGATAATCTTATTTTTAAAAAAAGGAAAAATATTTAATATTTAAAAGCCTTAAAACAAGATAAAAGGAGACATGATATAAGACTACAACAGAGTTTAGATCAGCTTAAGAGACATTCAGCACTAATGCCAGGCACTGTGCTATGTGGTATGGGTATAAAGATATGCTGAGGGAGTTCACAGTCAAAAGACAGTCGTGTAAACGCTTAATTTTATATATGGTAAAGACAGAAAAGCACAGGGCGTTGTGAGACCTCAGATCCATGTGGGGGAAGAGCAAGACTGGGAAAACGGAGGCAACTGGGAGGGTCAGTTGGCCAGGAGCAAACTGATGAGGTTTGGAATTTGGGCAGTGGTAACAGGGACGAAAAGGGGGAGACAAATCTGAGAAATGTCCAGGGAGTAAAATTTACAGGTGTTTGTGACTGGCTGTGGAGTGCAGGAGGATGGAATGACATACAGGTTTCTGGCTTGGGTAACTGTAAACGATGGTTAAATGAGATGAGAAAATGAAAAGGAGTAAGTTTAAAGTGGCAGGAGATAACGTCCTCAGTTGGATACAGAGGAATGACTGTATTAGGGGAATGACGAATTTAGTGTCTTGAAAATCAGGGATATGGAAAATTTCTAGGACGGAAAGGGTAAAAATGTCACATGCAGCAAGGAGGTCGTCTAAGATATTAGGAAATTGCTAGGGTAGGGACTCTGAGTTCAGGGACAGTGACTCACTAATTTTTGTATACTTAGTGCCTGGAACAATGACTGACACAAGGCAGGCGCTCAATAAACGCTGCTGAATTGTACTGATGTGGCAATTACCTTCATTAGTAAAATAATACTTGATTCAAACTCAAAAAGGTTTGTATGAGATATTGTTGCTCTTCTCCCAGGGAAGTTTTTTCTTGACCTAACCAAGCCTAAATTTTCATTAAAAAAACTTTTGAAGGAAATGTATTAAACTTATCAATCCAACCGAAGGGGAAAAAAAGCAAAGAAAAAAGATGACTGAAAATACAAAATAAGATGGATAAATAAATTTAACCAAAAGTTAGGTGTCATGCTATTAATATCAGAAAAACAGAATTTACGCAAAAGTCTGTAATAGCACTAGAGGAATCTTAGGGAAGGATAAGTACAATCAATTCACCAAGAAGGTTCACCCAAGGCTGAGAATAGGGTGGGGAAGTGATGTGACCGAGGTGAGTCGTGCAAGCGCAGGGTCGAATTTTGTTTTTATTTAAAATTGCAGTATTTCATTCATCACATATGTCTTTGTATTAATTCTTATTTTAAAAAATGCTGCATTAAAATGTGACTTGTCTTCGTTACTGAGTTTTTTGGCGCCCCTTTAAATTTGGCAACCGAGGCTAGTGCTTCTACTCCAATCCCGGCTGCATACCGGAAGGGTACTTGTACGCGTTTGAAAATATAACCCCAAGCGATGCATTGTAAAAGCTGACAGACTGGCAAGGAAAAAAAAAAATCTGACATAATCTCAACAACAGTGTAAGATTTCTTACCTATGTGCATCAGAAACGGATAGATCAAGCACCCAAAACACTAACGAAGGTAGGAAAGACGTGCCCAGCGCAACTGACTTTGCCCCACAGCTCCAGGAAGGACAGCCCGCGGTAGGCCAGGCTGGCCCTGCGCGCCCCGGCCAGGCTCTCCCGCCCCGCCAGAGCGCGTCCTCAGGAGCCGCCGGGCAGAGGCAGGACTCGCGCTTCCGCTCGGGGAGGTCCGGGCGGCGGGCGCAGGTGTCAGCTGTTTCAGGGTCGCGGCCGGGGAGGCTCGCGCTGGTTGACGTCCGTGGGCGCGTGAGCAGCCCAGCCACCACGCCGATCGCGTGATGTTACCCTCCCGGAGGCGCACTCCTTATACTTGCCCGCTTCTCCGCTCCCGCGCCCTCCCTGCGCCGCACGCACCAAACACCCGCTGAGCGAAAAGCAGGCCCACCTTGCCTGTGGCGCCCAGCAGGTTGCACAGGCGCAGAGACCGGAAAAGCGGCGGGACGTGGCCCAGACAAGCGACGACAAGCACCACCCGCTGCCCGCAGCTGTCGCCCCGCACTCCTCCTCCTCCTCCTCCCCTTCTTTGAGCCGGGGCTTCGGCTTCAGCACCTAGTTTCCCGATCCACGGCCGCCTTGCCTACAGATAGGTGTAGCGCGACAGCCGTAAAGCGCCGCAGCGTCGTGCTGGTGTCTTTTTCCCATCTTCGTTTTAGTTTCCTCTGGTTTTCCTTTTCTAGGGTCGCGAGTTGAACCTTTTATTTTATCGTGTTTGTGTTTTAAATAAATGCACTTAGGCTAAATTTAGCTGTATCCTGTTATAATAAATAGCACCTCCGCTGTTTTCCAGAATAAATGTTTCGTGATTTCACTTTTAACGAATGAGTTCAATACATTTTTTTAGTTTCTAAGAAAATGATTTTTGTAAATTTATAAATATATTTTATTTATTATTTAGACCCAGATTTTTAAACGGTTACTTTGCACAGGAACTGCCTCTTCAAACACTGTATACTAAAAAAGAACTCAACTGTAGATACGGTAAGATAGTGCTGTGATGTAGGGAAGGAAAAAAAATTTTTTCCTTCTACCCTTCTAGGTTCTGTACTAGGACCCCTGTAACAAAAGACAGATTAACAAGAGAAAAGCATACAAATTTATTTAATGGGTGCCTTTGAGGCAGGAGATAGATGGGCCCCAAGCTAGGCATTTACAACTGGCCTCCCGTTTACATTTCTTGGGGTAGGAAAAAAGTGGGCTTCAGGCAGGACCCTTACAACTAGCCTCCTGTTTGCATTTCCTGAGACAGGAGTTAGATGGGCTCCAGGTTAGACATTTAAAATCAGCCTCCTGTTTACTCTCCAAAATGGAAGCTATAACAGGGACAGGGTAAATAGCCAAGCTTTGTCTCTTGTGGATGCCTTAAGATAACAGTTATGGCAAGAACAAAGAGGGGCAAAACCTTGTTTGAGTAAAGGATCAAGGGATCTCCGTTCCCCCCCTCCTTGGGGCAAGGGAGACACTAAACATGCAAAGAAAGTCTCCTTGGGGGTCAAAAGTCAGGGAACAACGCCAGGCCATGATGAGTCTTGCTTCCCCCCACCCCCCAATCCTTTGTGTGGAGATCCATCTTAGCTGAGAAGTGCGTGCGCACCTACGGGGAGGGTCCTGAGACAAATTAGCCTAGGGGGACAAAGCAAGATGATTGGCCAGAAGGGAGACAAGGACCCAGAAAACTGGCCCCTCATAAAGGATTTAAACTTCCCAAAGGTGCGACTCTCTCTCTCGGAGTTTGCCTGTGCGCCTGTGCGTCTTTCCACATGTACTGTCCTTTTCCAAAAAACTTTTTACATTTCTCTTTACCTTCTGCCTCCTCGCTTGAATTCTTTCCTGACAAGGCAGGCAAGAACTGGGGGTTTAGGCCCTAGCCGCTGGCTTCTGTGGTTTAGCAGTTAGGACTCCCGGTCAGGGAACTAAGATCTTGCTTCCAACTACTGCTCACTGCTGCTTGTTACAAGCTGCTGCTTACTGCTGCGTGCGTCCGAAATCACCTTCACAAGGAAATGAAGACCCAAAGAAGCAGTCTGAGTTACTGAAATGGAGCAGGACCCTATGGTCCTTCCCCCCACCCCCTATGTCCTCAGCCTGCCTTTTATCTGTGGAAAAAATTGAGCCAAAGAATAAGTTTCATCAGAGAAGTGAGAAAATGCAGAAACAGGAAAACAGTCAAAGGAGACCAAATTATAATAGTTTAGTCATTAAGCAAAATCAAGGACTTTTAGTTTCTCCTTAAGGTCCATAGACAATATTCTGAGCCATATCCGGTGAGCTGTACATAAGCTGCTACAGTTCCAAGAACTGGCCTCGAAAGAAATGGGAACAAACCAATCCCGGAACTGAAGATTAACTGTACCTAAAACAATCGATATGACGCTGGTCAGACCACCGATGACTGTCAGAGCTTCTGCACCACGTAGCCCCCTCCCTCTGTCTATAAAAACTCTTGCCCCCTGATTGTCAGGGGGGGAGTCGGCCTTTGGACAGGAGTCTGCCCTCCATACCCTGCCCCCACCCCGGTTTCCGGCATCCAAAATAAAGTAAACTTTCCTTTCCACCAACCTCGCCTCTTTATTGGCTTTTGAGCGGCAAGCAGCTGGACCTGGGTTCGGTAACATTACGACTTATATATTAAGTTGGACAAAGAGTGGTAATTGTGAAAACGTGAGAAGACAAAGGAACTTGGGCTAAAGCAGTTAACCATGGAAAAGTGACTAGGAACATAAGGCTTAGTTTAACAAGGTTCGTTTGTGGTTCGTTTGTGCAGATTTTCCTTGGCTTCAGCTTCCTGTGGGGTGGAGATACCATCTCACTTCACCCAGAAGGTGGGGTGGTACCACCCTCTGCTGCTAAAAATTTCTTTCTTCCCCAGGTGTTGGGAGAGTACCTTTTACGTGGAAGTTTTCTCTCTTGCTTTTAGGAAGATCAGAGTACCATTTCTGCATCTGTTGGTTTTTTAAGTGGCTTTAACTTAAAATAATCAACATGCCAGAGTGGCATATTTTGGGGTGGCGTGTTCCGAACTCTTTCAGTGACAAAACATTAGAAATTGTAGATGAAATGTACAATTTCTTAGAAAGCTAAGATATCAAAATTGACTGGAGAAGTTACAGAAAATCTAAATAAACATGTAACTACTAAGGAAGTTAAGTCAGAATTGAACATCTTTTCTTCAGACAGACAGTAGACCTAAATGGTTTTAGAGGTTTTACCAAACATTGGAGGGACAGGTAATCCTTGTCTTACACAAACTTTTTCAAATAATAGAAAAACAGAGAAAGCTACCCAATGCATTGCTGAGATTAATATAACGTTAACACTCAGAACATTCAAGGATGATATCGGGGATAAAAGTATGGAGTAATCTTTTTTATAAACATAGATGCAAAAATATAAAAATGAAAAAATAAAAATATGTTTTTATATTTATATTTATCATCGAAATCAGAGGAAGTTCCTGGTGGTTCTTTCAAAATGGAAATATTGATAGGAAGCTGCTCTAGAAAACCTCTAGGGGGCGATGTTATCTAAAAGAATCTTACCTTTGCCCTAATCCAAACCACCCTGTTAAGATTCTTCATTGCTTAACTCCTTGTGCACGCTTCAGAGGATTCCATCTTTCTTGGCCTTTTACATTTCCAGCTGCCTCACTAGGGCACCAGTCACATCTGTGAACATATGATAAATGCTGGCCTGACTCTTGCCTTTCGATAGTTAATCTGTCTTAGGTTAAGTGATCTCCAGGTGAGCCCAGCCTACCTTTATATCTGAGAAATATAATTCAGTTTATTAAGTACATATAGGTCCTGAGTGCTTTTCTGGCTTAAAACTGTGCTTTGAATTGATGTCAGCACTCCGAAAACTCAAATTCTTAAGCACATAGGTTTGCCTATGATTCTTAATTCCCACAATGCTTCTGAAAGTCCATTTCATATTTTATAGTTGCCTGGGTTACAACTAATAACAGAAGTATGTGTAGTAGTAACTCTTCATCTTTCTATCCCCAAGGTCCAGCATAGTGATTCACTGTAAAAGAGCTCGTAGACATAAATATAGATAGTATTTCATTTATAAGAATTCACATAGTAATTCTTATATAGTAAGATGGGTGAATGAATGAATGGTTACATGAATAAACCCAAAACCTTGTTTGGGATAGTAAAACAGTTTGACTTGGAGAATAGGAAGCACAGCGTAGCTAAAGAAAGAAACAATTAGTTTAAGGAAATCAATGCATTAATAAATGTGAGGACAATCAGTGTCCTCCCATCGTACTTTTTAAAACATTGAAATAAGGAATTCCCTGGTGGTCCAGTGGTTAGGACTTGGCGCTTTGCTGCTGTGGGCCTAGGTTCAAAGCTCAGCACGCCCCCACCCTCCAAAAACAGCATATAATTCGGGGAGTTCCCTGGTGGCCTAGTGGTTAGGATTCCGGGCTTTCACTGTCGTGGCCCCGGGTTCAATCCCTGGTCAGGGAACTGAGATCCCTCAAGCTGCGGGATGTGGCTAAAAAAACCCAAAAAAACCAAAGACAAACAAAAAAAGGGGTACAATTCAGTGATTTTTAATATATTCACAGAATTGTACAACCATTACCACTGTCTAATTTCAGCCTGTTTCATCAACCCAAAAAGAGACCCTGCACCTATTAGCAGTCATGTCCCATTCCCTCCTACTCCCACCCCTGGCAACCACTAATCTCCTTTCTGTCTTTATGGATTTGCCTATTCTGAACATTTCATATAAATGGGATCATACAATATGTGGCTTTTTGAATCTGGCGTCTTTCACTTATAATCTCTCCTTGTCCCAAGAGCAGGGACCTCTATGGCTTAGAGCTGACACCACTGAGGGGTTTTACTCATTTCTTTTAACCTCTAATTCAGGGGCTAACTTCTGTCTGTTATTATGAGACTGCCACCTGCAGCCACTGTTGACTATAATTTCTAATTTTTTAAAAAAAAATGTATTACCCACTTGGAAGAATGGGGAGCATAGAATACTGTATGTGGCACGTAGGAATTTGCAGATACACATTTTAGTAGGAGATTAGGTTTCCTTGCATATTTGTGTTGCCCTTTTCTCCTTATAGCTGGGTAACATAAGCTCCTCCTAACCTGACTTCCTGCCCCGGTCACTCCTCCCTTATATTATCCCCACTTGCTCATCACTGCAAGACAAATTTTCCTAAAACCCTTCTCCTTTCTCAAATATTTAATGGACTCCATTTCATAAAAGATAAACCTCCTTAGACTGGCATTCAATGGGGTGTGACCTCAGTCTATGCTTTGAACATACCTCCCATTAGTCAGCTTCCCAGCCGCTCAGTTCACACCAAGTGGTCTATTTTTCTCTATTCTCTAAATATGCCCTGGGCTTTCCTATCTCAGAACTCTTGACCATGCACTTCCTTTGGCCTGGACAAGTTTTCTCCATTTTTCTCCACCCATCCAAGTCCTTAAAGATTCAGTTAAGAACTTCCCTGGTGGGTCCATTTCAAACCTGCTCCAGGGACCCATGTGGTTGCTCCCTTCGGAGCTCACGGGACACTTTGTCAACCTCACCTCTGAGGTTGCAAGTACGGTTGCAACCCCAGTAACATCATCTAAAGCTGTTTCTCAACTCTTGCCTTGTTTTGTGTCTTTGCTTGTGCTTAGTTTTATCTCCCCGCCCCCAATACAGTGTAAGTTCTGTAGGGTAGAGACGTGTCCTGCCCTGGAGTCTGCATGTACAAAGCCCCCAGTAAGTGTTTGCCTCTTGCTTCAGTGGGTTAACATTCTGTTTCTCTAGAGTCTTCAAGATAAGAGCCAGGCCAGTGTTTGGTAAACTGTGAGAGTTCACATTTCTTTCTTCTCCTCTTTTAGCCATACTTCCCATTGCCTCCAGCTGCTGCACTGAGGTTTCACATCATATTTCCAGAAGGCTTCTGGAAAGAGTGACTACATGTAGCATTCAGAGAGCTGACGGGGATTGTGACTTGGCTGCTGTCATGTGAGTGTTCTTGGGCAGGGAGGTCTAGACCTGCTGAGTGGTTGTTTCTCGTCTAGTGAACAATAGGTTGGGGAGACTTTGCCTGATACGCAGCATACAAATAATTATTTGAACAAGGGAGGGGAGGGTGGCGTGAATGCGCACTCTCTCTGTGCCAGGATGTCCAGAGGCACATGCTAACCCTCCGTTCCCTGCACTGCACTGCTGTGTTGAGAGGGAAATGCCTTTAGTCACCAGACAGTGTGCACGACTTTCCTCAGCCAAACAAGGGACATTCTGAGTGAAAACAAAAGCAAAAGCAAAAATAAAAACAGAAGGTGACTCTATTCAATTTCATGGCTTTAACTATAATTTTTCCCTGCAAGTAATGGGCTGCTATCATTTTTCCTCTCTGAATTCATCAGAAGTGTATGTAAGATTCAAACAGAAGCATGGAGGTGTCCATACCTGTCACAAGTGCTACATGCAATCAAGTTCAAATGCCCTTCTTTGCTTTTGATTCTGGGCTATTGCTCTCACCCCTCCTACCTCCACCCATGGCTCAGCTATTCAAAACTCTGGACTTACATATGTACTCAACGTCCCCACATAGACTTTAGAATCGGAAATGCATTGGTACTTAGCAAATCTGGGTTCTAACAATAATGCTGTGAGGAAGGCATAAATCATATCCATGTCACACAGGAGAACGCTGTCACTGAGCAGATGACATAGCTCACCTGGTGACAGATAGCTAGTGAACAGCAGAAATGGGATGAGAACCCAGGTCTCTTCATTCAGAACACTATATTCCAAGGTCTCTCAGAACAACGGTGGGACTACCCATAAAATGTTCTCCCAAACTCCAAAGCATTTGGCACCTTTAAATCATAACAAGGGCACATTAGGCATCTCCCAGGAGTGCTGGTTTTAATACCACTTGTGGCTCCAGGTGACACAAATAAGCCCAATGCTGATGCCTGGGTTCCTGAGTCACTGGGGAACCTCTTCATTAATTGAATGAATTCAACAAATATATATTGATTAGCCATTATGTACCAAGTACCCTTCTATGTGCAAAGATACAGCAGTAACAAAACAGACTCTGCCCTCCTGCAGTCCCCAGGAGACTCTATCCAACTGGGTCCTGCAGACCATTCTCTGAGATTTAAGATACATTTTCCCCCCTTTCAAAGGAATCCATCCATTACTCATCCTTGAGAAACACTTCTCCAAGAAAAGATTCTCAGAAGTTCAGAGGAAGAGTTTGTAAGCTGTCCATGGATAGACTTTCTTCAGGTCAGGGGGCTGTGAATTCCCTGAAATTTGTGGGTATGAATGTGTGAGCATTTTCTTAGGGAGAGGGTCCATAGAATTCACAAGCTCCTCAAAAGGATCTCATATCCAACAAAGTTTAAATATCACACTTGGGGGTTACATGTATGGAGGAAAACAATTCCTGACCCAAACTTTTAATAAGCACAGGTGTCTGTGGGGGAGAAGCGAGAGGACCGGAAATTCTCTCAGTGTCTCCTCAGATCACGCCCCTCACTGGCACTGTCAGCTCAGGAGGGTTAGTCGGCAGGAACCAGTGACTCCCATAGCAATCCGGGGAATACTAACTGACAAGCTCCCTTCTGAGGGGATGCTTCACGTTCCCAACGGGCTTGAAAAGCTCCCATAGTATATGCCTGGCCAAGATCCCATCAGTTTTTATTTAATCTGAATAAATAGTGCTGGTAATAGTTGCAGAGTGAAAATTCATAGGCAGTTCACGGATAGGCAATGCTCTGGAAAATTGGAAACACCTGGGTATTTGTGTCAGCCCTACCTAGCTGAAGTAAATCTGCCTGAGGCTGCTCTCAGAAATGCTAGATTCTCAGCTTTCAATTCCCTCCACCTCACTGGCATATGTCACCTCAGACTAAAAAAGCCTTCAGAACTTGTAAGGGCTGCCGTGGGACTCCCAGAAAGCCACAGAGAAAGAACCAGAGGAGGTGTCTGTGTGTATATGAGTAAGAGATAGATGCTGGGGACTCTCAGGGGACACTATTCTCAGAATTTTCAGAGAAGTTTCTTTGGATTAAGCAGGTGTGAGATAGAGATCTAAAAGGTATAGGTACAGGGACTTCCCTGGTGGTCCAGTGGGTAAGACTCCATGCTCCCAATGCAGGGGCCCTGGGTTTGATCCCTGGTCGGGGAAATAGATTCCCCACGCCAGAGCTAAGAAGCCTGCATGCCTCACTAAAAAGTATGCATGCCGCAACTAAAGATCCCACATGCCGCAACTAAGACCCAGTGCAGCCAAAATAAATAAATAAATGAATAAAATAATAAATAACTATTAAAAAATAAAAGGTATAGGTACAGAAATATTGCAAATCCTCACTTCGATAAGGGAAAATATGATCAAAAACATGATTCTTCATTTTAAAAAGGACTCAATTTTAATTAAAGGGAAACTCTGAAGCCAATCACTTGGATCTAAAAATACTTCATCCAAGTACAAGTTTTTAAATTGGCCCCTCTGTGCTGATAAGACAGCTGAAAAATATAGAGTAGTTATGACTTAGTCTCAAATAAGATGAAATTGGACTATGTAGTATTTTGTAATCATAAATTACAGGTCATCTCTGTTGTGTTTTCTGATTCAACATAAATAAATAAATGTTCTCTTGTTTTCAAATTGTTTTACTACAGATCATGTTTTTACTTATCCAAAATGTAGTCCCTTAACCTTGACTGTGTATAAAGACATTAAGGTTTGAGACAAGTGTTTTAGATGTAGAAAATATTGCAAGCGTTGAAAATACAATTCCCAAAAAGCATGTATCAATATTATTAATCACAATTAACTAATATAAATTAACTTACATTGAACTCACTAGATTTATTTCCTTGTCCTTTCTGCCTAGAAATAGGTCCTTTGTTTCACACCCTTTAAACAATCACTGGAATATTTGATGTCTGAGACAGCAGTTTGTTTAAAATTTCTCTACAGTGATTTCATTAAAGAGCTTCTAGCTCTTTCTAAACATAAACACAAGGCAAAGTTGTATATCTTGAGCAGAGCACTGCGTTTTTTTGTTTCTGTTTTTGTTTTCATCTTTTGGCCATGGCGTGCAGCATATGGGATCTTATTTCCCAGACCAGGGATTGAACCCTTGACCCCTGCAGTGGAAGCGCAGAGTCTTAACCACTGGACCGCCAGGGAAGTCCCTGAGTTTTCTTGAATCATATAGACATTATCCGTTGGGAAGAAAATTTGTAGTTATTGAATAAAGATATTTGGGGATCTTTAGTACCTTTTCAAAAGTGGTGTTGAAGGGCTGTTGTGCTTAGAGGAATAGGTAAAGAAATAAAGTTTAGGGATCAATTATAGGTATAATCTATGGCAGGGCCACCCCTTTAAATCCACTGGACTGTCGCTAGCTACTCTCTTATGGGTAAAAAAAAAAAAAAATCAAGGGATCAGCCTAATGGTTTCTTAGAGTCAAACCTCTTCACCTAGAAATTTACAACTGGGTGGGTCAGTGCCATCAGAATATTGTGGAGTTGGGGGAAGGGGAGGGAGTGTGAAATAGGCTACCTCCTTGCCCCACATGACCTCGTCTCTTTTTATCCTGATGGAGACACATGGGATACAAGTGGAAGTTTAAGCAGTCTTTAAATTTTAGGGTTTTAAAACATCAGAGCATCTTGGATTTTGGAGCTGTGCTCTGGCAGTTGACTTTTTTTTTTTTTTCGGTACCTGGGCCTCTCACTGTTGTGGCCTCTCCCGTTGCGGAGCACGGGCTCCGGACGCGCAGGCTCAGCAGCCATGGCTCACGGGCCCAGACGCTCCGCGGCATGTGGGATCTTCCCGGACCGGGGCACGAACCCGTGTCCCCTGCATCGGCAGGCGGACTCTCAACCACTGCGCCACCAGGGAAGCCCTAGCTGCTGATTTTTCCCTTTGTATTACACTGAGAGGTTGAGGCCCCAATGCGTACGCCTTTGAAAAGGGGCCCACATGGCAGGTGTTGCCTGTTTTCCTGTGGCTGTCTTCCTCCCTGGATCCTCTGTCTGTATTCCCCCATCCAGGGCTCTCCTGCAGCCCCAGAGCCAATGCCCCTCCCTGAGGCTCCCCCAGGAATAGTGGCGTTGCGTCCTGGTTCTCTCCTGTGTAACCAATGGGCTTATCTGGGTGTCGGTGGAGTCTTTCTCCACTGGATGTCTGCTCAGGTTCTTGCTGACACCACAGGGAGAGGAGAGAATTTAGTCCTTTGGAAAGGGTAGGAGCTTCAGCTCTTTCTTGTTTGTTGTTTTTTCCTCCACATTAATGCTGTAGCCACGTTTTCTCCTATAATAGCTTAAGGCAAACCAACTGGCCATAGTGAGAAGTAGCTTCTCTTTTGAAGACCTCTCAATCTACTACACTTAGAGAATGTGTTGTCCTCCTATTAAGATGCCTCACTTCTTTCAAATTAACAATCCCACATGCTGGCTTTATTATGCTCAAGTGCATTCAAGCCTTTCCCAACTTTTTCTCCCATTTTAGGAGTCCCCACATTAGCTGATGGGTCCTCTTGGACTGCTGGAGAAATGGCAGCCTGCTCTCTATCACGGTTTTTCCCCCCATAGAAAAGGGTAGGGGGTTTCAATTTATCCAGATACAGAAATATTGTATATGTAGAGCCAGCAGGATCTGCAACATTTCATAAAAAGCTGGATGGCATCTGATGGGGTATTAGAAGTCACAATATCTTTTGTAACAGGAAATTCTTCTAGTTACCAGAAATTGTGAATGGTGCTCTAGGAGTCTCCCACCCCAATGTCAACATTTCATACAGAAAAATGAAAACGAAAACAAATTCTGAGACATGGTATAGATCTATATTATATTAAAATGTTAATAAATGTCTAGTACATTTTAGTTGATTGTTTTGTTGAAACAAAACCAGATTGTCCTTATTTTGAACAATTTTCACTTCATATCTACAACTAATTACTGGATTCCTGCTCTGAACAAGGCCTTTTCAAGACACTTCCAAACTATTCCTCCTTCGAGGCTCCACAGAAAAAGGAGAGAGTCTGAGACAAGCACTCAGATAAAAGGTGGAGTAAACTAAGTGTCAGAAGAGAGGTAACAAGCACCACGGAGATTCAAAGGAAAAAAGAGGGCATTTAGCTGAGAGGATCTAGAAAAACCTTAAGGAGGAGGATGTGTTTAAGATGGGCAGTGAGGAAGGAATTGGTTTTGTTGGGTGCTTGGGGTCAGGAAAGAGAATTGTTTTCACATGGTTTCTCTCCTTCCCTCCCCCTCCCCTCCCCTCCCCTCCCCTCCCCCCCCCCT
>NW_021703768.1:36335527-36427874 GCF_005190385.1 Monodon monoceros | reverse complement strand
CCCCTCCCCCTCCAGTTCCTTCTCCTTCTCCTTTTAGTATTTTCTGCAGGTGTTTGAGGAACCACAGGCAGCACCATAGTAAGGACTCATCCTTGTGGTCCTCAGCTTTAGGATTCAGTCTATGTCCAAAGATACACTGTCCCAAAGTGGGAACTGCCTATAAGTTCACTAAGTTTTTACTGACTTGTACTTTCTATCAGTGATTTTTTTTTCTTCCCTTCTTGGCAGCCTTCACATCAAGCGCAGAAGAATCTGTGTCAGCCCGCACAATCACGTTGTTAAGCAGTGGATGAAAGAACAAGCAGCCAAGAAAGATGCTAAAGGCAACATTTGCCGTAAGAAGAAACACCACAGCAGGAGGAACAGTAAAGGGGCACATCAGGGGAGGCATCAAACACATGGCCATAAAACTCCTTATTAGAGAGAGTACAGATGAAGCTACACAGATGAGTCCTGAGTGAACTTGGCCACGGCTGGCTATAAATATATCATGTGAATGTTCCAACAGGGAACAGGGCAAAGCAAAATATATATTTTTAAAGGAACAATTATACAGATGCAAATGTAGCCAATAATATACTCAACTGAAAAGTGAAATGAAGAGAGAATGCTTACCTTCACATAACATTTTAAGCGCAGCATACAAATCGAATTTCTCCAAACTTTTTATTATGATGTTTTCCAAACCTACAGAGAAGTGGAAAGAATGGTACCGCGAACATCTGTATGCCTTTACCTAGATTAATCCTTGGTAATATTCTGCCACATTTGTTTTGTTTTCTCTCTTCTCTCCTTGTACATGTATATATAAAACATTATATACATAAAAATATAATTTTTTTTGCTGAACCGTTAACCATTTGAAAATGTTACAAACATCATGACATTTCATTCCTAAACTTTTTTTAGTGTTACAACTTGGCATCCCTCAAGAATAAAGACATTCTCTATATAATCGCATAATCAGCTTTATACCTAGCAACAATTTCATCATATATATGATATAATATATATGTTTAGATTCCACATTCAAATTTTTCCAACTATCTCCAGAGCATAGATTTTTTTCCAACCAGTTAATCAAGGTTCACATATTGCAATTGTTATATTTCTTTTTTTTTGGAATTTTTGAATTTTATTTGTTTTTTTATACAGCAGGTTCTCATTAGTTATCCATTTTATACATATTAGTGTATATATGTCAATCCCAATCTCCCAATTCATCACAGCACCACCCCCCACCGCTTTCCCCCTTTGGTGTCCATACGTTTGTTTTCTACACCTGTGTCTCAATTTCTGCCCTGCAAACCGGTTCATCTGTACCATTTTTCTAGGTTCCACATATATGCGTTAATATATGATATTTGTTTTTCTCTTTCTGACTTACTTCACTCTGTATGACAGTCTCTAGATCCACCCACATCTCTATATATTTCTTTAGTATCTTTTCATCTAAGAAAGTCCCTCTGCTTTTTTTCTTTCTTTCTTCCCATGGCATGAACTTTTTAAAAAAAAAGAGTGTAGGCCAGAACCTGTTCTACATTCTGGGTTTGTCTGTTTCCTCAGGCTCATGTTCAGATTTAACATTTTTTGGTAAGAATGCTTCCTTTGTGAATTAGTATATTTCTTATTGCACCATTTAGAGTTCATGAACAGTGGAGTTCATTTTCTACATAGAAAACTTTTAGCTGAATATCACCTTAAAACATGGACTAGTTTGAGTATCTGCTGTTGTTTGGACTGACAAATTTGGATGCTGAAAAAAACGCCTGCTTTGCTCTGGGGGCCATCTGCCTCCTAGAGTCAGTTCTTGGCGCTTGTAAGCAGTCCAGAGTTGGGTCCTGTGTGGGATGATTTTATGGTTTCCCAAACAAGGAGCCTACATTCTTTCATTCCTAACGCACCTTTCAAGGCTCTGCTGCTCTTTTGGCCTCCTTGCTCACAGAGGCTTCGCGATGTAGAGTAAGAGGTAGTTTTCATAAACAGCCACCAGATGGCAGGAGCACAGGGTCCACTGAGCCAAGTGTCAGGCGTCTGAGTCGCTGCCGGCCACTCTGGCACTGGTGTTGCCAGCATGACTTGGAGGTGTTAATGAAGCACACGGAGGTGCTGAACCTAATGTAGGTTAAAAATATCACCAAATGACCGATTGTCTAATACTCCTCATTGACACTAATTTAGCATGTGATTTATTTATTCTTACCATCAATCCTGCGAGTTTTGTATTGATGTTTCCACTTTATGGATGAGGAAACCAGAAGCTCATGGGGTAAAATGACTTGCTCAAAGGCACACAGTAAGTGGCAGAGACAGCCTTGTACCCAGGTCTCCAGACACTTCCTGTTCTCCCATCAGCCCCAGCAGTCGAGCCTAGAAGGAGTGGACATGGAAGTGGGGCAGAAGAGGAGGAATTCAGGTAAAGATCTGGGCATCAGGTACTCCACAAAGGGCCGGGGATGCCTGCTGACAGTTTTGCTTGGGTCTAGAATTAAGACATGTTGCTACTGGCATTGGTGCTAATACTGGCAAAAAACGTCTTCATAGATTAGAACAGGCCCCAACATGATTTTATTGAGTTTTGCACTCTTAGGAAGTGAAGGAAGCTGCACACTATTTATGGCCTTTGTTCTGCAAAATCTCCCTCACCAGCTGCTTCTTTTCAACTTAAAGACAGATTTTGTCAGAAAATGAGGCATGCTTCCACTCAACTCCATCATGCTTTTTAATATGCTAATATGATATAGCAGGTAATCCTGAGGAAAATAATTCCTAAACGTCTTAGTCCGTTCCAGCTGCAATAACAAAATCTAATACCGCAGATTGGGAGACTTACAAACAAACCTTTATTTCTCACAGTTCTGGAGGCTGGGAAGTCCAGGATCACAGTGTTGGCAGATTCGGTGTCTGGTGAGGGCTCTGTTCTGGGTTGGAGACTGCTGACTTCTCTCTGTGTCCTCACAAGGTGGAAAGGACTAGGGAGCTCTCTGGAACCTCTGTCTCAGGGCACTAACCCCATTCATGAGGGTTCTATGCTCATGACAAAAGCACCTCCCAGAGACCCCGTCTACTGATACCATCAACTTTTGGGGTTAAGATATCAACATACGAGTTTTAGGGGGACACAAACATTCAGACCATAGTGCTAAATATTCCCTTTTGATATTGTAGTCCTATCATCCAATGTCATCAAATTGCATGTTCTAAAAGCTGAAGAAAGTGACATTGAATTAAAAATAATTAATAAAATAAGATAATAATATGGGAGTAACTTAAAGTCAATCACAAGTTTTAAAATTAATTAATCAGGGCTTCCCTGGTGGCACAGTGGTTGGGGGTCCGCCTGCTGATGGGGGGGACACGGGTTCGTGCCCCGGTCCGGGGGGATCCCACATGCCGCGGAGCTGCTGGGCCCGTGAGCCATGGCCGCTGGGCCTGCGTGTCCAGAGCCTGTGCTCCGCAGCGGGGGGGGGGGCCACGTACCGCAATAAATAAATAAATAAATAAAATTAATTAATCATGACAGACAACATTAATGTAAAATAAAAACATTGGTCTCTAATCTTCTCAACCAACAACTTGAATTATTTTCAATTTTGTCTCCCTTCCAGTCCAGGTCCAGAATTCTACACAATTTTTTGTAGCTATAAGGATAGTAAGTTTTATGTGATATTTAAAAATTTTGATTTTACTGCAATGCAAATAAATGAAGCTTTGTATAAGGACCACATGCCTGGGAGAACAGCTTCTTAAAGAAATTCCATTTTACAGGCCATCACATGTGCTTATTAAAACATTACTGTGTCACCAATACTGCACTGTGAATATATCACCAAGGTTACTCTAAGTTTTTTTTTTTAGATTACATTTTTATTAAAATAATGCAAGTGTGTATTAAAATATAAAAGAAAAAGTGCAGCAGAATTTATCATGAAAAACAACAGCCTCTCACTCTGTCCTCCCTCTTCCCAGACTGCTTCTTTGAGGCACCCTCTTAACCTTTTTAAAAGTTTTCCTTCTTCTGGAGGTGTAGGGGAGGAAAAAGTTTTTCTCCTCCTTCTTATTGTCCCTGGCTGGGTCTGCAAACTAAACTGACAAAGACAGATTAACAAGAGAAAACGTACACATTTATTTAATATACATTTTATGTGACATAGGAGCCTTCAAAGGGAAATGAAGACCCAAAGAAACAGACCTGAGTATTTTTATGCCGAGTTTGATGGTGAGTGGATAGTCATAGAGAAATGTGATAGGTCAAAGAATATGAAGGCAGTGTAGTCAACTGGGGGAGACTTAGAAAAGAATCCTAACAAACAGGTCTTGCTATGTCCCTTTGTCCTCAGAAATAAGGCTGCTCTTCTCCTCCATGTATAGGGAGAACACCTGTCACCTGAGGGTTTTATGACCTGTTTCAGGGAGGAAGGGTGGGGGAAGGTCAGAGTGACCTTCCTGCTTCTGCTGTTTTCTCAAACTCCTTCAGCCTAAAATATTCAATATTCAAGGTGCCGTATTTTGGGGTAGTGTGTACAGAACCCCATCAGTGGTTACCTCCATAATTTCAAGTGAAATGCTTAAAATATTATTTATTTGTTTATCAATTTTAGGCACTCTCTGTTGTCTCCTCATTACTTCCTATTTCCCTTCCCTTCTCCCTCCTCATCTTGATAGTTTTTCCTTATCTTTATAACTTACAATATACCCACCTTCCATTCATTAGTCTGTTAATCCTAGAATTTCAGTCTCCTCTTTATGTAAGATGTAGATAATACCCCATTCTCCTTTTCTTTTCCTCCTATCCTTCCATCTTGCATCTTGTGTCATATCAGCTATGTTTTTACACTTATGTAACTATAATTCTGTACTATAATAATAATCATCTTTCATGCTTTTAGGCAGGGTCTCTCAACTCTAGCACTACTGACATCTTGGGCTGGGTAATTCTTTACTGTGAGGACTCTCCTATACCTATAGGTGGATTAGCAGTATCTCTGCCCCCTACCTACTACATGACATTCAGAATTGTCTCCATATATTGCCAAATATCTCCTAGGAGAGAGGAGTAAAATTACTCCCAACCCTAGTTGGGAATCACTAGTCTAGAATCTAAGGTAGGTTCTAAAATTGAAAACTATATTGCTGGAAATTTTCTAAAATGATCCCCAAAATTCCCTGCCCTGACACACACCTTCTCCCAAATACTAATCTAGGTATTGCAGCAAAAATTTTTAAGGTCACAAATCAGTTGACCTTAAGATAGGGAGGGACTTCCCTGGGGGTCCAGTGTTTAAGACTCCACTCTCCCGGTGCAGGTTCGATCCCTGGTCAGGGTACTAGATCCCATGTGCTGTAACTAAGACCCGGCGCAGCCAAATAAATAAATATTTAAAAAAAAAAAAGTTAGGGAGATTATCTGGGTGGGAATGACTTAATCACAGGAACCCTGTAAGTCTGGGTCTAGAGGTCAAAGACAGGGTAGTCAGAGAGTTTCAAAACATGAGAAGAATTCAACATGCCATACCTGGCTTTGAAAACAGGCGGGCCAAGTCCCAAGGAATGTGGATGGCCTGTAGTTGCTGAGAGAAGCCCCAGGCTGACAGATAGCAAAGAAACAGGTACCTCAGTCCCACAACTATAAGGAACCTCATTCAGCCAGGAACAAGAATGAGCCCTGCAGCAGATTCTCCTGCGGAGCCTCCAGAGGGAATGTAGTCCAGCCAATATCTTGAAGATTTGAAATCTAGAAGATTTCAGCCTTCTGAAACCCTAAGCAGAGAACCCAGTCACACCACGTCTGGACGTCTGGTGTACAGACAGTGAGCTAATAAATGGGTGTGGTTTTAAGTGGTTAAATTCATGGTACTTTGTTATGCAGCGATAGGAAATTAACACAACCAGTAAATGGCGCTTTTATTTACCATCCTGACTATGTAAGTATTGTTCGCTGCCAGGCCAAGTAGTGTGCTAGAGTTTAATACCCTTCTCTAACAATGAACTGTTACATGTATGATTCACTATTCAGGCAGCTTGAGCCTAATGAAACATGACTACTTTCTACATTATTTGTGTGGTTTAGGTATTTTACTTCTTTCTCAGGAGTAGCCAGGTCTCCCTGTGAGCTCTGGGTTTTTATATTATCCATGAACAAATAGAAATCTGATGTGTTTCACAATTTACATAACCAATTTGATGCTCTTTTGACAATTGTAGCCATTTTCTTCTTATTATTTTATTTTTATAAAATCATGCTTTCCCTGGGGTAAATATAAGAGAACCCCAAGTTCATCCCATCCTACCCCCAATGCTGTGATTATGCTCTTCCTTATAACTCACTGACAGATAATTTGATCAATTGGTATATTGTAGTCTCTCCATCTTGTTGCCATTCTACCACTGCAGAAACTATTGAAAAAGTAGACATCTCCTTCTTTCATTCAGGGTTTAGCACATAGTAGGTACTCAGATAAATATTTACTGAGAGAACATTTGTAGGCAACTGACCTCTTGCTTGGCCAATTCCAATGAAAATAAGACACCACAGAAGAGTCCTGCATTTCTGTAATGATCAGCCTCTACTGAAGAGTGACAGGGATACTAAAGGTTAAATTCTGCAAGGTCCTGGCCTGGAAGAGTACACTAACTAAACCCAGGATGACTGGGCTCCATTGTCTCCAAGCTTTTCTTAATCTCAGAATTGTTATGTTTTTTTTTACCTCTTCCCTACATCTCTGACTCCAGCCTGTTCATAACATGGGCTTTATCTTCATTTCTGATTATCTTTCTCCCAGGGCACAGTCATCTGTATCAGGGAATTACAGAACTTTCTTTGCAGAGCAGGTAGGGCAGAAGAAACAGCTTCTGGTAGATTGACTTTGCTAAACCCAGATCACAGTGAAGGCAAATTGTACAATCTGCGAGAAAACCTAGGTTTAGGAAGAAGTGGGGTGATAGGGGTTTTGGGGATTATAAAGGGTGAAGAAAAGAGGTGACTCCCTATTTGATTCTCAACTTTCAGAGTTACCCAGGACCCACCAAAATGGTTAAAATTAAAAAGACAGAGAGGGCTTCCCTGGTGGTGCAGTGGTTAAGAATTCGCCTGCCAATGCTGGAGACACGGGTTCGAGCCCTGGTCCGGGAAGATCCCACGTGCCGTGGAGCAACTAAGCCCGTGTGCCACGACCGCTGAGCCTGAGCACTAGAGCCTGCAAGCCACAGCTACTGAGCCCGTGTGCCACAACTACTGAGGCCCACATGCCTAGAGCCTGTGCTCTGCAACAAGAGAAGCCACCACAGTGAGAAGCCTGAGCACTGCAACCAAGAGTAGCCCCCGCTCTCCGCAACTAGGGAAAGCCCGCACGCAGCAACGAAGACCCAATGCAGCCGAAAAAAAAAAAAGGCGAAGATTCCAAATGTTGGTGAGGATATGGGGTAATTGGGACCCTTATGTGTGCTGGTGGGGATGCAAACTAATAAAAATCACTTTGGAAAACTGTTCAGTAGTATCTACTAAAGCCAGATACCTACCTTATGACCCAGAAATTCCACACTTAAGCAATATCTGGGTAAGTAAATATGTTCACCGAAACACATGCATAAGAATGTTCAGGGCTTCCCTGGTGGCGCAGTGGTTGAGAGTCCGCCTGCCGATGCAGGGGACACGGGTTCGTGCCCCGGTCCGGGAAGATCCCACATGCCGCGGAGCGGCTGGGCCTGTGAACCATGGCCGCTGAGCCTGCGCGTCTGGAGCCTGTGCTCCGCAACGGGAGAGGCCGCAACAGTGAAAGGCCCACGTATCGCAAAAAAAAAAAGAAAGAAAAAAAAATGTTCATAGCACCCCCAAAATTACAACTACCCAAGTGCCCATCAACAGCAGAATGGATAGATTTTAAATGTTACAGTCATTGCTGGAGAGGGTATGGAGAAAATGGAACCCTCCTACACTGTTTGTGAGAATGTAAATTGGTGCAGCCACTATGGAAAATAGTATGGACTTTTCTTTAAAAAGGACTTTTCTTTAAAAAACTGAAAATAGAGTTACCATATGATCTAGCAATCCCACTCCTGGGCATATATCCAGACAAAACTCTAACTCGAAAAGATACATGCACCTCAATGTTCATAGCAGCAATATTTACAATAGCCAAGACATGGAAGCAACCTAAATGTCCATCGACAGATGAATGGATAAAGAAGATGTGAGTGGAATGTAATACTACTCAGCCATAAAAAAGCATGAAATAATGCCATTTGCAGCAATATGGATGGACCTAGAAATTATCATACTAAGTGAAGTAAGTCAGAAAGAGAAAGACAAATACCATCTGATATCACTTATATGTGGAATCTGAAAAAATGATACAAATGAACTTATTTACAAAAGAGAAACAGACTCATAGACACAGAAAACAAACTTATGGTGACCAAAGGGGAAGTGCTGGGGAGGGATAAATTAGGAGTTTGGGATTAGCAGATATGAACTACTGTGTATAAAACAGATAAACAACAAGGTCCTACTGTATAGCACAGGGAACTATATTCAATATCTTTTAATAAACTATAATGGAAAATGATCTGAAAAAGATCTGAGTCACTTTGTTGTACACCAGAAACTAACACAACATTGTAAATCAACTATACTTCAGTAAAAAAAAAGTTACGTTCATAAAATGAAATAGCATTCATCAATGAGAAATGACAATCTATAACTCATGCATCAACATGGATGTATCTCACACGTATATTGATCAGACACAAAGGAGCCAGTATTATTTATCTATTGATATGTAACAAATTAATCCAAAACTTAGTGCTTAAAGTGGCTTAGCTGGATGATTCTGGCTCAGGGTCTCTCATGAGGTTGCAGTCAAAAAGTTGGCAAGGGCTGCAGGCATCTGACGGCTTGACTGGGGCAGGAGGACCCTCTTCTAAGGTGACCTGCTCACTTGGCTGTTGGCAGGAGTCCTCGGTTCCTTGCTTATCTGAGTGTTGGTAGAATGCTTTGTGATCCTCCTCTTGCTGGCACTCTCTCTTGTGTTCTTGGCTTACTTGCTCTATTATTTTCCTAGGGCTGCCCTAACAAAGTACCACAAACTGGGTGGCTTAAACAATAGAAATGTATTGTTTCACAGCTCTGGAGTCTAGAAATCAAGGTGTAGGAAGGGTTGGTTCCTTCTGAGGGCTGTGAGGAAGAATCTGTTCCATGCCTTTCCCCCAGTGGTTTGCTGGCAATTGGCATTCCTTGACATGTGTAAACAGGAGCCTGATCCCTGCCTTCGTCTTTGCAGGGTGTTCTTTCTGTGTGCATATATATATGTTCAGATTTCCCCCTTTTATAGAGACATCAGTCCATATTAGATCAGGGCCTACCTTAACGACTCCATGTTAACTGATTACGTCTGTGATGATCCTATTTAGAAATAAGGTCACATTCTGACACACAGGGGGTTGGGACTTCAACATATGAATTTGTGGCACACAATTAAACCCTTAACACTTGTCTTAATGAAGCAAGTTGCCATGTGAGAAAGGCCCACTTGGCAAGGAACTGAGGGTGACCTCTAGCCAATAGCCATTGAGTATCAGAGTCCAGTGGCCTGTGAAGAACTGAATCCAGTCAACAGCCATGTGCGTGAGCTTGGAAGTGGATCCTTCCCCAGTTGAGACTTGAGATGACTACAGCCCTGACCAACACCTTGATGACAGCTTGTGAGAGGCCCTGGGCTGACATCTTGATTGAGCTTTTTTTTTGGGGGGGGGGGGGGTGAAGTAGAAAGGAATAGCTTTATTGCTTTGCCAGGCAAAGGGGGCCACAGCAAGCTGATGCCCTCAAAACTGTGTGTCCCAACCTGGAGGGAGTAGTGAGAAGTTTTAGAGTAGCGGTTCAAAGAGGGTGTGATCAACTCATGGACATTCTTCTGATTGGTTGGTGGTGAGGTAAGTGGGAGTCAGCGTCATCCACCTTCTAGTTCCAACTGGTCTGGGGTCTCCGTGCTGGTGGACAGCGTACCGTTAACTTCTCCCAGCTGGTGGGGGTTTCAGTATACTGTATTTCCGAGCCTCTAGTACCTCTCATTTTAGGGTGATCCAGGAAACACACCCGTATGGGTGTAGATATGCACATTTGGAGGCTCTGGGCCAAAATTAAATTGCTCTGGTCTCAGGACTTAATGAAGCTCAGGTTCTTGATGTCTCATTGCAGAAAGAATTCAGTGACGGACAAAGTGATGAAGTGGATTTATTTAGAGAGATACGCATTCCATAGACAGAATGCAGTCCGTCTCAAAAGGCTAGAGCAGCTCCAGGGCATGGGGTTGTCTCGGAAAGTGAGAGCGGCCAAGGGCGAAACCAACTCCTCAGAGTATGGGTCATCTCAGAAGGCAAGAGGCCCTTGATTGAGCCTTTTGAGCGAGTCTGAAGCAAAGCACCAAGCTAAGCTGTACCTGGATTACTGACGCACAAATATTGTAAGATAATACAGGTGTGTTGTTTTAAGCCATAAAGTTTGAGGCAATTGGTTATGCAGCAATAGATAATGAATATAAAGAGATAGTGTAATCAAAGAAAAGCAAAAATGGCAACAAATTCTACAATTAAAGAACACACACACACACTGAGGACTGGGAATCAGATGAGGTAGCTTCTTTTTTCTTATTGTACTTTTAAAAATATTTATTTATTTATTTATTTACTTACTTATTTATTTTGGCTGTGCCGGGTCTCAGTTGTGGCCTGCGGACTCAGTTGCGGCAGGCATATGGGATCTGGTTCTCTTACCAGGGATCGAACCTGAGCCCCCTGCATTGGGAGCATGGAGTCTTAACCACTGGACCACCAGGGAAGTTCTGAGTTAGCTTCTTTTAAATATATTAATAGAAAATATGGCTGACAGTGAGAGCTATAGATATAAAAGGCAAAGAGAAGCTGAGGAAAAAGGAAGAGTTTAACTTCAAACACAGATATTCGAAGGCTGGCAGTAACCTGAGTGACAGAATATCTGAAGTCAAACGGAGTGAGAATGAGAGGAATGTTTGTGTTTGAATCTGATATTATCATGAGATGTCAGAAAAGACACTGAGGAATAAGAGGAATTGTTTCTTATTTAATAATTTGAGAAGATCCCATTTCTGATTATATGAAAGCCAAATACTAGAATCAAATATCTTTCATTGTCATTGACACGGTGCCATACATCTAAATTTTTTAAAATTAATTAATAAATTTATTTATTTATGGCTTCATTGGGTCTTTATTGCTGTGTGCGGGCTTTCTCTTGTTGCGGCGAGCGGGGGCTACTCTTCGTTGCGGTGACTTCTCTTGTTGCGGAGCACGGGCTCTAGGCGCGCGGACTTCAGTATATGTGGCTCACAGGCTCTAGAGCGCAGGCTCAGTAGCTGTGGCGCACGGGCTTAGTTGCTCTGCGTCATGTGGGATCTTCCCGGACCAGGGCTCGAACCCGTGTCCCCTGCATTGGCAGGCGGATTCTTAACCACTGCGCCACCAGGGAAGTCTCATACATCTGAATTTTTTAAAATCCTGATAATTATCTGATTTTGTTTTCAGTCAGACTCAGCCTAAAATCTGCTGATCAAAGAAGCTCTATTCATTGCAGTTCCCCAGGAAGTTCAAAGCCCAAACCAGAGGGCAAAATATTAAAAAAAAAATACACTTACAAGGAAGTAAATGCTCTAATGGGGAGGAGGATAATAATTAGTAGATGCAATAATAATAATAATTAGTATAGGAACTAATTTGAGTAGCAAGAGAACCAGTTATCTGAAGAAAACTAGACAAGATCATTTTTTTCAACCACATAATGCCCTGAGAACAGTTCACTGAATTTTGACTTTTTGCCTTTGAATGGTTATATTTCATTCACAGGAGTGAGTGTGCCCATTTTCTCCCTTCCTCCAACCCCAAATTATAAATATCTTTCATCCAAAATAGAACATTCCGCTTAGCTAAGAGTTACACTGAAGGCTGCCTCAGACAGCCTCCTCTGGTGAACAGGCCGTTTATTAATCGCTGTTTGTTTTAGTTAGGACTCTGGTCCAGATTCTGAAACAAAAAGTAGTCCAAACCAGACACAAGTTTATTTCTCTCTCCTCACATAGCACTCCAAGTGTAAACAGTCCAGGGCTGAAATGGTGCCTCCGTGCTGCCTTTTGCCTTGTTTCTCTGCTGTCCTCTTGTCCACATGATCAAACACGGCTCACCACCATGTGTGCTGGGGCCACCCCAGGCTGCAGTAAGAGTGCCTTAGTCTGCTAGGGCTGTCATAACAAAGTACTAGAAACGGGATGACGTAAACAGCAGGAATTTATTTTCTCAATGTTCTGGAGGCTAGAAGTCTGAAATCAAGGTGTTGGTAGTCGTGGGTCTTTCTGAGGTCTGTGAGGGAAGGAGCAGCTCCCGGCATCCTCCTTGGCTTGTCCATGGTCGTCTTCTCCCTGTGTCTCTCCCCAACATCTTTTCTCTACACATGCCTATTTCTGTGCCCCAATTTCCCCCTTATATAATATAAGGACACCAGTTATACTGCATTAGGGCCCACCCTAATGACCTCATCTTAACTAATTACATCGAAAACAACCCTATTTCTAAACAAGTCACATCCTGGGGTACTGGGGGACTAGGACTTCAATGTAAGAATTTGGAGGCGGGGAGCACAATTCATCCCAGAAGAGGGAGGATGAGTGAGGTGGGAATGAGGGAGGAAATGCTCTTTCCTTTTAAGTGCATGACCCAGAGGTTGTATATAACACTCCCTCGAATCCTTCAGCCAGGAATGAGCTACATGCACACCCAACTTCAAAAGGAAAAGGAAACATAGTTTCTTGTTGGTGGTCACATGCTCAGCTAAAACTATTATTAGAGGAAGAATGGGAGGATGGATATCAGGGCAACAAGTAGCTTTAGACATATTGCAGTTTAAAAATCTTAGGAAGCAGAGAGCTAGCGTCTTCCTCCAAAGTGCACTGATAATTACTCTTTGAGTACTGCCTACCATACCAGAAATGTTATATTTAGTTCTCACAATAACTCTGAAAAGTTGATATTTTTTCCCCACGTATTTCAAAAAAGGAAACCCGGGCTCAGAGAGATTGAGCAACTTGCCCGAAGCTGAAACTATTAAAAGCTGGAGCCTGGAATCCAGCTGAAGATTTTGTCTGGTGCTGAAGCCTGATGAATTTCACCACACCCACCGCATCCTGAACACTGGCCAGCAGCTCTCAGCATGCCTGCCTTACTGGTAACTGCTCAATTTCAGCTCACTTCAGCCTCCGTTCTGGTCGATGACTTGAAGATTTGTATGGGAGACATCAGAAATGCCCATTTCTAGACTTCATGGGTTAGCAAAGTGATAGGCAACCAAAATTTCATATACAGACACACAATGGCATAAATATATAAAAGATTATATATATATAACACCCTACACAATACACATGCACGCATAGGTGCACACACATGTACCCCACCCCCACACACACATTTTGCTTTTGTGGAAAACTACTATTGAGACAGGAAGGGGGTTAGGGCACAACCTTTAAAAGAATGGCAGCCGTTGAAGACACGACATAAACTGGTTGGAACCAACTAGGTCCAAAATGGCGGACAAGTCAACTTCCACTAGACTTTGAGCCTCAGTATACGCTCATTGTAACACATCAGCGTGCTAAATGACACATCCACAGGTGTCATGACAGTTCCAAGTTCAACCATAAAGGTCAAAAAGTGGGCGGTGGCCCAATTCCTGGAAATCCCCACCCCTTCCCCAAAATAGCTGGAATACTCCCACTCATTAGCCTGTGAAATTACCCAGCCCTATAAAAACTGACAACCCCATACCCTGGTGTCTCTCGCCTTCGAGATGGCCCACACTCTGTCTGTGGAGTGTGTATCTCCCTGAATAAACCATCTTTCACTTTACTATGGCTCGCTCTTGAATTCTTTCCTGCGCGAAGCCAAGATCCCACACTTGGCCGTCCCAGGGACTCGCCCGAGACCTGGGACGTGAGCATCTTCTCGTGTCCCACTTCCTTTGCTGCAACACTATCCTTTCTTTCTTGCCTCCCCACCTCCACCCCCAAGGCATCACTTTGCTCTGTGTTGCTCTAGTTAAAAAATAATCAAATATGATCTCTCGTATGTGGAAACTAAAAGAAACCCCAAATTCGTAGAAATGGAGAACAAATTGGTGGTTGCCAGAGGCGGGGTTGGGGCAGTGGGCAAAATGGGTGAAGGTGATCAAAAGGTACAAGCTTCCAATAGTAAGATAAATAAGTCCTGAGGAAGTAATATATAGCACGGTGACTACAGTGAACAATACTTTATCGTATATTTGAAATTTGCTGAGAAAGTATATCCTGAAAGTTCTCGTCACAAGAAAAATAACTGTAACTGTGTGTGATGATGCATGTTAACTGTGTTGTGGTGATCGTTTTGCAATATATATGTAGGTCAAATCATCATCTTTGCACACCTAAAACTAATATAATGTTTTATGTCGATTATATCTCAGTTAAAAAAAAACCCACAATGTTTATTAGAAAATGAATTCTATAAATAAGAATTCTCTGGAGTTAAGCAGAGAAACTTTCATCCCTTTCCTTCTCCCCAAAGACGGAGACAGGTAAAGCAGTGCTGTTATTGTTTCAATGGTCTTAGCCTCTTTCCTTCTAGGCAGACAGAAAGTCACCTTGGGATGGTGATTTGCTAGTCTCAATTTTTCTGTGAAGGGTTTCCTGAGTGGCTTCCTTTTGCTGCATAAATGTAAGGTCAGTGGATGTAGGCAAATGTCACAGTAAGAGCTCCCTCTCCCCTTTATGGCTTAGGAGCAGTTTCTTCTAAAATTCTGGGGAATGAGCATATGATTTGAACAAGGAGACCAGAGCATCTGGGAAAAGGGACCAACAGTCTAACCTTAACTGCTGAGATAGGAGTTAATGTCATGGTAGTTTCCCAAGGTCTGCTGGAAGGCAAGGCACCAGTTGCCACTAAGGCAACCTCACCAGAACGGAAGTATTCTTCTCAGCTGATGACTCAGGCTTGACACCAGGGGCTCAGTGTTTGGGCACAAAGGTACATTCTTTCTACCTCTGTGTGTGGTTGACAGTCAAAGCTCTCAGAACCTGGCCACTTGGTATATTGTCTGAGCCTGTGTGTGACCCAGGAGAGCTGCAACTGTGGAACTAAGCATGGAGCATCTCCCTAAGCTGGTCTGTGTGTCTGGTCCAGTTAGGACATCATCCTCTGGACCATGGTATTGGGAAAGTCTCATGAGGATGGAAGCCATGTCTAGTGTGTTCTCAGCTACATCCTTGGTGTCCAGTGCAGCGACTGGTACATAGCAGATGCTCAGTGAATATGTGAGCATAAAGTATCCTAATAAAGGATCCAGGATCCAGAATGCAGTAACAACACCCTATGGTAGCAACCACACCAACTGTAGACTCCAATCTCTCTACCTGGTGCTTGGAAAGCAGGCGTGCCTTGCTTTGGACTGAATTCTTAGACTATTCAGGTAGAGGAGATAGAGTGTCCTTGAGAAGGAAATACGCTAGTTCTTGTGAATAAAGGTAAGTTGATTTGCAATCAGTTGATTGGAAGAATAAAAGAAATGTGACTCTATTTATACGTCCCAAGCCAGTGGAGCAAGTCTTATAGGTTGCATAAGATATTATTTCAGATATCTAAATCTTGTAGAACACAGGTGCCAATTGCAAGGTTCTGATTCCCTGAAAGGACAGGCCTGAACAAGGTTTATTTCAACTGGGTGTAACCCTTAATATAAATGAGACAGGAAGGGGGCAGGGCACAACATTTAAAAGAATGACAGCCGTTGAGGACACGACATAAACTAGTTAGAACCAGCTAGGTCCAAGATGGTGGACAAGTCAACTTCCACTAGACCTTGAGCCTCAGTATAGCTCATTATAATTCCTCAGCACGCTAAATGACACACCCACAAGTGCCATGACAGTTCCAAGGCTGACCATAAAAGGCCAAAGAGTGGGTGGGGCCCAATTCCCGGAAATCCCCACCCCTTCCCCAAAATAGTTGGAATAATCCTCCCACTCACTAGCCTATGAAATCACCCAGCCCTATAAAGACTGACCACCCCATACCGTGTGGCCTCTTGTCTCTCTCACCTTCCAAGATGGCCCACACTCTGTCTCTGGAGTGTGTATCTCCCCGAATAAACCTTCTTTCTCTTTACTATGGCTCGCTCTTGACTTCTTTCCTGCGCGAAGCCAAGAACCCACACTTGGCGGCCGTCCCAGATACGCCTGAGACCTGGGACGTGACCATCCTCTACGGCCCCACTCTCTTTCCTGCAACATAAACACATCAATTTTTTTGTTAGAAATAGCTCTTTGATTCAAAATGGGCTCAAGTTGCTTTCCAGCGGTAAAAGGAGAAACTTGACATTTCTAGCTCCCCCAACCAAACCTCATAATCAGGCCAATTTCCCCATATTTCAGACCGAGAAATCAGAGGCTGTGAAGATGGAGCAGATATTTTATATTATTTGGAGCTAATATACTCATAATGATAGCTATGTAAATAACTCAAATAAAATATTAGTTTTAATAATCCTAGTTGAGTTTTGTAGTGTTAGCAATTTCTAGTTTAAAAACACACACACAGGGATCCCCTGGTGGCGCAGTGGTTGAGAGTCTGCCTGCAGATGCTGGGGACGCGGGTTCGTGCCCCGGTCCAGGAGGATCCCGCGTGCCGCGGAGCGGCTGGGCCCGTGAGCCATGGCCGCTGAGCCTGCGCGTCTGGAGCCTGTGCTCCGCAACGGGAGAGGCTGCAGCGGTGAGAGGCCTGCGTATCGCAAAAAAAACCCCAAAAAACAAAACACACACACACACACAAAACTTAGAAAATATATGTGAATGTTTTTTTATAAATCAAAAATTCTCCAAAACTATGTCGTTATTCAATTAATTTTTATAAATTGAACTGTATTTTAAGTGAAGTAGAACAGTTTTTTACCTAAAGAAATTTCTCCAAAAATACTTGGATAAAATGAATATAATTTTTTAAAAGCCAATGTTGACATTTGATTTTGTTTGTTTGTTTGTGTAGCATTATGTGGCAGAAAAAGCACTGGGTTGTTTTGGTCAGACAGGCCTTGATTGGAATCCTTAAATAGAATGTTGGTTTGTTTATTTACAAATGGAGATAATAAAACCAGCCTCTAAAGACTGTTGTGTAGTCAGAGAAGGCGATGTGATAACAGAAGAATAATCTGTCTCTAAGAAGAATTGTATGTTGTGAGAAATTCTAGGCCGCCATGGCTGCCTTAGAAGATGGAGGGAGAAGACTACAGTCCATGAATGTGAGCAGCCTCTAGAAGCTAGAAAGGTAAGGAAGGAAATGAATGTTCCCCCAGAGCCTCCAGAAAGAATGCAGTCCTGCAGACACCTTGAATTTTGCCCAGCGAGACTGACTTCAGACTTTGGACCTCCAGAACTTTAAGACAATAAATTTCTGTTGATTTAAGGCATTTAAAAAAATTGGTGTGGGGATTTAATGTAAAGTATAGTGCTGGCTACATAAGAGGTACTTAGGAACTGTTTGTTTGTTTTTGAGGAAGATTGCATTCTGGTTTGTTTAAGTGAGAAAAACCTTTGAAAGTGAAGCTTTCTCTCCAACCTGACTTACACTTTCTGATTCCTAGTACTTGAGCACCTGTTAGACATTATAACCTGGCCTCAGTCATGCCATGGAGAATTGGAGAAAGATCTGCCTTGTGCTTCAGAAAGAATAACTACGGGGAAAGCAGTGTCCTCACAAGGCCAGAGTGGTGACATGGGAGCTGTTACTAACAGAACAGATGACGTCTGTGCCCCTAAGAGCAGCAACCTCACATGGGTCATTGGTAGCTGAGGGAGCAACAGGGCAGCAGAAGCAACGCTGGAGCAAAAGCACACAAACCACCTGTCGCTGAGCACAGGTGGGACAACACTCTTTGGGCCCTGGGGGGTCACACGGAAGAAAGGCAAAATCTGACCATTTCGTTGGTGGGATTGCAAAATATCCTAATTGGGCATCAAAAGAATGTGTCCTGATCTTTTAGTCATATGTGTTATTTGTTTCACAGCATGGAAATAGCTTCTGTTTCATTGATTTGGATTGGATTGGGGAGAAATCTGAGAAAATATCATAGCCTACCCTCCCTTGGCCCTTTCTTTATCTGGAACCTCTGAGACCTGGATGGGAGGGAGTTGGAGAACACAAGAGAAAAGGATAAAGTGCAGCTGTCTCCTGGTATCCTCGGTGGGGGTGGGATTGGGTCCAGGACTCCCATGTATACCAAAATTCATGGACGCTCAAGTCCTTTATATAAAATGGCGCAGTATTTGCAATATTACCTACACATATCCTCCCATATACTTTAAATAATCCCTAGATTACTTATAATACAATGTAAATGCTATGTAAATAGTTGCCAGTGTGTGGCGAATTCAAGTTTTGCTCCTTAAACTTTCTGGAATTTTCTTTTTTCCCCATGTTTTTGAACCTCAGAATACTGGTTGAATCCTCAGATGAGGAAACTGTGGATACAGAGGCCAACTGTAGCTATAGCTCTTTGAGATAAGGGCAAGGTGTGGGCAGCTTCATAGTGTTCTTGTTTTTGTTTTTTTTCCCCTCTGTTTCTACTTGCCACCAAGACTACTTCCCCAATGCCATAGCTGAAAATCAATGACAGTAACTCTTTTTTTTTTTTGTGGTACGCGGGCCTCTCACTGTTGTGGCCTCTCCCGTTGCGGAGCACAGGCTCCGGACGCGCAGGCTCAGCGGCCATGGCTCACGGGCCCAGCCGCTCCGCGGCATGTGGGATCTTCCCCGACCGGGACACGAACCCATGTCCCCTGCATCGGCAGGCGGACTCTCAACCACTGCGCCACCAGGGAAGCCCGACAGTAACTCTTAACCCCTTTCCTGTGTCCATATCAGGAGTGGCGTCAAAGAAGTGGTTCTTTCCTGTGCTGAAACTGGTGTCTACTATGACCATCCATGGTATACTGAATTACTGGCCCCACTTCTTGTCCTTCCCCGTGGCCACACCCTTTGCCATGTGACTGTGCAGCTCCTCCAACAAAAGCAGAGTGTATTCCCCTCCCCTTGACCTTGGACTTGACCCCATGATTTACCTTGGCAGGTTAGCAAGTGTGATACAACAGGAGCTTAAAAAGTGTTTTTGGGGTAGGGCTGGCCCTCTTGCATTCTATCATTGAAGAAGAATCCTCCACTTTGGGTAGTTGTTCCCTCCATTCTGGGTCCCAGGGTAAAAACACACAGAGAAGAGACATGAGCTGGCCAGACCCAGAGCTTGAAAAGAGCCGTTTCTGCTGAACCCAGCCTGAATGAGCTGATCCTTGGCTAACACTCAGACATGGGAGGAAATAAATGATTGCTGTTTTAAATCACTGAGTTTTGGGGTGATTTGTTATCAGTACTAGTTGACTAATGCACCATATTTCTGTGGAAAGGAGGTAGAGGGAAAGGAATACTCTTTTCATGGGGATTCATAGGGATCTGTCACAGGGGAAATTCTGCTACATCAAGGAATGGAGGAGAAGAAAAGAGGTGATGGGGCCAGAGTGACAATGAGGCTCTGAGAACAACAAGATAAATCTGATGGATAAAAGAAAATAAAATCAGTAGAGTCTTATTATAGAACCAAACTTGGATCTGCTAACCTGCAGAACAGCAAAGCCAATTTACTGACACCAAGTTGTGGTGAAGGACAGCATTTATTGCAGGTGCCCTGCAATGAGAAAGGGCAGCTCATTCTCAAAAGACCCAAACTCCCTGATGGCTTTCAGGGAAGAGTTTTTTGTTTGTTTGTTTGTTTTGTTTTGCAGTACGTGGGCCTCTCACTGTTGTGGCCTCTCCCGTTGCAGAGCACAGGCTCTGGACGCGCAGGCTCAGCAGCCATGGCTCACGGGCCCAGCCGCTCCGCGGCATGTGAGATCCTCTCGGACTGGGGCATGAACCCGTGTCCCCTGCATCGGCAGGCGGACTCTCAACCACTGCGCCACCAGGGAGGCCCAAAGGGAAGAGTTTTTAAAGGTAACGTTTGGGTGGTGTTTCAGGAAACTTCATAACCAACTTTCTGGATCCAACCAGTCTGGGGTCTTTGTTCTTGTGGTTAGCATGTAGTCACCATCCTCCAACTGGGTAGGCGTCTTAGTTCCTGCAGAACAACTCAAGGATATGTGTCAGATTGTTTGTACATCCCTTGAGGAGGAACTAGGACTGTTTTATCGCTGCACTATTGTTTCTTTACTGCTTTTCCTTTGTTTCTGCATCCCCTCACTTCCCTAGTTAGTAACTGCCTCTGTCTGCTCTTTGGAACTCAGGGAAGGCCTAGGAGACTAAAGCCTTTTCCCACAAACAGGAAACATGGGACACAGAGGGGCTTTTGTGCCTGGGAGGGCCCCGCAGGGTCTGGCTTGGTTTCAGTATCACCCCTTAAGAAGGGGCTGCACAAAGAAACTTCTTCCAAAATGTATAGTATGGAGGGGAGGAAAAGAGTAGCTTCACTGTGGAGAAACCTGACAAACACTACCTGAGCTAGGTGATCAAGGTCAACATCAACAGTGATAAGTCACCTTGATAGTAAGTCACCTTGATATGATCTGATGAGAATAGCACTTTGACCTCTGATCATCTTCCAAGAGACAACATAACCCCAGAATAACTGTGAGAAAAGACATCAGACAAACCCCAAATGAGGAACATTCTACAAAATGGTTGACCAACATTTCTCAAAACCGTCAAAAACAGGAAAGTCTGAGGAGTAGAGGAACTGAATGAAGGTGGTCAAAAGGTACAAACTCCCAGTTTTAAGATAAATAGGTACTGAGGATGTAATGTACAACATGATGACTCTAGTTAACACTGCCCTATTATATATTAGAAAATTGCTAGGAGGGTAAATCCTAAAAGTTCTCATCACAAGGAAAAAAACATTTATCTTTTTTTGGCATCTGTATGAGATGATGGATGTTAACTAACCTGTGGTGATCATTTCACAATATATGTAAATCAAGTCATTATGCTGTACACCTTAAACTTATACAGTGCTGTATCTCAATTATATCTCAATAAAACTGAAAGAAAAATAACTAAAAGCAGGGGCTTCCCTGGTGGTGCAGTGGTTGAGAATCTGCCTGCCAATGCAGGGGACATGGGCTCGAGCCCTGGTCCGGGAAGATCTCACATGCCGCAGAGCAGCTAAGCCCGTGCGCCACAACTACTGAGCCTGCGCTCTAGAGCCTGTGCTCTGCAACAAGAGAAGCCACCGTAATGAGAAGCCAGCATACTGCGACGAAGAGTAGCCCCTGCTCGCTGCAACTAGAGAAAGTCAGCGTGCAGCAACAAAGACCCAATGCAGCCAAAAATAAATAAAATAAATTAAAAAAGAAAAAGCAAAACAACAGCAACAACAACAAAACTACAGCAGGGAAGTCTGAGAAACTGTCACAGCCCAAGGTGACATAACAACTTAATATAATGTGGTCACCTGGATGGGATCACAAACAAGCAAAGAACATTAGGTAAAGGCTGAGAATCTAAATTATTTAATGATAATGTGTCAATATTGGTCCATTAGTTGTGACAAATGTATCATATGTAGGAATTAACAATAGAGCAATCTGGCTGTGGTGTATAGGGGAGCGCTTTAGTATGAAATTTGCAACTTTTCTATAAATGTAAAATTAATCTAAAATAAAAGTGTATTTTAAAAATTAGAAGAGTAGATTTTCTTAACTAAATCCTCACTTTTCCCAAAAGGCTTTTTAGCTTGGTTTCACTCATTCATATCTCTTCCCTCTCATTCCTCAATTCCTAGTTCACCCACCTGTCTTTGAGATGGTGCCCTCAATTTCTCTTATTACCCTTCATTTGTTCCCATGTTGCCTGCTGTCATGCTAGTACATCTGACCAGTTTTCCAGCTCCCGGATTGGTGGGTGTGGATAGGACGATGTCCCAGGCTGGATAAGACAGGGCAGGTCAGGACTTGCTGACTTACTGTCATGTCAACAACTCAAACTTTGTCACCTTAAATAGCATATTTTTCTTCTCACAGCAAAGGCTATTTCTTTGAGGAACTGTGAAAACAAGCCAGCATTCTCATTTTAGGCATTTAAAAAATCTTAGAATTTAAGAACATGGCAGGGACTCTGAAGATCATCTGGCCGAAACCTCTCATTTTAAAGATAAAGAGAATGAGGGCCAGAAAAGATAAGGTTGACAAGGGTAAAGCACAAAGCTGGGTTCCCAGATTCAGAGATCGTATGTGCAGCTCACTACACAAAACTTTTAGGGAAACAATGACCCAGATCAACTGTATTTATATCAGAAAATAGTTATTAAGGATCTACTTTGGGCAAAGCATTGTGCTTGATGTTAGAGGTAATAGAAACATGAGGTAGAACAGTATCTGTCCTCAAGGCGCTTCCAATCTAGGGATGGATGGGAAACAACAGCAACCTGCGGAATAACTGTAATGTAAGCAAGAGTATATGTGCCGTAAGAGGGATAAGGTAGGAAAGAGGCCTGACATCCCGTTAAGGATATCAAGAAAGGATTCATGGAGGGGGTATCATTCCTGGTGGACTTTGGAGGATGGGTGAGATTTTGATGGGTAGACATGGTGGTGGGAGAGAAATTCTAGGCAGAAGAAGAGCACAAGCCGAGTCAGAAATGTGGGAAAGTACAGACTGCACTGGAGGAAGAGCAAATTACCTGGTTTGGGGAGAAAATTCGGCAATAGGCCAGTATAATATTACAGAGGGCTTTGAATGATTGTGGCTTGGTATTTAACTCTGTACGTAATGAGGAACGCCTGATTTGTGCCGCTGGTAGGGAAGATGGGGCATCTTACCTGGCTTGGCTTGGTGTTTTCACTGCAGAGTGGTAAGAAGGTCAGAGGCACACTTATCCCCAGTCTGAAAGCAGAGCATAAGATGGACTGGGGGAAGGCATGCCGCTTGAATGAGGTGGGAACAGCCCGGGGAACCAGAGTGTCCTGTGAGGATATGTGGCTTAAGTAGGGCAACTCAAGCATAGCCAGGAAAATGTGTGAGCCAGGAGGAATGGGACATGCATCAGAGTAAGGACAGATAAAACTTGCAGCCAGTTTAAGAACCAGGGAGACCAAGAGATGTCCTGAGTAGTGAGCTATGGAGTAAGATGGAGGTGAGGCTAGGAGGTTCAGGAAACTACAAATAAAAGGCTCATCAGGGGCTTCCCTGGTGGCGCAGTGGTTGGGAGTCCGCCTGCCGATGCAGGGGACGCGGGTTCGTGCCCCGGTCTGGGAAAATCCCACATGCCGCGGAGCGGCTGGGCCCGTGCGCCATGGCTGCTGGGCCTGGGCTCCCGGAGCCTGTGCTCCACAACGGGAGAGGCCACAGCAGTGAGGGGCCCGCGTGCAGCAAAAAAAGGAAAAAAGTAAAAGCCTTATGAGTCTGGACTGTCCTCTTATGCTGGGCATCAAGGGGGTATATAAGGAAATTAAATTGATGTAATAGAAAATTCCAAAGTGAGTGCTAGAATAAGATGCAGCTTTTCAAAGGAAAGAGTAAAGCACTAGTTTAACAATTATAAAGACATTCGACCATAATAAGGGTGTGATGACCAGTTTTATGTGTCTACTTAGCTAGGCCACAGCCCCCAGTTATTCAATCAAACACTAATTAGGTGTTACTGAGCAGGTACTTTGTAGATGCAATTAAAATCCAAAGTCAGTTGACTTTAAGGGAGATTATTTTAATAATCTGGGTGGGCCTCATTCAATTAGCTGAAAGGCTTTAAGAGCACAGCTGAGGCTTCACTGAAGAAAAACAACCCACCTGTAGATGCAGCTTCAACTCTTGCCAGGGAGTTCCAGCCTGTCCTCTGGGAAGGCCTGCCTTATGGATTTGCTTCCACAATCACATAAGTTAATTCCTTGCAATAAATCTCTTAATATACATCTCCTATTAGTTCTGTATCTCTGGTTGAATGCTGACTGATACAAAGGGTATTGAAGAGTTGACAGAGGATAGCTTAAGAGACAATACAGTGAGGAGAATTTCTTTGGAGGGAGGTGTGCTTTGATCTCCTCAAGTTAGGTGGGGCTTCGAGGGGACCACTGAGAGTTTGACATGTGTTCCCTGAAGCGTGGGACAGCACGCTGAGGATCAGAGTTGGTGGGCTCAGTCCTTCAGCCAAGGAGCTACTAAAACCAGGACGGAGACTTCCAAGTGAAGACATGAATTAAACACACATTAACATTAGCTTCCAGTGAAAACTGACTAAAGTGATCATACACGGATTTACTATAAAGCCATACATCTAAAAAGGTAGGAAGCTTAGAAAAAGAAGCAACAGGAACAAACTTTAGTTGGGAAGGAAGTAAAGCAGGGGTTACAACGAACAAACAAAAAACAGCAAAAGCTATCAGTATCATCTGAACACATAACCAGCTATTGGAAGAGAAGAAAAATTCTCAGTGTTCCTTTACAAGGAACACCAGAGAATGCAAATGCTTAACTCCAAATTCTCAGATGCCTTCGGATAAACACAGATTATTTATTACTTTAGTATTGGGTTACCCCGAGTTTTAAAAAGCAGTTAAGAGTGTCAGAAAATACAATTGACTTGATGGCACTACAAAATACAATCAAATCCATATCTAGGTGTACTGGTTATGGATTTGCTGCTTCTTAGCTCCAAATTCACCATTTTTGCCTGCTCTGTGAAAACAGTTCTGGTACCTTTAAATATTTTTCCTTTGCCGGCTGGCATGGTGTTGAGCTTTGGCGGTAGAGGGGCTGCTACAAAGACACTGTAGGAGGAAAAAGGCTCCTGCAGGACTCGGTGCCTGGGGTGGTAGGGGTGGGTGGCACCCAGAGGCCAGCAGCTGTCCCCCTCCCCTATACTTGCTCCCTGATCCTCAGCAGTTTTGTAGCCCAGTGCCTCTGGTGAGCCCCAGCTACTTCCCCAGCACCCCAGAGGGCAAATTTCCAGCAAATTATAAAGTGACTTTTCTGCCGTTCCACGAACCACAGCTAAGCTCTCGCCAACAAAGCGTGGATCTCAGCCTGGTGGCGCAGCGCTTCCCTTCCGTGCTCTCTCTCAGCCCTGGGGCTGCTGACTTCTCCTCCTCTCTGCTATTCCTGTATGCTTTAGAGTTCCCTTTACTTCTGGACTAGCCGATCCCTCTTAGACCAATCATATCATTTAGTAATAATTCTTTCTATTAAAATGCTCCTGTTTAAACTATTGTGCATTTTCTCTTTCCTGACTGGATCCAGACTGATGTCAGAGGGAAAAATAGACAAATATTAAACTTTTAAAAGTTTACTCAGGGACTTCCCTGTCTGTCCAGTGGTTAAGACTCTGCACTTCCAATGCAGGGGGCATGTGTTCGATCCCCGGTCAGGAAACTAGGAAGCCCCATGCTGAGTGGTGAGGCCCCCCCAAAAAAAAATGTTTACTCTGAAAGTATACATGGAACAATTTGTATAGACCTCTTAGAATCTCAGGGGGTTTAAATAAAAGCAGTCCTCTTCTGGACTCTCTTTCAGAATTGTCAAGTTCTGAAACAACTGTGGTTGAGATTTAAGTATTGCCTTTATTACTGATGAAAGCCAAGGTAAGGGATGTGGTCTAGGTGTGTGGTGTCTATGGGCTTCCCAATACTGTGCCCCAGAATCATAGACTCACCCTCCCAGGCATAGGTAGTAGTGGATGAGGGCAGGCCTCCTTTGGAAGGGCCAGGCTGATATGGCAAGGTAGACAGCAACTGAGGGCATCCCCTCTCTGCAGGTCAACCAACCACTCCCAACACCTGGTGTCTTCTTCCAAAGCCTCTAATTAGGTAAATTGCTCCTTCTTCCCAGGGCAGGGGGGAGTCAGTGGTATGGAGAGGCCAGTAGGATTATACAGTCATACCCTCCACATGCTTCCCCCTCACCACCCCAACAAGGTCTATGCCATTTTTATGTTATTTTTCTGGGTTTCACAAGGACCAATTTAAGAAAGACACAGGCACCATTGGATTATAACACATATCAGCTAAAATCCCATGTTCATAATCTCCCAATACCAATATGGAGAATGAAGTAAATTCAGGGTTCTTTTTTTAAATCATAAAATTCAGTATAATAACTTCAGCAAGGTGCAAACATAGAAAGTTAGCCATTGTATCACACACCAATTCCGGCTGATTTAAACAGAAAAGGGACTTACTGAAATGGTATTGGGCATCTTGGGGAATTTCAGAGAAATTCCTTAAAACCAGGATTGGAAGATGGGCAAAAACGAAGGGAGGCCAGCCAGTCGGCACAGCAGCCGGAGTCACGCCAGTCAGGAAGTGATTGTGAACACACTTTTGGATTTTGCCCTTGGAAAATGGATGGTGCAGCCACTATCAAAATGATTTCTCCACTTCCTTGCTTCTTTGCCACACTAGCTTCAAAGTCCCAGGTGGATGCATCTGACAGATTGCTTTCTCCCTAGCTCTTAGGTGTTCTGGGAAAGTGATTATCTGCTGTTCTCATCTTTAGGAAGACATAAAGGGACATTCATGGGGAATTCCCCCAAATATAGGAACAAGGTCCACATGCTAAGAAGCCAAGAGAAAAGAATGACAAATGGGCATTGTCATTTTTGGCATCAGTGCAAATAACCAAATGTTTGCATGAATTAAAATAGGTCATGCTTAAACCCACAATTTTGTATTCTGTAGTACCTTTATGATCACCAGAGAGATGAAATACAAAGTGTGACTTAAAAAAAAAAAATACACAGTGAATTTTATTTTATTTATTTGTTTGTTTGTTTATTTATTTATTTATATTTATTTTTGGCCTGAGGCTTGCGGGATCTTAGTTCCCCAACCAGGGACTGAACTCAGGGCCACAGCAGTGAACGCACCGAGTCCTAACCACTGGACTGCCAGGGAACTCCCACAAAGTGTGACTTTTAAAGAATTAAAGTCCATAAGACAAAAAAGTAATACAGCAATAAATGTTTATCTTCATTCCAACTAGGAATCAAGAAAATATGTAAACCAAGAAATATTAATAGTTCTATGTTTATTATATCATATGTTTTTATTAGTTTTTAAACTGCAAGCATTCAGTATGTGGGGACAGTGCTTTAACATCCTTTTCTCATTTCAGAAAGTGAGCCTCAAGCCAGTATTCAAAACTGGCAACCAAACTCTCATTTTTTCCCCTTCCTGTCTTTTTCTTAAGTATTCAGATTTGGTAATTATGTTGATAACTGTTCTGGGCATATTGTTCCTTAATTATCCCAATTATCCTAACAGTTGCTACAATTTGGGATTCTCATTTTCAGAGTAAGGTTATAAGGGAATATAAATAGTATTTGAAAGTAACTTTTGCAGAGTAACATTTCATTTGCTAGGTTGGAAGCCATGAGAGTTTAGAGCTCCCTGAACTTTTCCCACAGAAAGGAAACACATCCATCCTGGACAGGACACACCTGCATGCATCAAAGATACTTTCAGGGTTCCCTGGTGGCGCAGTGGTTGAGAGTCCGCCTGCCGATGCAGGGGACACGGGTTCATGCCCCGGTCCGGGAGGATCCCGCATGCTGCGGAACAGCTGGGCCCATAGGCCATGGCCGCTGAGTCTGCACGTCTGGGGCCTGTGCTCCGCAATGGGAGAGGCCACAGCGGTGAGAGGCCTGCGTACCGCAAAAAAAAAAAAAAAAAAAAGATACTTTCAAAAAAGTGTTTTTTTAAACATTTGTTAACTTACATTTCATATTCTTGATTACATATTTTGTCTGTGCTTTTCCAGGCAACTTCTCTGAAACTGGCATTCTAATTATAATATACACCATAAATTTGGTTGATATGAGTTTACTTTTGTGCCTTTTACTAAAAGCTGACTTCTGAGCCCACAGGGCCAAGTGCCAAATCCTTGAGCATGTTCAGTTCCTCAAAGAAATGAGAACTGGCCTGAGTGGCCTATCTGGAGAAGCGACCCACCTTCCTTCTTTCCAATGTCTACCACCTCTGTCCTTGGACACAACTGTGATTTTGAGGGGTACACAGAATAGTGGAAAGAACATGAGTTTTGGCACAGAAGACCTGGATTTGAATCCCAACTTTTTCATTTACTGTGGGCAAACTACTTAAATGCTCTGCAGCTCAATTCTTCACTTGTACATTGGGAATAATATCTACTTATAGCTTGGTGGGTAGGATAATGTACCTAAGCTGCCTATTACAATGCCTAGAAAATAGTAGTTGCTCAATAAATGGTATCTAGTATTAAAACATTTTCAAGCGATTAGCAGGTAACTCCTAGAATCGCAGTGAGGAAGGAGTATGCCACTGAACTCACTATTTTTGCCCAGACTGGAACAGAAGAAAAACCCAGCACACGGAAGGATTTTTATGCTACTGACTATAACTTCCATATTTCCCCTTATTCTCATGGTCCATTGTTACTTTTAAGATAAATTTTTCTCTTTTGGTTGAAGGTATGGTTCCATCTCCAAGTCTGACTAACTCCTTTTAGTTCTTCAAAACTCAACTCAGTCACACTTGCCTTTTTTCCATTCTTCAAACAGGCAGAGTTTATTTCTATCTCAGAACCTTTGTACCTGCTGTTCTTCTTGCAACACCCAGAGCCTCATATAGCTGGCTTCTTCTCATCACTGATTTCTTGACTCAACTGTCACAGAAATTAATTTTTTTCTAACCACCTCATGTATCACCATCTTCATCCCAGCCAGTCATATTCTATCTTATTTATTTTCTTAATAATATTCAATATGGAAATTTTCATCTTATTTATGGATTTATTTATATATTTGTTTATATATTTCTCTGGCCCCTCCCCACCTTCGATATTGTGATTTATAATTAGAAATATATTTTTGATCTTCATTCTGCTTCTGGTACAGAGTTCCTAAAACCCTTGGAATGTCCTAAGTCATAAAAGTGATAGAGGTATCTCGTTATTCAGTAACAAACTGAGTTTCAACCATACCTGAGTTTATGTTAATAAGGTGAATTTTAAAAAGCACCTAAGGATAGGGGCTGGTTGCCAAGGGAACCAACCAGGTGATTAGAAGGTTGGAACTTTCAGTACTCACCCTTAACACCTCTGGGGAGGGGAGAGGGGCTGGATATTGAATTCAATTACTAGTGGCCAGTGATTTAATCAACAATGCCTAAAAAATGAAGTCTCCACAAAGACCCAAAAGGACAGGGTTTGGAGGGCTTCTAGACTGCTGAACAAGAACACGTCCACGTGCTGGGAGGGTGGCACACTCCAAACTCCATGGAGACAGATGCTTCTGTATTTGAGACCCTTCTGGACCTCGCCCTATGCATTTCTTCACCTGGCTATTGGTTCGTATCCTTTACTAACCTTGGTAATAAGCTAGTAATCTAGTAAGTAAATTGTTCTCCTGAGCTCTGTGAGCCGCTCTAGCAAATTAACTGAATCCGAGGAGGGGGGTATGGGAATTTCTGATTTATAGCTGGTGGTCAGAAGTGCAGGTAACACCCTAAACATGTGATTGGTGTCTGAACTGGGTTGGGTTGGGGAGCAGCCTTATGGGACTGGGCCCTTAACCTGTAGAATTGAGTTAAATTGTAGGACACCCAGCTGGTGTCGAAGACTTGCTTGATGTGTACAAAATCCAGGTCTGCTTTCAGAAGTGAAGCCATGTTGTAGCAGAGCATTGAGAGTGGAGGAGACGCACAGTGTGTGTTTTCCTTAGACTACTCCACTAGAAAGTAAGCCCTCCAGGAACTAGACTTTGTCCTGTCTTGTTTCCAACTGCTAACCTTATAGGATGGAGATCTTGGGCAAGGAAGGAGACTTTCAGAGAAAAATGCCAATACCAAGGAAATCATTCTTGAAAGATGGAGACCACAACAATAGTAAAGACATCAACTGACTTCTTGGATCCAATTATCCTCGAGACAAAACCAACCGCCTGCATTTTTTGTTATGTGATCCAATTGATTAGGTTAGTATGTGTTAGTTTCTGTTCTTTGCAACCAGAACAGTGACTAACACACCAACAAATGGAATCTCCAAATTAGATCAACCAGCATCCAATTAGGGCTTAAAAGGAGTGAACCGTCATAAAACCGCAAGCCTGGCTGGCAGAGTCCTGTGATTGCTTGGCCTCCACGCAGCCCTTAGACACCCACACCCACACATAGGAAGTGGGCTGCTCAAGTGGAACAGCTCCCAGCTGGAGACTCCCCAGCATGGCAGATACAGTTCCTGCCTATCTTCAGCCCTTTGCTCCATCCCCCTTAGGAACAGAATCCAAATATTTTTCAGGGAAGGCTAAAACTAATTATGATAATTATATTCCCCCATAATGCTTGATTCTTGTCAACAGCCCCAAACCTGGATTTAACCTGGGGGAGAGGAATAGAGGAAGAACTACCCTCCCTTCTTCCACAGGGCGGGAAGAAATTACCCTCTCCCCAAAATACTGGACTCCTCCCAGGGCTGATGACTCTTGACCTCCCTCTCTTCCTACCCTCACCATCGCACCTTCTTTTAGGTTGTGAAGGTAGAGCAAGTGGTGGTTGATTTTAGAAAGATTTTTCTTTCACCAATTCAAAAGCCCTTTGTAGGACTACTGAAGCCCACATGCGTGGAGCCTGTGCTCCACAAGAGAAGCCACCGCAGTGAGAAGCCCACGCACGGCAACGAAGAGTAGCCCCTGCTCGCCGCAACTAGAGAAAGCCCGTGAGCAGCAATGAAGACCCAATGCAGCCAAAAATAAATAAATAAATAAATTTATTTTGTAGGAATGTATCTGGCCCCAGCACCATTCTTTTCAGACTGTAAGGTATTTAATACCTCATATCTTGTATCTCGGCTTTGGGCCTCTATGTTCATGCTTGCCTGTGTGCTCCAATCTAGGGTGACTCACTTGTAACCACATTGCATAATTCAGGCTGTTTGTGGTCTGGACACTGTCTTAATACATTCCTTCCATACACCACTGTGAGGGAGAGTGAGGGCAGTGTGGGCTCTCAGTAGGTGGAGTCTACTGTGCGGTGCCCTCTAAGGATATGGAAACAAGATCATCTGCTGAGGAATAAGCCCTAAGAAACTGACACATGCTGGAGCAGAGATAGAAAAAGTTACTTGAAAGAAACCAAATGTCACTCAGGCAATCAAGACTAGACATTAACCTGACTGATTATACTGATTTGTTTAGAGAATTGAGCACTGGAAGTGGAGATGGTGAGCCATGGACTCATGAAAAGGGGATTCCTAGATACAAATGCAAACAGTGTCCAATTAAGCACAGTCCACAGAATAAGAGAGCTTAGGAGTAAATTTCAAGTATTCTAGTCTCATTAGCAAAGCCGGTCTTAAAGGGGCCTGGGTGAAGGCAATCGATGGCTTATGGCCTTGGCATATCTCCACTCCTATTGGGAAGACCATCCTATTGAGAAATGGATACATCATGTTATCTTAACGCAATAGCATGAAAGAGCTGTCTTTCCAATGTCTTCCCAATTCCATGTTTACCAATCAATGTTCTGAGGATGACTTGATTTCCTGTGTAGTTAATCTAGAGGTTGAGTCGTGTAGACTTTGAGGGTTGTGGTCCCTTTGGTTTTATAAATAGTAAGCTGGCATTCTGATTTTATGCATCATAACCTTGATTAATGTATTGCACCCCTCAGAGATGGACTTGCTATGAGCAAGTTGATAAAAGAGGTCTGCTGAGCCCATGAGCCAAGCACCAAACCTGTTCTATGGTTAGATCCCCCAAGGGTAATAAGTGCTATCCTCTGAGGCTGCTTGGGAGAAGCTACCTACCTTCCCTTATTTGACATCTACCACCTCACTCCAGTCCACCCTATCTTTGAGCACAACTATGTTTCTCTATATAGAATAGTGGAAGGAATATGAGTTTTGACCTCGGTAGACCTGAGTTGTTGTTTTTTTTTTTCGGTACGCAGGCCTCTCACTGTTGTGGCCTCTCCCGTTGCGCAGCACAGGCTCCGGACGCGCAGGCTCAGCGGCCATGGCTCATGGGCCCAGCCGCTCCGCGGCACGTGGGATGTTCCCGGACCGGGGCACGAACCCGTGTCCCCTGCATCGGCAGGCGAACTCTCAACCACTGTGCCACCAGGGAAGCCCTAGACTTGAGGTTTTATCCCAGCTTTGCTACTTTGTAATTAACTTGGAACAAGTTACTTAACCTCTCAGTGCCTCAGTTTCCAAATTTGTAAATTGGGGTTTATCCAGTGGGGTTAACTGGAGGGATAATGTGTATAAGACACTTATTAGAATTCCTGAAAATACTGATAGTAGGTGCTCAGTAAACTCTCTTTACAAATGTTGACAGGTGAGCCATAGATTGCTCTCTGGATCACATTTTGGGAAGGACATTCCGTTGAACCCATTCCTTTTCCCCTCAATATTACAGAGAAAATCTTGCACCCTGCTCCATTAACATTCCTTTTACCTGAAAAACCTAGCACAAAGGAGATTTCACTGTTACCGTAATCTGAACTTATTTTATCATTCTTGATTAAGGCTGCAGTTCCCACATATACAGTTGATGGATCCCTTTTCCTGAAATGACTCCCCGTCCCCCTCCTCTTCTTCCTGCCCTCTGGTCCACAACCCAGATAACTTCTTAGTCCTTCAAAACTCAGCTTGGACATATGGGCCTTTTGTTTCCTGATTTTTTTTTTTTTTTTGCGGTACGCGGGCCTCTCACTGCTGTGGCCTCTCCCGTTGCGGAGCACAGGCTCCGGACGCGCAGGCTCAGCGGCCATGGCTCACGAGCCTAGCCGCTCCGCGGCATGTGAGATCTCCCCGGACCGGGGCACGAACCCGTGTCCCCTGCATCGGCAGGCGGACTCTCAACCACTGCGCCACCAGGGAAGCCCTTGTTTCCTGTTTTGAGGCCTGTTCCTCCCCCTGCATCGCTCTGCCCCCAGAGCCTCATAGACTGGATCCTTCTCATCCTTCAAGTGTCACTGTTTCAGAGAGACCTTTCCTAACCACCTCGAGTACTTACCCATCCCACAGTAAGTGTCTGTCTCATTACTCTGCATTATCTTCTTTGTAGTATTATCACTACCTGAAGATACCTCAACTTATTTTCTTACATAATGTTTAGTCTTCACCAACTAGTTTGACTGGATCAGAAATTGTGTCTGTCTTGTTTACCACACAGAACCCCCCTGAGCCTACAACAGTGTCTGGCACACAGTAGTGCTCAGTAAAGACTCCTGAATGTGATAAATGAATGAATATCACCTGCTCTGGAAAGCCTGCCTTAACCATCAGGATGGACTAGATACTCCTCCTTCGTACTTCCATCGTCTTTTGGGCATGCTTCTTTATGTAGCCCTTGAACTGTATTGTAATCGTTAATTGTGCTATTTTTTAAAATACCTTTCACGTATCCTCAAATGGTAGTAACCCTTTCAGGGGTGAGAAGGGTAAGAGGTAAAACCCTAGAGGGAAGTAGTGTTGGAAACAATGGTGGCTTGTTGGGGTGGGAGAACTAAATCAGTAGGGTTTTCAATCAAGTTCTCATTAGCGGTGGTAAAGTGGTTCTGGAGAGAGGAGAGTCTCTCCCTGGAAACCACAGACCTACTTTAGGGTGTAGCAGTACAGTTTTACTAGCATCAGTCTGCAGTCAGGTAGGGACTGGGCCCTGAGCCTCCCTCAATTTCCTTTTTTTTTTTTTTTTTAGATTCTATGTAGAGAATTTATGTATTTATTTTTATTTTTTGGCTGTGTTGGGTCTTCGTTGTTGTGCGTGGGCTTTCTCTAGTTGTGGCAAGCGGGGGCTACAGTGCACGGGCTTCTCAGTGCAGTGGCTTCTCTTGTTGCAAAGCACAGGCTCTAAGCACACGGGCTTCAGTAGTTGCAGCACACGGGCTCAGTAGCTGTGGCACACGGGCTTAGTTGCTCCGTCGACGTGGGATCTTCCCGGACCAGGGATTGAACACGTGTCGCCTGCACTGGCAGGCAGATTCTTCACCACTGCACCACCAGGGAAGTCATACAGGAGTTCCTTATGTCATGCAGAGGAAGGAAGACAGCTGAAACTCTGGATGGCCGCATGGAAGGGTTTTGCTGCAAAAGGGGCTGAGTGAGCCTAATAGTGGGCTGCTGTTGGGCTGCTGAGTGGAGACTACTGGATAGGACATCAAATGAAAGTAAGCTTTGGGATTCTGCAGCACAAGAGAGCACCAAGGCCAAGGCCAAATCCTAGTCAGCAAAGGGAGGCCAGTACAAGACCCCACAACTAGGGCTGAGGCCCCTCTTCAGACATAACCACAACCCAGTATGCTCTGCCCATTGCCATCTTGCCATGAAAAAGGGCTTCAGGAGAAATAGCTCTGATACGGAACTAAACTTTGAACGGACAGAATATTTAAGCAAAATAAAGCTGTTTAAACCTGAAGAGATAGAAATACCTTTAACTGACAAATTTGAAGTTTCCTCCTACCTCACCCTCTCCTACCCTTTTTCTAGTGAGATAGTGGCTGGAAAGCCAGCCCTTTGCTATATTCATTTTTCTCTCCTCCACTCTTTAGACTATGAACTCTTTAAGGACAGAGTCTGTCTTTCAACTGTGTCTTCCTACTGTCTAGCTCAAGTGGGAGCCACAAATGGGAGCTGCATATGTAGCTTTACATTTTCTAGCAGCCACACTAAGAACTACAAAGAAACAGGTGAAGTTAATTTAATAATATATTTTATTTAACCCAATATAACTAAAATATTATTGTTACAACAAGTAATCAATAAAAAATTATTAACGAGATAGTTCCTTTTTTATACTGTCTTTAAAACTTGGTGTGTATTTTACACTTACAGTATAGCTCACTTTGGACTAGTTACCCTTCAGGTGCTCAAGAGCCATTGCCTTGCCTAGCACTTGCCTTATTGGACAGCGTAGGTCTAGCACAATCCCTGTCACAGAGTAAAAAGAAGACGGTTGTTCAATGGATGAATTTATAATACCAAATGTTATCATTACATCTTCCTGCTTCTTAAGAAACTTTTGCTCCTTTCCAAGTAGGGCATAACAATAAATTATACTTTCCCTTTGATGTACAGCATCTACAGTACTTTACTAATACTATTGGAATTACATTTAGAAACAATGTAATAAAACATATATATTAACATGTCTTAAAAATGCACATTAGGGGCTTCCCTGGTGGTGCAGTGGTTGAGAGTCCACCTGCCGATGCGGGGGACACGGGTTCGTGCCCCGGTCCGGGAAGATCCCACATGCCGCGGAGCGGCTGGGCCCGTGAGCCATGGCCACTGAGCCTGTGCGTCCGGAGCCTGTGCTCCGCAACGGGAGAGGCCACAACAGTGAGAGGCCCGCGTACTGCAAAAAAAGAAAAAAATATATATACATTCAAGTATAACATGCTTATGTCACATTGTAGCTCAAAAATGCTTGCAGCCTCTACCAAAATAAATATATGTATTTTGTCCTCAATTGCATGGAGAGCTCATATATGTGTAGCCTGGTATAATCTACCATTATATTTCACAGAATCACAGAGGCTTGTTTTTTAAAATTCAGTTGAGATGTTCTATATTTATTACTAACCCACTTCATTGTCTGTTGCTTGACTTCCCAATAACCATGCTCACTTTGCTTAATTGGAGATTAATTTGATCAAAAAGACAGTCTGCACCTTGTGGGAATTTCCTGTTGTGCAAAATGAACTTCCTCAAGACTATCTAGCTAAATATTTCCTATTGTGTACTCCTGGAGTTGGAACTATTTGCTATCTTTTTCTAAGGACAAAGCTATATCTTCTTTCTTGTGTTTATCCTTACTGCCTTTCAATGCAATCTAGTATGCCAAGAATGTTTAAAACCCCCTCAAAATTGCTGTTGGTCACAATCAAGCAGTGTCTCTTTCTCTTTGTCACCTAGTTACTTTATGAAGGTATAAATGACATTGATTCTGGAACAGAATGAATGTCATCAGCTACATTGTGGAGTATAACCATTATTGAGTAGTCCTCTCTCCCAAGTAACTTATGCCACCACTTCACAGTGGTTCCATTGCCAATAGGATTGGCCACTTCGCAGCTGAGAATGTCTCTAACTAGGTTAGTATCTATAGTGGATAATGAATTTCACATAAAAGTAATTCTGTGATGCATAGAATCATCAGTGACCTCTTATCAATAGTGTTCCTGGGTCATAACGAAACCGAGGGGGAGAGAGATACAAACAACTCTGAACCTGTCATGATCTCCTACCAAAGCTAAGTGCTACAGTTTCTCTATTTGAGAAGATGACGCAGAGTCTAATTTAAGGCCATAATTATCCTCCTTTGGATTCTCCCAAACAGTGTTTCAGTGATTTCCTCCAGCTTGAATTGCTCCTCTCTATCTTCTGGGGGAACTAGGCAGTGCTTATACTGTGGATTTGCTATACTGAGAATTATGGGACCCCTTCCTTCTTTCAACAACCTTTAATTAGACAACTACCGCATATTAAGCTCAGAAAATACAGTGGGGAATGGGCCAAATGGAGCCCCTTCCTTCAGAATATATGGGCTAGCAAAAATCCTAGAATCAGGACCAACTCCCTGCTTAGGCAAGGCCCTTTACCCTCCTCATTGGTGTCTAATCCCAAACCATCCTGTTTTAGGTTTAGTTAGTTTGTACAGAGGTGACAATATTGAGTATCTGCAAATCTGGTATTTAGAATATTTACAAAATTACAAATTCTTGGTGACGTATTCTGCTCCAATTTGTCATGCAGGCACACTTGGATGCTCTGGGAAACTAGAAAACGTTAAGATTGAATTCAAATCAAGTATTTCAGAAATTTTACAGGTGAAGCCTAGCTCTGGTTGCTAGGCAACCTGACAGCCTCTTCAGCAGGGACCAACTTGCCTTCCACACTTGACCATCTCTCCCCAGTGGTGGGACGTGGAGGCCTCATTGGCTCGCATCTCCTCTCACTGGGTTCCAATTGGCCGGAGAACCTCTCACTCCGCTCCCGTTGGCTCTCGCCGTCTCTTGCTGCTCTGTCATTGGTAGGCCGGCTCTCGGGCCACCACACGTCATTCTCTCACCCCATTTCCTCGGCCCTCCGGCTTTGACCCCGCCCCTTCCCCCGCCCTTCCAGCCACGAGGGAACACCCCAGCGAGTGCCCGCCTCTAGTTTCCTTCGGATTGGTTGAAACCGGACAGGGAGGCGGGCGCTACCGGCCTACTATGCCGGCCACGATTGGCTGCTAGGTCCATGGTCCCGCCTCCCACCGACTCCGGGCCGTGCCGGAGTCTGGTGGGTCGGCGGCTATAAAGCTGGTGGTGGAGGGGAGGCGCCGCGGATTGCATCTTCGTTGGTCGTTCCTTTTCCACGGCCACTGCCCGCTCACATTTCGGTGAGTGTCCCGAGTGGAGGAAGAAACCTGGGCTGCTGAGGCCCTGCGAGCAGGGTGAGGGCCCAGCGGATCCGTGTCCTTGACTAGGCCTGAAGGAGCTCCGGCTCCGTCAGGGTCTGGGCTGAGGCGTGGACCTAGCCCGGGAGGATGGGGCACCGTGAGCGGGGGCCGTGCAGGGCGTCCCCTGTCAGGGACCTGGGGCCGACCGCGGTGGGTCCTAGGAGGGGCCGGGGCCACTGATGTGGGCAGGCGAGTTGCAGAGGGGAGAAGGGGAGAGGGCATTGAGGGCTAGGCTTCTAATGACATAGGAGATGTAGGTGCCAGGGGAGTGGCTGTGACCGCCTTGAGGGGATGGGGGGGCCCACATGAGGGGGACGAGAAAGGAATTGGACTGTCAGGGTGTTCCCGGAGCCTTGGCTTAGGGGTGGACGCCGAAGGATGGGGAAGATCACGCTTAGATGGAGGCTTGTAGGTTGGCAGGGGGTGTGTCCTCCTGCCACAGATAGAGAGTTGCTGGGAGAAAGGGAAGTGGGCAGCATTACTCTTCGTCCCTAGCTCAGGTGCGAGAAAGCATCACAACCGTGGTTTAACCTGGTTGAGTACTTTGAATTCTTGACTGTTTCGGTCTGTGCTTGCTTCAGGTATCACAGATTCCTGCTTCCCACCTTCCCGCCTCCATATTTTTAATACCCATTAAGATATATATATATAGGTTTCCTTGGTGTTTTGAAATTCCGTATCTCCCTCCTGCCGGTAGCCTCAGGACCAACCAGACTTGCTATGATGATGTAATGGGCAGGCAAGCACAGGTCTTCACCCACAATAGGTTTGGGTTGAACCAAGGACATTTCAAAGCTTGGTATATGGAGTCTTTGAAAAACGTGTGTCCTGCCCTGACCAGTGGTAGAGAAAGAATTACTCTGACCCACCCTGGAGGAGAGAGAGATTTGGACAACAGGTAAAGTGAGGCTGGCCTGGCTGGTCATGCTCGCCCTGTGGCCTTGGTTTAGGGCATCACAGGCTTCTTTGCTCACCTCTGCTGCAACTCTGCCCTCCTGCTGATGCTCTTGCCAAACTGCTGCAGTGGATGATGTGTTCTGGCTGCTGCTGAGTAACATTTGCTCTGTTTCAGGGATGAATCATGAAAAACAATGGCAAGGTAAATGACAAGATTGAGACAAATGGAAGTGCCTGTATAGTTAGCAGATATTTCCTTCTGAGGTGGAGTTTGGACTTTTATTGCACAGATTTGTTAGAAGGCTAATTGAAAGTCCTTAACCTGTATCTTTGCCAAATGGTTCTTTGCAGCTTGAGACATCTAAGCACTTTGTGTTCTTTATGTTTAAAATTTCAGTTATTTTTCTGTGGATACGGAGGGCAGGGATAGCATATCTTATGGGAAAGGAGAAAGACTTTCTTTTCTGTGTGTCTCAACTTTGTAGGTCTCTCTCCTAAGTTTGTAAGTTTGCCCGTAAATCAGTTCGAGTTTAGTTCAGTTCAATTCTAGTTTAGTCAGTAACCCTAGTTCTCAGAAGGTGTTTCCGACGGGGAGAGCTAAATGGTAATATGTTTAGGGCCATAGAAGGCCACGTCATCTGTTAGACTAATCCTGGGCCTTGTTTTTCATTTTGTTTTTTTCTTAAATATTCCTCCAGGGTGCTTTTACATCTTGTTTCTCTTAACTGTGGGATTGATTTTGAGATTTTTTTAATTGAGATTTTAGATAGCTTTTCTCACAGGAAATGCAAAACCCTGACATTGGTGTAATGTATGTTTCCTGGGTACCCTAGCATTATTTAAAACAGTAGTAAGTCAGTGGAACTGAGTGCAGGGAGATGCACTGGGGTTGTGGATGGAGGAGCTTGATGGGCTATATTTCAGAATCTCTATTTAGTTTCATTTGGAAAGGAATATAGAGCCATAATTTTATGCTGGGTTTTTTAAAAAAAACCAAATATCATAGAAGGGTGTGATATTTTTGTTTCTCAAGACATATAGATAAAAAAATGTTAGATTAAAAACATGTTACCCAATCTAATGGGAGGGTGGTAGGACTCAATTCCTAATAATTTAGTCAACCCTAAAAGCTTAGCTTGTGGTGATGTCCACTTGCTGTTAACTGAGTGTAGTAAGAGCAGTAGAGGAGAAGCTAATCTTCCAAAGCTCACAGGCTTCATCTTTGCAGGGTTCGTGGTTGGGGGTGTGTGCATTTGGGAATGATTGTAAGACCGACAAATGTTCTCTTCTGATTCCATTTGAACTCCTTACATTTTTCAAGGAATAATTGAAACCTACCATTTGCTTTGAACAGCAGCAGTAGAAAGCCAATTTTCTTAAACTCCTGGACACTGTTTGGTGCTGCAGCTCATCTTAAAAGTGATAGTGAAAAGAACTCACTAATGAGGGCTGCTGCTATTGAGTACTTGAATCTAAAAGATTTTTCCTCTAATTATAACTCCAAATTCAGCCCCTCAAAAAATAGCAATTCTGTGTGCCCTTTACTCCAAGGTCTAAAAGGGATTTCAAAAGAATCAAAATATAGCCCTTCTCCCAATAGGAGTCTAAGTATCCAGTATTCTTAAGAAGACTGCCAATAACTAGTTTTCCATTGAGAGTAGAATATGAAGGCTTCAGTGTAGGTGTGAATGACATACCTGCTGTAGGAGTGCAGGGCCCTGATTAGAAAGCTCTAGGAAACCTTCCTGGAAGAGGGAGCTTAAAACAGGACCTTGAAATATGAGTAGAATCTCTGATAAGCAGACCAGTCCCTCTGGGGGGAGGCAGGGTGTCTGCGATTTTTACTTAGGGAACTAGACCAGAGTTGTACAGGTGTGGGCAAGGCTTTCCTAACAGTAGTTTTGCTTGCTTGCTCCTAAGGAGGAAAGGCTCATTCTCAGTTAAAAAGGATTCCTGGATTTCTCTCCTGTAACAGTGAAAAAGATCAGCAGGTAACTGCTTGTGGTTTATCGTGTACCAAAATGTGTACTGGGTGAACTTCTCCGACCATTTGTTTGAATCAAGGCTAACGAGGGAGCCAGAAGGAGGAATTCAGAACACTGAATAAACCCCAGGAGAAAGTTGGTTGGCCCTAGGCGGTCTTATCATTCTTCAGTTTTAATCTTTGCCAAACTCGAAATGCCTATATTTCAGCTCAGGAGTCTCCTCCAAACATGCTTTGTGATAACCTGCCCAGTCGCTTGTGATTCATAAACTGCTCTCTGAGCCACGCTGCTTCCCTCTATCACTTGCTCTGAAAAGACCTTCTGTTAGAAATAAGCTGATGACCTGCTTGAGACTTTGGCACTGCTGTTTTAGTCAGGATAGAGAACGCTCCTAGCAATTGCAGAAGAGAATGGAAAGCCTAATCCCTTTCTGATTGACTCTTCCCCAAAGTGGCATTGATTGCTCCATTTCCTTTCCTGGACTCCAGGCCTCTCTTTCTCCTGAGAGCTTAAGTAGCATGGCAGTCCTCTGTGAATCTTCTTTCTTCTTCTGTCTTTCTTTGCTTTCTTTTGTGCGCTGGAGTTCTCTTTCTCCCTTCTCCCTCCTGCTCTCTCTGCCTTCCCACCTAACCTCCCTCCCCAGTTTAAATAATCAAAATTGAAAGAGGGAATATTGGCAGTTCAAGAGAAATGTCCTTGATGAAAATAGTGTCAAATGCATATGCAAATGTGGTTTCAAGAAGAAATATTATTAAGTTATTTAAATAGTCTCAACACTTAAGAAGGAATCATGTCCCCGCCCCCCTCCACCAGTGAGAACTAGTCCCCATGGAATGCTTAATTTGCAGATTACAAAGGGATAATTTGAGAGAATAAGGAACAAAAAGTTATTTTCTCAAAATGTATATATCATCCTGGAATCAGAGGTTTTTTGGAATATAGAAGTCTTTTCCCACAAACCTCAGGATCGATTTATGGGATGGGGGTGGTGAACTTAATGAAGGGAAAGGAACTAAGTCTCTAAGCTCTTAAATGATCTAATCGTGTAAAAGAAGTAAAGCTTTACTGAACAGCAGCTGAGGGTAGTCTCCAGTTAATCAGGCAAGGGCGGATGCTATATTCACCAACAATTAAATAGAGAGCAAAGGTAATTAATTGTTTGCGTTAAACAGGAACTGTTGTCTCAAGTAACAACCCTTCAAAACAGGTGGACTGAGGAAAATGCTCCAAAGCATTTTGTTTCCACATAATTTAAATGATGATAAAGCTTAATGCTCCTTGGTCTTGATATCAAATAACTACCTTTTTAACCAAGCACTAAGGGGAAAATCACTTTCTAAATGGTTGGGGCAGGTGAAAGTGACCATGTTGAAAACTAGGAGCGTAAGATTAAATAAATAAAGATAATTAGGTCTTGCTAGAAAGATACATATTTTGTTTGAAAAATACTGAGAGCTAGGATAATAGTAAATGCTTTATATTATTCACATATTTTATCTTCTCAACCATCCTTCACAATGAACTGGGAGGGCAGGTATTAGCTCCATTTTACAGATGAGGAAATTGAAGCTCAGAGAGGCACAAATTGTTCAAGTCACAAATTCCCAAGTGCAGAGCAAGCTCTTGGATGTGTAAGCCTCTTTACTCCAGAAATTTATTAGCCTAGTACAACTCATTTATATTCCTTTCCCCCAATTCTTGAAAACCCTAATTTAGTAAAGAAGACTACAACTCTCCCAGCATCATATTTGGTTTAAAGCCTGAATCAGTGATAGAACTACTCACGTCAGTTCATTACCAGGACCGAACCTACCACTGTAAGAGCTAATAAGATAAGGAGAAAAATGTTTTATAAGCCTTAAGTACCATTTTTTCTAAGCAAAGTCAAACTCTGTTCTACATAATGTAATTGGACAAGGAAATGTTTCTTTGAACTCACTTTGAATTGGAGTCATTATTTGAATTTGTGTGGTGATTTATGACTTTAAAAGAGGTTCTTATTTGAAATTCCTAGTGCCTGAAGGAGGAAACAGAGTGACAGACCTGGAGACTGCTGTTCTTTATCCCTCACACAGGTATGGCATCCTGTCATGCTGCTAACGGAAAGTGCTCCTTTCTAATGGAAGGGGGAAATTTAATTTTTATCCTAAGACAAATAACCATTTGTGTACACCCCACATTCTTAAAACCCATGCTAGGATTACACCTTGTCTTTAAACATTAGTTAATGCCATAATGCTTCAGGAGACTGATTTTGTGTTTATGAGACTAATGTTTAAAATCTAGAAACTAATCTTGAAAATAAGCGTTCACTCATAAGAGAAAAAAATCTAGATAATAAAATGTAACCGTATAAACTGCTTAGTCAGAAACAATCACAGGTAAGCATGTGTGCCAATAGTTTTTTCTGAATTACAGCCTCGAAAGATATCCATCAGGGCTGTAGATTGAATGTTTATGTAAGATTGGACAGTGGTTACAAATGTGTTTGAATCAATAATCTAATTATTTGCAGCTATTGCTTTCTTGTATTACCATGGAGCTCCTCTTATGAGTCTGCTTTTTTCATGCTTCAGTTTTATGATTTCCTATGGTTGTTAGTAATTTTAGATTAGAAGGCTAGTAGGGTCTCATTTATTCAACATCCAGCTTCCATCATATGCCAAGCATTGGGCTGGGTACTAGGGACACAAAGACGAATGGGTACATTTCTTGTTTTCTAGAAGCGCCTTTCTAGTGCGAGGAGGCTGACTTTAAATAATAGCGGATAAACTTGGAATAGTTTTAAATAGCATCTTATCAAAGCTCGGATGTGCATTTTAGAAAGGTTAGCGTAGGACAGGGGAGAGATGGAGGCAGAGAGCTCAGTTAGGAGGCTCTGGGGACTGATGCCGAAGTCCCTCCCTGACGAGCCCTGCGGAGCTAGGTAAGGGCTGCCCTTGCATCGGCATCCTCAGCTGATTTCTCTGCTTTTTTGCCTTTTTTTTTCTCTTTATCCTTTTCCTTTTCCAGTTGTCTTTCATTCACAGATTCAAAAGATTCTCAGGGGATCATATTGGTCCCTTTTGTGTCCTCCTATGCAGGAAGCATTCAGAAATTGTTAACAAGGCAAGGCTTCTATATTATCTTGCTTTGCCAACTCTGGAAGTAGGACCTGGAGCTTCTTTTGTCCACCAATGGGGGTAAGCCTTCACTTTAGGAGAACAGACTTGGGAGTCTTCTGTTGGTACTTGTTGGAAGATAGCTTTGGAAGGTTTACAGAGTTCTGTGGTAAAAGTGTACCTTTCTTCTCCTTTTTAAAGATGAAATTTAAAAAGAATATTTACATCTTTTTATTGGAAATACAGAATCCCCATTATCCTGCTTAGATTTTTTTTTTAAATTGTGAACACAATGCTCTGAAAAATCATGAAGTACCTTTTTTATCAGCAAAAGATTAAGAATACATGCAGGTAATTTTTTAAACTGTCAGATGTTTAAACTGTATTCTATTTAGAAAACTTTTGTGATATTTAGAATAGTGAATTAACCAGAATATCCCATTCTTTGACTAAAGTTAATGCTATAATGTGAACATACCAGGTCTTTAGCTGGCCTTTTTTTCTTTTTTTTTCTCTTTTTCTAATTTTTCTGGCCTACTTCAGAGAGCATTTGAGAGCACAACATAAGAGCATACAACAGGATAGTTAAAAGTAAAGATTATAGACCCTAAACTATATCAATCTTTTTGTTGTTCAAAATGCCATGAAGAAAAAAAAAAAAATGCCATGAAGGCAGTTACTCCCTGTATTAATTTCTCGCTTTTTTTCTACTTTTCTCACTCTCCCTCAATTTCAACCAAAAGGTAAATATTTCAAATTAGATGGTGTTTTACCAGGAATGTAATGCAAACACCTTGGCTGTCAAAAATCCTCAGAGAACGAGCAATATTGACTGAGTTAGACAATGTAAAAATTTTTTCCACATCAAGATCAGAGGCATGATTCGCTTTCATGAGTCGCTTTGATGGGTAGTTTAGCTACCTTTTTTTCCCCTCAAATGAAACAAGTCACTTATTTAACTCTAGGAGGCTTAAAAATAGAGTTACACCTTATTTAGTAAGTACCATATAGCAGTGACTGATCAGAGCTAGTTAGATTATGGTAAATATGGAGTAATTCTGGAATTAAAGCCTTCTTTCTGGCTTTTCATAAACTGGTTTATATCTTCAGAAGATTATATATATATATTTGTCCATTTTATTTCCAACAGCGCTGCAAGCTGTTGGGCCAGGCAGGGAAAATTATACTGTCCTCAGCATGTTTAGAGCGGTTTGAAGAGTTGAAAAGAATCTAAAGGTTAACCTTGTGGGAAAGGCTGGGAAGGTAGTTAATCCTACTGCCTCTGCTTTGGTGACTTAAAGGGTAGCATATAGGAGGGGTTCTTCTATAAGTATGTGGACTGTTTTTGTTTTTAACACTACTTGAGTTTTTTTCTGTGGACTATGCAGAGGACTTTAACCTATTTTACTATAAACTTAGAATCTGCCTTATGACATATTAGATAGTCCCTTTATGTCTTCATTTCAACTTCAGTGTAGCAGAGTTTAGATTATCATAAAATTGATGGGTTTGCATGGAACAGGGGAAAGATAGGACAAAGTGGAGAGGTGCTTCTCTGTTCACTTGTGTATCTGACAGTGAGTGATTCTGTCAAGAAATAAAACAGTGGAGGCTAGAAATCTGAAGTCATCCTCAGTACTTCATCCTTTTCCTACTATCTAGTCAGTCACAATTTCTGCCAATTTTCTGCTTCCATATTTTTTTGAAGCTGTTCCTTTACTCTTCATGTAGTAATTGATCTAGTTAATGACCTACATCTCATTGGGCTTCTGTATCAGCTTCCTAACTGAGATCCATTCTCCACAGAGCACCAGTGACTGTGTAAAATGGTGACTCTCAAACTTTTCTGACGGTGACCCTCAGTAAGGAATCCACAATTGCAACCCAGGATATGTGTGAATAATTGAGACAAAATTTTCATGAAAAATTCTTGTATTTAGAAGGAAGATTTTCTTAAGACCTTTGACTTAGATCTTGTGATTATATTTCCAGGTGCTTATTTTTCAGGTTTTAATATACTCATACCTTGATAACCTATGGGCTAAGGGTAGATCTCATGATTTAAGGACAGCTTCTCTGCTTTAGATATTTTCTCAAGATTTCAATAATTAGCGACGCACTATGGCAATAGTCTGTAATTTCATTATCCCTAATGCTACACCTGAGTTGGCAGAGTGGCAGAGGACAAATGACATAGATACAGGATTTGCCTTTTGTCAGTGGCAGCAGCAGCAAGAGTGTGGGGCTTTGGCTCTAACTCAGCAGCAGAGGTGCTGGGACCAGGAGCTCTGGCAGCCTCAGTAGGAATGTGAGCTCATGGGGTCTGAATAGTAACCACCTTCCTCCCCTTTGCTCCTCTAGCCCAGCCAACAAGTTGGTAACCATTTCCCTGTATTAAATCCTCCTCTGTTAGAAATATCTAGAATAATTTCTCTTTTTCTGATTGATACAACCTCTAAAGAAATTGAGGCTCTGATAGGTTATGTGACTTACCCATAGGCCATAGCAACACTCTTGAGTGTCTAGCACATTTTCTTTTTACTGTTGGTAAATAAATCTAGACACTAGTTTACAGTGTGGCAACAGTCCAACTTTTTAAGGCCCTTTTTAAAACAGAAAGGGTTGTTTTAAGAGGTGTTATCTAAGATGCCACACAAATAATGTGTGGATTTTCAGTTTTCAAATTTGAATCTGTTTTGGGTTTTTTTTGCCTGATTTAGAAGCTAAGTGATAACCTTGTGATTTTATCATCATTTATTGCCTATACACCAGCTGTAGAAAGTATAGAATATTGACTTTTGACTGTTATGGGTCCAGAAACTTGTCTTTGCTTTAAATTTTAATCATTTGGGTTCTGGGTGGAGGCTTCTTTGGAAAGCTGGGATTAAAATAGCAGGGGCCTTGAGTGGATTGCTATGGTAGACTTGACAGTGTGGCTTTTCTACTTACTGGTATTGTTTAGATCAATAAAGACTGCAATATTGTTTGATCTAACAGTTTTAAAGTCCCATAAAGTCAATAGCTATGAATAATCAATATACCTATGATAAATGAATGAATGACTTTTTAAAAACTTTTTGAGGGGCCAGGAATAGATCAGATACTTGACTTCTGATTTGTGGGCCTTATTACTAAATTGTCATTGTATTTTATCTTACAGTTCTTTACAACATAGAAGAATCTTATTTGAGTTTTCTTTACCTCTAATAATCATATTTTAAATCTAAATATATCCAGCTCTGAATAAAGTGCAAGCCCTTCTAAAAGATGATAATTTTTTTGTTTTGTTTGGCCTTGCCCTGGGGCATGCAGGATCTTAGTTCCCCGACCAGGGATTGAACCTGTGCCCCCTGCGGTGGAAGCACGGAGTCTTAACCACTGGACCACCAGGGAAGTCCCTAAAAGATGATAATTTTAAATAATAATGGAGTTAATAATAACTCCAGTCATACTATAATTACTACTTTCACATATTAAAATTGACCCCCTAAGTAAATTAAACTTAGAAATTAATATTTTAGGTGATAATGAAAGTCTCAATGTTGATTTCTTAAGTTTGAACTTGACAGTCTGCAACCTGTAATCTACAACAATGTTTTTTCTGTTTTTCTTTCTAAAGTTCTTTCACCATGCCTGGGTCACTTCCTTTGAACACAGAAGCCTGCTGGCCAAAAGATGTGGGGATTGTTGCCCTTGAGATCTATTTTCCTTCTCAATATGTTGATCAAGCAGAGTTGGAAAAATATGATGGTGTAGATGCTGGAAAGTATACTATTGGCCTGGGCCAGGCCAAGATGGGCTTCTGCACAGATAGAGAAGATATCAACTCTCTTTGCATGACTGTGGTCCAGAATCTTATGGAGAGAAATAGCCTTTCTTATGATTGCATTGGGCGGCTAGAAGTTGGAACAGAGACAATCATCGACAAATCAAAGTCAGTGAAGACGAATTTGATGCAGCTCTTTGAAGAGTCTGGGAATACAGATATAGAAGGGATAGACACAACTAATGCGTGCTATGGAGGCACAGCTGCTGTCTTCAATGCTGTTAACTGGATTGAGTCCAGCTCTTGGGATGGTATGTTACATATTATTCCAAAGAAACTCTCCTTGAAGGTGAAAACGCCCAAATGACCTTTAATTAATGCCATATGCACACTTACCAGTTATGCTTGTTTGAACATGTTCAGAAAGATAGCTATGACTTTCAGCTTATCTGAATTATGAATTGGTTATCTTTATCATGTAGGACAAAATTATCTACCAAAATTTAGTCAGAATTTTTTTTTTCTTTACCAAAGATGGGGAAAGGATATTCTGGGAAAATATAACAGATTCAGTTTATATGTATGATATTTAGAGTGTTGATCACATTCTTGTATATAATACAAAATATTTTTCAGGACGGTATGCCATGGTAGTTGCAGGGGATATTGCTGTATACGCCACAGGAAATGCTCGACCTACAGGTGGAGTTGGAGCCGTTGCTATGCTAATTGGGCCTAATGCTCCTTTAATTTTTGAACGAGGTGAGTGTCTGGGAAAGCATTTTGTTTAGTTTGTACAATATGCTGAGAAATTCGAAAATAAAAATAGAAGCTAGTACTTGGTGTTCATTAAATGCAGGCACTACCTGCTAAGTGCTTTATGTGTATTATCATATTTAGTCTTCATAGCAATTGTATGAGGTAAGTGATGTCATCCCCACTTTACAGAGGAGTAATATGGGTTTAAGTTGGGTTTAAGTAATAACTGGGAGACATAACTTAGCCATAGTCATACAATAATTTGTTTTCAGTTCAGTAGAGCAGTTATGATCTCCTGGTTAGGTATATGAAACTTGCATAAAATGTTGTATATCAAAAGAGTCTTAGGCCTGTCCATGGATATTGTTATGCTTCATTTGAATTACATGTTGGTTTCACCTTGTGACTTCTATTCTGTGAGTAGTGAGTTGACTAGATTAAAGGGAAGTTGCCAGTGATGCAATATGCTTACTAACATACATCAGAAAGCAGAGATACATGGACCTCTTTCTTTTTCGTTCTAATAGGACTCCGTGGGACACATATGCAACATGCCTATGACTTTTACAAGCCTGATATGCTTTCTGAATATCCTATAGTAGATGGAAAACTGTCCATTCAGTGCTACCTCAGTGCATTAGACCGCTGCTATTCTGTCTACCGCAAGAAGATCTATGCCCAGTGGCAGAAAGGTGGGCTTTATCTATTTTCCTCTGTTTTGGTATCTGTTGAGGGCAGTATAATGTGCCGACTGTCTTTAGTGAGAAACTACATCTTGGGCATCCTTCATTAGTGTCTCCTTAAACCATTTTTTTCTCACCCACCAAATAACATAGTTTTCCCATAGTTTCTGGGAATGTGTAATTTAAGAGAACAGGTAAACTTTCCAAATGTAGTGTATTTCTATAAAAATACTTAGGATGACTTACCCCCAGTAAGAAAATCAAAAGTAGGGTAAAAGAAAGTAACTTGAATTTTGTACACATTCTGAGAGAGGTATTCTCGCAAGGTTTTAGTTTGCAACTGTGATCCGAAGAAAACTCTAATGAAAATATATTATACCGAAGTGATCCCCCTGCCCACATAGTCTTTTTGCACTTGACCTGTGAATTCATACTTGATTTTTTAGTGTCATCATCAATCTCCATCTTTAACCCTGAGAAAGTTCTTGAGGTACTGAGAAGGACAGTATTCGAATTAGTGCTATTAAAACACACCATAGCATATAAAGTATGCTTTTTCCATAGTCCAACTTTGCTTTATAGGGTTTGTGAGAGAGGGGTAAAAATAATATTCAATAACAGATATTAGGTAACATAGTGGCTTTGCATAAGAAGCATTCTTGAAGTATGTAAAATATCGTACTGTTTGCCAGTATTTAACGATACAGTGATTTTCTAACTTTTTACTAGGACCCACAGTAAAACGTATCCTTTACATTGTATGTGCAGTTAAATGGAAACTAAAGTGTCATGAAATTTCCTGCCCATGCTGCGGGTTATACAGTTTGCTATTTTCTACTCTAGTCTGTTTCATTAAAAACAAAACACAAACAAACAAACAAACAAAAACCTCTTAATTATTAAGGTTAAAAAAATATATACTGGCCCTGACCCACTAAATTGATTACACAACCCACTAATGGGTTGTGATAGTTCAGTTTGAAAACCAGTAATACAGTAGTGTATAGTGTTCTATTTCTAGATGTCTTTTTGATAAACATTTTAAACTATAGAGATATTTCATTATACAGTGTATTTTTGGTTGCTGCTTAAAGATATAAAAACATCCCAGCCCTGTTCTAAAATCAAACTTCAAAAGTTAGTGGCTTAAATGAATTTCATAATTTCTTTGGATTTCTCTTTCAGAAGGAAATGATAGAGATTTCACCTTGAATGATTTTGGTTTCATGATCTTCCACTCACCCTATTGTAAACTGGTTCAGAAATCTGTAGCTCGGATGTTGCTGAATGACTTCCTTAATGACCAGAACAGAGATAAAAATAGTATCTATAGTGGCCTGGAAGCCTTTGGGTAAGAGGAATTATGATTTTTTCCCTTCTATGTGAGAGTATTTTTTATATCTGTGAAACCAATATTTGTACAGACATGAAAATTTTAGTCAAAAGAAGTCATCTTGTCTAACCTATTTATGTAATCACTGAAGAAGCTGAGTCCCAGAGAGGTGGTCGCTTACCTACACGAATTCTTTAGTCATTTCTACTCAGATTTTCTGATTTCCTCTTTTTAGATCTGTTGCCATTGTCACCATAATAATATAGCCCCACAAGTGTCTGTATTTATACAGCAGCCTCTTAACTCTTCTCCCTGCCTCTCCCGAGCCCCTGTGCCCATATCCATCCTGCACATAGCCACTGCTGACGTCTGCTTTCATACTCCTTCCACGTTTTCCCCACTTCTAGGGCCTCCTAGTATGCTATACCTGTTAAACTCATTCTGTTTCTCCTTTCCTGTGTCTCTTCTCCTTCTGATAAAATTCTATTCAACTTTTTAAGACTTGGCTCCTATAATGTGACTTTTCTAACTAAATGGACATTATTATGGACTTGAAATAGTAGTATATTCTGTTTGGTGATGACAGCTTTAGTGGGTTATTAACCCATTAGAATTATGTTGTTTTAATTTGATTAAAAAACCTTTCAGAAAAAGGACCATATATGTACAACTGTTATATCTTACCTAGCAATTAGCATACTGCTACTTGGTTTTTAATAAATGGGAAATCAGAATCATACACACTTATAGTTAGGTCCACTAAGTAATATAATAAAAATACAGTCTTTGAATAACGTAAGATTTTCTTTTTTCTAAATCTTTCAGGGATGTTAAGTTAGAAGATACCTACTTCGATAGAGATGTGGAAAAGGCATTTATGAAGGCTAGTTCAGAACTCTTCAATCAGAAAACAAAGGCATCTTTGCTTGTGTCAAATCAAAATGGAAATATGTACACATCCTCAGTGTATGGCTCCCTTGCTTCCGTTCTTGCACAGTAAGTATAAATTTCCGCTGATTCACTCCCCTCGTTCGGAGATGTTAGATTTCTAAGACCAGATCTGGTGTCAGGCATGTTGGTGGCAGGTCGCAGAATGGTATTTTATTTCCAGGCTCTCTAGCCTATTGTCTATTGACTTGAAGGAGATATGGGATGAGGGTACAATTATTCCAGAGTATTTAATTTCATACTTGCTTTCCTGACTATTGTTCTCATGGCCTTATTATTCTTTTTGTTTTTAATAAATTTATTTATTTATTATTATTTTTTGGCTGTGTTGGGTCTTTGTTGCTGCATGCAGGCTTTCTCTAGTTGCGGTGAGTGGGGGCTACTTTTTGTTGCAGTGCGCAGGCTTCTCGTTGCGGTGGCTTCTCTTGTTGCAGAGGCTTTAGTAGTTGTGGCACGTGGGCTCAGTAGTTGTGGCTCGCGGGCTCTAGAGCACAGTCTCAGTAGTTGTGGCGCATGAGCTTAGTTGCTCTGCAGCATGTGGGATCTTCCCAGACCAGGGCTTGAACCCGTGTCCCCTGCATTGGCAGGTGAATTCTTAACCACTGCACCACCAGGGGAGTCCTGGTTTTATTATTCTTGACCTACAGTTGAACCCCAGTTGGCAAATAACTTATATTAGGACATGATAACTTTCAAAAACCCCATCATTCCCAGAGAGATGAGAATTCTTGTTTTCGGTCTGCTTACTGTAATAGTAAAGCTTTAGGTTAGATCCCTGGGCTTAGGATGAATTTTATTCCAACTCGTGGTTTTCCACCCATTGTAGTTGGATCAATTAAACTTTTTAATGTTTTTTTCCCTCCTACACAGGTACTCACCTCAGCAGCTGGCAGGAAAGAGGATTGGTGTGTTCTCTTATGGTTCTGGTTTAGCTGCCACTCTGTACTCCCTCAAAGTTACACAAGATGCCACACCAGGTAAATGCTGAGTCTTTCAACAAGAATGTCTTGAGAACCTACTGTGGTAAGGTTGACTTAGCAGGCTTCTCAAGTGAGTGCTTGAATCTGTCCCGTAGATCATTATGACACTTTAATCTTCATTACTTCTTTCAACATACTCTCCGAAAATCTGCCTTAACTGGGTAAAGGGCAGGATTATGTCTGAGTCAGAATATCTTTCCTTCCTTCCAAGTCAGAAAAAAATGTATAATCAGCTGAAACTTTTTTTTTCTAATGGCGTAGTGTGACTTTTCCTTCTTTGGCAAGTAACTTTATTTTCTCTTTTATCTCATTTTTAAAGGATATGTAGCCAGAAGACGTAGGTAGAGAAAGGGAAGCATACCTATTTAAGGCAGGTGGCTTTTGAGTCTTCACACCAATGATTGAGTCTGATCATATGAGTGCATAATACCAGGTCATTTCTTCTTGGTTGGTTTACTGAGTTGTCTAATGTTTATAAGGGTATGGTCTTAGCTGTATTTAAGGACACTTTTGTGCCTTCCCTGAGCAGGGAGGAGCAAAAATATGGAGAAAAACTGATGGAAGACTTGGCGTTACTCTAAAACTGTACCGTAGGTTGACTGTAGACAAGTTATTTATAGTTTCAATCCCACCTATTTCCTAGCTTGTCTACTGGCTGATACGGAACAAACGTTTAGTGAGAGGTCAACGGAAGCTGTGCCAAATAAAAGCTTATCTTTTAACTAAACAATAGCCAGTAGTTCTGAAAAAATGCAAAGTTGTTTTTTTCGTTTGGCAACATTTTGTTCAGGCTTTGGGGCATGCTATTTTTAGTCTTTCAATGTTGGAATTATTTGCTATTTTAGGGTCTGCTCTTGATAAAATAATAGCAAGCTTGTGTGATCTTAAATCAAGGCTTGACTCAAGAACTTGCGTGGCACCAGATGTCTTTGCTGAAAACATGAAGCTCCGAGAGGACACTCATCACTTGGGTAAAAATATTAAATTGTTAATACATACCCAGAAGCCTATTGGAGGGCTCTAATAGCATTCAACATGTGATGTATCAGATTAGTCCAGATATCTAGGCGGTATTTGGTACATACCTGATGTTGGTGAAAATTATGGGGAAATAGCAAATTTTATCTTTAGTTTTATTACCAGATGAGCTGTATGTCATAACTAATTTTTCACATTCTCCGCCTTTCCTTTAGTCAGCTATATTCCCCAGAGTTCAATAGACTCACTCTTTGAAGGAACATGGTATCTAGTTCGAGTAGATGAGAAGCACAGAAGAACTTACGCTCGGCGCCCCTCTCCAAATGATGACACTTTGGATGAAGGCGTAGGGCTTGTGCATTCAAGCACAGCAACTGAGGTAAAGAAAGCTCATTGTGTTTGCTTCTGGGCTTTGACAGGGTAAGAAATTTCTATCCCCAGATCTTAGGGCTTAGGGGATCTAACTGAGATTTAGCAACTTAAAGGAATGTCAATAAAGCAGCGTGATTCAGAGCCAGGGCTCTGGTATTGGATTCTAGCTGTGCCATTTTCCAGTTGTATAAAGTGCTTTGCAGTTAAATTATTAGCATTTTTAAGTGCACACTAAATACGAGGTTTTGTTAACAATACCAGAATTTAAAGGAAAACTGATCTAGAGAGAAGGCTCACCTGTGGTGTGTGTCTTGGTGAGAGATGAAGTAGGGGCAGGGTGTTGAGCCCCTCACATCCCTTCTCTCAGCCTACTGTCTAATCTGTCTCCAGTTGTCAAGAAGGAACAGAAATAGCTATGATTTGAATTCCTATTACATGCTAGCCACTTTTTTCATTTTCTAATTAATTTAATTTAATTTTTAAATTTAATCCTTAAAAGAACCCCCTTGACTTAAATGATACTGTGCCCATTTTAGAGATGAGGCTGAAAAAAGTTAAATGACTTAACCAGGATCAGAGCCAGCCTTCAAACTGAGGACTTTAAAAACTTTGAAGTTATTAATCTTATCCACTCATCACAAATTTGCTAAATGCATAGTCTTGCTCATTGAGGTAGCAACTCAAGCCACAAGTGTTTGAGTTGCAAACACAAGATGTGACAAGTGAAATACTGGGTATGGTGGATCTCCGTGTCCTTCCTCTCACTTGCTACACGGATAATTGTATAATAAATTCACCATAAAGTAAAGAAGAGATATTTAGCTCCCTCCGTGAAAAGTTATATAGAATATATATTGAGCATAAGCCTCTCCAAAGTTGCCCTCTATCAGTTTTCCTATTAGAACTTTAATTAGCAACTTGACTCTTCCTTAAAAAAAACGCTAAGAGGCAACAACTTTTTTCTTTTGATTTTAGCATATTCCGAGCCCTGCTAAGAAAGTGCCAAGACTCCCTGCAACAGCAGCAGAACCTGAAGCAGCTGTCATCAGTAACGGGGAGCACTAAGATACTTCTGTGAGGTGGAGGACTTCGGGGCGGGGGGTATGTATGGGAACGGTTGGGGGAATGGGTTGTCTGGGGACAATTTTAAAGGATTACATGTTGCTTAAATTTTTATGTGACTGACATGGAGCCTGGAAAATTATCGTGTTCTTGGGAAAGTCTCTTTGCTCAGTTTCCTAACATGCTTCCTGTTGTGGTTTAGCCAATGCTTAATGTACTCGAATGATGTTAAGGGCTCTGTAAAACTTCATACCCCTCTGGCCATTTGTATGCATGAAGCTTAGTTTTTAAATGTAGTGTGATGAATTGTGCACTTCTGGCAAAGAAAGCCACGGTACTAGTCTCCAATTTTAATTTTTTTAAACACGTAAGAATTTTATACTTTGATCAAACAAGATTACTGAAAGTTCCTGTGGTTTTTGAAAAAAGTTTCTGGTTTAGGGAATGTGGTCTTAATGAGATATGCACAAACCCTGTTTAAAAATGGCAAGACAGACATACTCTTTTTCTAGAATTTATGAATCCTAAAGAAGGAGAAGAGTTGGGACAGCTACACTAGTTCTAAAAACTGTTGCTTTAAATCCAGGCCAGCAGTGATGCGTTACTGTAATGACCTCTGTGAACAGAGAGATGCTGGCATTGAGCAGACGTCTGGCATAGAAAACATGGATGTAACTCTCGGTCTGCTCCTGACTCAGTTCAAGGTGTATTTTGCGGAACAACATTGAGATGTTATTGGAGTTGTGTATGAGGAAGTTGGTGGTTGCAATCCTTCTTTGCACCTTATTTTGAAGAATAAATAAAACATTTTTATGTCTGCCTTTTAAAAATTTAAAACAAAAAGGAAGGATAGGGGCAGGGCATTATTATTAGGTTATTTCTGATGCTTCAGTGTTATAAATTCAACTTAAAGACTGACAACCGAAACTCATGTTGTAAGTATCCTTTTTGGTTTTTGTATCTGTTCAATGAAAATTAAAAGGTACAACCGAAGTTTTTACATAGTATGACCAGCCAAAAAGTATCCCACTTCTCAAGGTCTGGAAGTAGGATATATAAAGCATTTTTTCAGACTTTCACCTTAAAAAAGAAAAAAGAAAAAACCAACAAAAACCATCATATGGAATAAATAAGAAGACTGGTTAGACAGTTTTGTAGATCTTTTTGGTGCTGAACTATGACATGAGCCTTATAGATTGTAAAATAGAGATAGTTGGAACTAATGTACAGAACTAAATTTTTTAAAATTTGCCATTGAATTCTGTGACGTTTCAGTTATCTAAAATAAACTTACACAAATATAAAATGTAAGTTTCAGATTGCAAGGTAATATGTAATGTAGTGTTTGTAAAATACTCTTTGTCTAATATTAACTAGCGGTGTTTTGATTTGTACAGTCATAATTTGTTAAAATGACTTCATTTTAACATCCACGGATGTAGATTAATAACTTAAGTTCAGATTTAAAGATTGGTGGGAAAATGGTGCATGTAATACTTCTGCAAGTATTGGGAGTTCGGTATGTTTTGAAAAGAGTAATTTAACTTTTGGGGTGTCAGGAAATGGGTTTTCTCAAAGTCCATTGCCGGCAATGGGCAGGTCTACTAATACTGGCACAGAGCATAAACTGTACACCTTATTAACAGTGAGGTGAGTAACTTTGAATAAAGTTTTAGAGAAATATTTCAGATATTTGAGTATTCTTTTTTCCCTCCTGAACTAACAGTTTAGGCAAGAAATCAGCTAATATGCTATTTTAAAATACAGTCATTCATTTCATTTCAGTCCATTAATTCACTAACTCATTAATTCATTATTCAAAAAATGTGCAGACCTGATATAAGCAAGGTACTCTGCTTCCATCAGAAATAAAGATTTACAAGATATATGGTCTTGCCTTCAAGGAGCTATTTGTCTAGTATGGAGGAATTTATACTGATGGTTTATCATTCTCATACTTCAAACAAAGAAATTAACTCCCAAATTGGGTGCTAAGCATGTGTGAATTTTGCTATAAATATTTATGAAGAGAGTTATTGTGTTTTCCTAAAAGCAACGTAAGATTAAGGGTTGGCAATTAAACACTAAAAGCACATTTTACAGCCAGTATAGAGCTGCCATCTAGAGCCTCCAGCCTGAGGGTCTTAGGTTGCTGGTGCTCCCAGAGGTTTTACAGAGAGAATTTCTGCATTGGCAGTAATATTGGACTAGATAATCTCAATCCCTGTGAACTCTTAGGACTGTATGAATTGGGAATTAAACCAGATTATTTTCTAGTACTGATCAGCTATTTTATAATGCTGTCATGTCTAGATTCAATATTTAGTAATAATTTCTTTTATTTTCTGGGCCAGTCTCCAATATCTCTGGGTCATTTAGAAGATTTGGCCAATGTTCTCTAATTCTACAAATTCTAGGATCCTGATTAATATGGCCTTAAGAATTCTATCCTTCCCCTCCTCCTTTTTGGAATTTGTGCACTTTTATTTTTCAGCTTCTGGGTTTTGTTTACTTCATGAACAGTGACGAGTATGTTTCAGATTAAGGCTGACAACTCAAACAGATGCAACAGCTCCTTTTGGCCCTCCTGTGGCTTAGTTGAAACACTTTATCTCTTGTCTGCTGTTCGAAATGTCCTGGCACACTAAAGTGGAAGTGAAGAGAGCAAGGAACGTAACAGGGTCTTTAAACAATTCACAGCTATGTAATCTTGACGTAAAAGTGAACACTTTCTTTAAAATTTCTAGCAACTGTTCTTAATTAAATCATAGGTTCCTATTTTTTTCCTAATTGGTGGTGGAGGGAAATAGTTGACCTGTGATTTTTTTTTTTTTCTCCTCAAACTATTACAAGCGTGGTACTGTGGAGATGAAGATTATGAATACCAATCCTCAGGAAGTTTATATGTCGGGGTTCTAGCTTATAATTATAAAAAATGCATTTTCATTTTAAATGTTTAGAAGTGAAAAACAAGGAATTCACCTTTTTTTTTGTCTTATATCATCACTGTGCAGGCATCTACAGTAAAAATAATGAAAGTTTTGATCTAATTTTGCAAAAGCTTCCCTTTGCCTCCAGGTTTTTTTACATGCTATTAAACTAGCACCTCCGACCCATCTTAGCAAAACCTTGTTGATCTTTGGGGGGGGTCTCAGCTCAAGATCTGCTTCCTCCCGGAAGGCTGCCTGGACTACCTTCGTAGTAAGCACTTCTCACCCTATGTATCAAATTCCTTATTCAAGCTTGCAAAGTCCTGAGGGATCTGGCCCCTGCCTACTTCAACTCAGTACCACACCCACCAAGGCCTACTATGTTTTCATCCACCCTGCCTTCTCCGTTCCTCAAACATGCCAAGTTTATTCCAGCCTTAGAGCCTTTGAGCTATGCATCAGAAACCTTGGGCCCACTTGAGGCCTTCTTTGCCCTGCCTTCTCCTCTAGCCACATTTGGGGCAATTGCTTCCATGCAGTCTTTGACCAGGATCTCAGAGAATATGACAGTACCTCCCTCCAGATTCCTGCTACACGCCTCCCATTTCGGTCTCTGTGTTGCGGGGTGCTCATAGAAGTCATTCGGAACTCATAATATGGCCCAGGAGTGCAGAGAAGTTAAGTTCCCGTGGGGCCACCCTTAACAATAGTGGACCCTTACTTGCTGGTTAGATAAATGCTTCCTCCTTTCATTCCCCTGGGCAGATAGTTCTGAGAAGCATTCCAGAAGGTGCCTCAGAAGATCCTGCTGAATCAGCTACCAGTTGCCTACAGCCAGTTGGGCAACACATCCTTATATTGGCTTGCCTCTTATTTTTCACTCCTGCGTCGTGGGATCATTTCCTAAATAAATGACTTACATGCAAGCTCTTGTCTCAGGCTCTGTTCTTTTGGAGAATCCAAGCTAATACGATTGGTACCCAGAACACCCCTATAAAGCAGACCCTCAGGATAGGTGGTTGGAGCGGGTTTACTGACCAGTCACGGCAAAAACCCCATTGCTGTTGGTAGTAGGCAGAATGATTCCCACCTCTGATCTCCAACTCTGGGACCTGTGAATATGTTATGTTACATGGCAAAAACAGATGTGATTAAGCTTGAGGACCTTGAGATGGGGAGATTGGATAGGCCCAACCTAATCACAGGAGCTCTTAAAAGCAGAGAGCCTTTCTGAGCTGTGGTCAGAGGGAGATGTCACTATACAAGGGTGAGCAAAGAGATGGCTCATTGCTGGCTTTGAAGATGGAGGAAGGGGGCCACGAGCCAAGGAATCTGGGCCACCTCTAGAAGCAGGTACAAGCAAGGAAATGGGTTCTCCCCTAGTCTCCAGAAAGGAACCCAGCCCTGATAACACCTAGATTTTGGCCCAATGAGACCCACGATGGACCTCTGTCTCACAGAACTGTCAGATAATAAATCTGTGTTGTTTTAAGGCACTACATTTGTGGTAATTTGTTAAGACATCAGTAGAACACTAATGTGCTGTTGGTAAGAGGGTGCGGACAGCCCCTGGCTTGCAGGAGCAGCACAGTTACTACCGAGGCTGTCATCTAGAGGTATGGGGGCGGGGGGGAAGATGAGATACTGGACCATGCAGCACCTGCGGCACCTGAACTGGAGAAATACTGGACCACGCGGCACCACTGCTTCCCTGGTGGCGCAGTGGTTGAGAGTACACCTGCCGATGCAGGGGACACGGATTCGTGCCCCGGTCCGGGAGGATCCCACATGCTGCGGAGCAACTAAGCCCGTGAGCCATGGCCGCTGAGCCTGTGCATCCGGAGCCTGTGCTCCGCAACGGGAGAGGCCACAACAGTGAGAGGCCTGCGTACCCGCAAAAAAAAAAAAGATAAAGCCTCTGGATTTGGCTAGCTTTTGTTAAGTGTTTTGGAAGCCTGAGGGGGAAAAATGACAGGTTTAAGTCGGCCAACTATCAGCGCAAGGCACACCGAAAGCCCAAGGGCCTTTGTAGTAACAGTTAAGGAGAGGCCGCTCTCCTGCAGCAGAGAGAAAACTACCTAAAACAGGCGCAGGATCTCATTGTAAGGCTGGCTGAGCTGCAAAGGAGATAAAATATTCAGTCTTGACAATTCTCCTTTACTAAAGTCAGGGCCTCAACAGCAAGAGAGTGGGACATGGCAGCGTAAACAGGGTGGAGGAGCCTGCAAATGCTGAACACCAGAATTCCGCGAGTGTGGGGCTGGCAGGGGCAGCTCGTACTTCCTTTCCTGAAGAGCCTGCCAAGGCCTCTGGTGAGGCAGATGCCCGAGGAGGAGGATGCTTGAGCTCCTCAAGATGCACTTCCAACACCCTTATTCTCCAAGCCAGGAACCAGTCACGCCTCAGCACAGCCTGAGCAGAGAACTACAACTGCTGTCAGGGAGGAAATACTCAGACACTGAAGTAATTGCAGAACCTGTCTAATATGCTACCGTCAGGAACTGGGGGAAACGTGTGTGAGTGGCTCTTGAGGGTAGTGAGCCAGGGATGGAGGTTGAGGAAAGGCTATAAGCAGGATAACGGAGAGTTTATTATCATGGGAGCATTTACCCGTGACTTGGAGTGAAGGACACCTGAAGCTGGTCCTAATATTACTGCTGAGATAGCTACTGAGGTTTGGACATGAGTCTGACATACAAATGAGGTGCAGATGGGGGAACTGCTGTGCCAGGATTAAGGAAAGGGTCAGAAAATTCCAGGAGGTGTGAATGTTAGAATGGATTCATTATGTGAGTCTAAAGAACCACCTAAGTTCCCAGGAGGACACTGCCTTCACACAGGTAATAAAGACTGCACTGGTGGGGCTTCCCTGGTGGCGCAGTGGTTAGGAATCCGCCTGCCAATGCATGGGACACGGGTTCGAGCCCTGGTCTGGGAATATCCCACATGCCGCGGAGCAACTAAGCCCGTGCGCCACAGCTACTGAGCCTGTGCTTTACAGCCCGTGAGCCACAACTACTGAACCCACGTGCCACAACTACTGAAGCCCGTGCACCTAGAGCCCATGCTCCGCAACAAGAGAAGCCACCGCAATGAGAAGCCTGTGCAGCACAACAAAGAGTAGCCCCCGCTCGCCACAACTAGATAAAGCCCGCGTGCAGCAATGAAGACCCAATGCAGCCAAAAATAAATAAATAAATTTATATTAAAAAAAAAAAAAAAGACTGCACTGGGGAGGGGGCGCCAGCATCTCCAACAAGATCAGTGACTCCTGCCCTCTGCAGGCAAGGGGTGACAGTAGGAAATGCCAGTCATGGAACTGGGCATGCAGGGATAATGGGGTTCCAGAGTGGCAGAGGCCATGTGTCGTTACTTAATTGTCAGAGGCAAGGTGGACATAATATAATGGACGGTAAGGCTGGAGCGGGAGTCAGGGTGCCTTGATTTGCAGGGCTTTGTGACAGTGGCTAAGAGATCACAGAGTCCTGAGGGACAGTTTGCTAGAGTGTTACTTGTATAGCCAAAAGAAAGAAAGAAAAGAGGCAAGCTGGTGGGCAGACCCATGAAGATTCAGGTGTCTGGTCACACTGATGAAGTGTTTAGAGGACCAATGACCTGAGGCATGCCCACATATGTTGCACCTTGTACCCCTTAGCACTGAGATAGAGGCACAGGGTTTAGTAGGCCTATCTGGGTTTTGGAAGCACATGTATTATATACTTGGCATATTCCTCTAACCCATTTGTCGGGACTGCTGGTTTCAAGTGGATGCCACAGAAAAAAAATCGACAGCAGTTTCAGGCTTCGGTGCAAACTGCATTGCTACTCTGACTGTCTACGTGGTGCTTAAGAATATGGTGTGGAGTCTTTTTGGCAACCGCTGTAGAAGGTTACAGCACAGCCCTGCAGGGTCCTGGAGTGAGGCCATGCTTTCTGCAGCAGAGAAATACTCAGGATCTTGGTGTGTTTCTAGGCTCTAGGAGAGACTGAGCACCTGATTATGGGTCACTGAGGGACCAAGCAAATGGAGCTGTCTCCTCCTGAGCTGGGCATTATCAGATCCACAGAGTCATAAATTCAGATGAACACAGCAGTGATTCATCCTTATGGAATTGATATCTACTCAGGATATGGTTTCACCTTTCCTGCCTTCAGTGAATCCTCCAATACAATCATGCTAGGTCCTAGAGAATAGCTGGTCCATTATCATATATATTACATAACATTGCCTCAAGGACCACAGTTTTGGTAAGAGCCGTGTGGGCAATGGGCACATGACCATGGGATGTACCCCTCTTACTATATACCTCAACACCAGAAGCAGCCAGCATAGATGGATGGAGTGGCTCAGCTAAGGCACCGGTTATAGGGCAGCACCCTGCAGGGCTGGGGTGCTATCCCTCAGGATTCAGTATACGTGATTTAACAATGGCTCATAGATATGTGTCTCCTGCTGTTAAAATACACAGGTCTGGGAACCACTGGGTAGAAGCATGATTGACTTTCTTACCATCACAATCAGGGACCCACTTGAAGAATTTGTACTTCTTTTTCCTACAGTCTCGGCTTGGCTAGAGTAGAGGTTTTCGATCCTGGGGGCAGGGGGATGCTTCTACCGGGAGACCCGGTAGGGGTCCAGTGAATTGAGATCTATGGCTACCACATGGTCACTTTGGGATCCCCATGCCAGGTGACAAGCCGGCAAAGAAAGGAGGTATTATAGTGGTGGGAATTACGGACCCTGATTTTCATAAGGAGCTAAAGAGGAGTATGTCTGAACCCAAGAGTGTTACTTTAGAGCCTCATAATAATGGTGAAGAGGCAATTGCAGCAACCATGAGCCAACAAGAGCAAGGCATCTAAGGGTTCAGATCCTCTGATGATAAAGGTCTGGGTCATACCACCCAATCTAGGCCAGCCGGAATGCTGGCCAAAGGTGAGGGAAATTTACAATGGTTGATGGAGGAAGGAAGGTATGAGTCCGGTTACAGCCTCAGGACAAACTGCAGTAATGACTAGACTATCCCGCACAGGAGAGGAAGGACCTGGCCTATATTTTATTTTGCAGCACCTTAAACAGCGCCTGGCACATGGTAGGCACTGCGTAAGTATTTCTCGATTAACTGAGTGAATGCTAGAGTTTGAAAACAAGATGAGGTTGCAGACCAAGCCAGAATCTGAGCTAATAGACTTTTTTTTTGGGGGGGGGTGGGGTGGGCGGAGGGGAAATTCATATCTTAAATTTAAATTTATTTAAAAATTACAAAAAAGTCTCCACTCAAGTTGGTGAAAAAATTTGAAAGCAGCAACAATGATCTTGCTTAATTACCAGCAGTCTAATGCAATTTATAAAATTGAACAAAATTTGGATGTGTGTCTTATGCCTCTGTAGACACGGGACCCCTTCTTTAGGTCCCTCTCTTTAGGGTCTGGTAGTATCATTATTGGGACACTTTCCAAAGCCTTTTTCTTTTGGACTCTATGCAAAATGATTCGATAGACGCCTGTGATGGAGCTTCGGGCATCTCTCCCTTGGTTATTTCGAATATGCTCTTCCGTAATGCCCAAGTGTTCTAAAGTGCTTTTAACCTCATTTTCTTCTTCTTTGAGGGTGCTGGTTTCTGACAAATGTTTCGGATCCAGTTGGAAAGGCTCCAGAGGGGTGGGGTACGGCACTCCTTGCATCCACTCATTGTTCATGATGGAGTCGATTCCGTACCTCTCGGCGGGTACCTGCTGGAGGACTCCCCGGATGAGCCGGAGGCAGGGCTCTGACACGTGCGGAGGCTCACTGTACGTTCCCTCCAGGATGCTCTTCTTCAGTTTGGCCACGGTCTCTGCCCGAAACGGCATGGTGCCTGTCACCATGAAGTACAGAAGCACCCCCAAGGCCCAGATATCCACATAAACGCCAACGTAGTGCTCGTCTCGAAAAAGTTCGGGCGCCGCGTAGGGAGGAGACCCACAGAAAGTGTTCAGCATTTCACCTTTCTTACTTACTGTGCTGAACCCAAAGTCCCCCACCTTCACACAAGTATTATTGGTATAGAACACATTTTCTGCTTTCAGATCTCTGTGAATAATCTGGTTTTCATGCTGTGGAAAGAAGACAAAGGGGGAAAAAGTCATCATTTTCAAAGTAATATACCAACATTAAAGATGCATCAGTTGCTCTGAAACAATGGTGTAACAACAGAATTTGCTAATGGTATAACAACAGAAATTCAATGGAGATCAACTTAAGTCATGTCAGACCTCAGATCTTGAGAGCTGCCCTGTCATAACCGTTAGCCCAGGGTAAAGCCCACACCCTCCAAGCAGACCAAAGGTTCTGTTCTGTGGGGTGAGTGTTGGAGTCTGTCCCACACACGTGGACTTAGGAATTAGGGCCAGAAGTAAGAGCCAGATCTTGTGAAACAGTGAAACAGTAATCTTTCGTTTCTGAGACCCTGTATGGGTTTTTCTGGCTGAGCAATCTCTTGAGTAGGGCCAACCCCAAGAAGGTGAGGAGTCCTCTCCCAAGTCCACACCCCTGCTCCTTTGGGTGGGCTCCTTTATCGCTATGGAATTCAATAGAAGGGAAGATACTATGTTGGGCAAGGTTCTGGCAGCAGATCCAATCCCTACCCTTGAATTCTGGATCCAGACAACCTTGAAGACCCTTGACCAGTTTAATGCCAAGGGCTCTTGGGAAATGGTTTAATGTCACTTTTCCGGCTGGATCTCCTGTGTCAAGAATCCAGGCTTTGGAGCCTGACATCTTGGTTAATTCTAGATTCAACTATACCAGCTGTGTATGTGAGTGTCGCCTTCCTTCTTTGTAAAATGGGACACTGAGAACCGCCTCATGAGGCTGTTGTGAGAACTGTATGTGATGCTGTATCTATAGCATTCAGCATGGTCCTGGCACATAGCAAACAAACCTGATAAAATTTGAATCTATGTCTATCATTCACCCTTCCTCTTTTTGGAGACCAGAGAGCTAGGAGAAAGGTCAGGGTGTAGAGCCTCAGAGGACTCAGTCTGCATCCTCTACTGCTGGATCCTCTTCTGCTCTCTCACCAGATCTCTTTTCCAAGTAGAATGTGCAAGACTCTGCCCATCTGCTCCATTGCTTGGTAAGGGTCTGGCTTATTCCCTGGCCCAGGGAAAGTTCACCCCAGCACAGGGCCACTTAGATGACAACCACAGGTCTGAAACAGCCACTACCATCACACTCAGGTTCTCCCTGCTCACTTCTTTTTCCTCCCCCTCTCCCTCCCAGCTGCCATCTTGGGCCCCTTAGGTCACTAGTAACCTGTTAATAATTTGGCCAGGAGCTCACTGATCCGAGTTCTTGTCTCATGACATCCGAACAGAGGAGCAAACTAGAAACAGCCTCTCAACTAATATAGACACCAGACAAGTGTCTCTTCCTGCCAATTGGACTGAGAGCTTGGCAAAGAGGGCAGAAAACCTTTGCACTAACAGAGTGGTACAAGTGGTCATCAGGTCTGCAAGTCAGATTCCTCCTGTGTGCCCAGCGGGACAACCAACAATAGGGAGGGCACAGGAGAACCAGTTCATGGAGGAACTGGGGAGTATGCTTATGGAGTCCAGGTTTATCTAAAGACATAATCAGAGAACTAAAATAAGAATGACACAAGCAAGTGTTAATGTGTTGAGCACAGAGGCAGCAAGAACTAGTGGGGGGCTTCCCTGGTGGCGCAGTGGTTGAGAGTCCGCCTGCCGATGCAGGGGACACGGGTTCGTGCCCCGGTCCGGGAAGATCCCACATGCCATGGAACGGCTGGGCCCGTGAGCCATGGCCGCTGAGCCTGCGCGTCCTGAGCCTGTGCTCCGCAACGGAAGAGGCCACAACAGTGAGAGGCCCGCGTACCGCAAGCAAACAAACAAACAAAAAAAGAGCTAGTGGGGTTCACCAAAGGCGTGAAGATCAGCGCGGGCTGACCCAAGATTGAAGAAAGTTTCACAGAGAGACACAGAACTGAGCTGGGTCACGAAGTGTGGATGGGATTGAGGATGTGAGATGTGAAAAGAGGGGAGAGGGCATCCTAGACACAGAATTAGGGAGGCAAGGCCAAGAAGCAGTGAGAAGCCAGCTCTCCGAGTAGTGGAAGACGGGGCTGGAGGAATGCATGTGGCCAAGGAGGGGGTGATGGTCATCCGGCTGCTCAGAGCGAGTCCTGCCAACTTCCACAGAGGCCAGGAGGCTGCCGTGGAACTGGAGATCCCTGGGCATTGCTTCGGAGGCAGGGAGCACAATCCCAGCCAGACATCTGACTCTCACAGAAGGGACTGCTGTCTGCGCTTGTAGGACTAAAGCCTTCGGGGATGCTTAGATGATGGTAAACTAAAGCCCCATGCTCCCACTGTGGGTAGAATGGGAGCAGGACTCTCCCTCCTCGCCCCGCTCACCATGTGCTTCACGGCAGACACAATCTGGGAGAAGATGAGCTTGCTCTCTGGTTCTGAGAACTTCCCTTCAGTGCTGATTTTCCCAAAGAGCTCCCCACCCGCTGCATACTCCATCACCAGGTGGAGCTTGGATAGAGTCTCCACGACTTCATACAGGCGGATGATGTTGGGATGGTGCAGTTTTTCCATGCTGGAGATTTCGCGGGATAGGAGCCTTTGGGTTTTCTGGTCCAATTTGGTCTTGTCCAGGATCTTAATGGCCACCTTTTCTGGAACAAAAAAAAAAAAAAAAAAAAAGTCAAAGGATGTGCCTGAGTTCATAGCTATTTAGAGCTGGAAGGAACCTAGTCCCTCTATTTCACTAGACACAGAGGTTAAGTGGCTATTTCCAGCTCAGAAAGCTCCTCAGCAGTAATGACAAACAGCAGTTTTTGAGTTCAACATCTATGCTGGACCCTTAGATCAGTGTGACTCTACCATGTACAGGTTTTAATGCCAACTCCTGCCTCCCAAGGAGGTTTCAGTTTGGTGAGCTTTATCCAGTTTTCTGGATAAAGTTAAAGCACCTTTATTTAGCCGACAGAGCCCCTCTTGATCAGGCCCAAGCTACCTCTTCAGCCTCATGGCCCACCGCTCCTAACCACCTCCCCATGCACCCTGTAGTCTAACGTGTTCACTGAAAAGGTACAGGACATTCATGCCTGGGATCTTTCGTCTTCCTGGATCTACCTGGATTATTTCCTCTCTCTGACTCATCACTCCTTCCTGTTCTTTACTCAGTTAATGCCGGATGGGTCTTCAAGGCCAGCCTCAGAACAAACCTCTTCCAGGAAGCCTTCTATGACACCTGTCCCAGGATGATGACATCCAGTTTCTGTGTATTCTCTGTACTATAATCTCAGCACATTTACCTATAAATATTGACTCCTCATCTTTTTCTTCCTCCTACCCCCTTCCTTGCGTGGGCTGTTTGATCTGATTTGACTTTGTCAGTGCCTGGCACACCATGTACCAGTACAGGAAACACCAGTGCTCGGTGTGTCTGGATTGTTGGAAAGCCATGAAGAGTCGGGCACTGCAAGGTGCTACTGGTGGGAGGACTAGCTGGTAACATGGTTCTGGACTGTAGTTTGGTATTACGTCTTAAGAGTCTTTAAAATGGTCACACCCTTTGACCCACCCTTTTTACTTGTGGCAATTAATCTTAAAGAAATAATCTGACACATGTACAAGATTGCTTGTGTAAGAAGACTTCTCTAACACTGGGAACAGCTTAAGTGTCCAGCAAGAAAGATGGTTAAAGTGTGGTTCATCTATCTCTCTAATGGTACAACATGCAGCTATCAAAATAATCACGTTGATCTTTATTTATGAACATGGAAAGTTGCTCAGTATAGAACAAGTGAGGAAAAACACAAATGTGCATTCGCATAGGAAAAAATCTGGCAAGATATACACCAAAATGTTTAGAATAGTTATTTTATTAATAGGGGGGATCATGGATGGTTTTCTCTTTTTAAAACTTTTATTGGAGTAGTATAGTTGATCTACAATGTTGTGTTAGTTTCAGGTGTACAGCAAAGTGAATCAGTTATACGTATATATATCCACTCTTTTTTTTTTAAGATTCTTTTCCCATGTAGACCATTACAGAGTACTGAGTAGAGTTCCCTGTGCTGTACAGCAGGTTATTATTAATCTATTTTATAGTCATGTATATATGTCAGTCCCAATCTCCCAGTTTATCCCCCGCTAATGGATGGTTTCCCTTTAATTTTTCTTTTTTTTTTTACTTATCTGTGTTTTCTAATTTTCCTACAATTAATTATACAATTAACATAGATTGTGTAATAAAAATGGTTAATGTTTGAAAATGAATGAATCGCTACTCCGAAGTAACACTTCATTCATTATTTGGTTCAAACTGGACCAGACTTTCTATTAGATAAGAAAGAATTTTCCAGGCGAATAAACGGGGAGAACGGGATGGCAGGGCGCCTGTTTGACCTACTTGCAAAACAACTGGTTTGAGGAACTTTTGGCACAGTGGTTATGGTCATGAAAATAGAAGCTGCTAGTTTAAAACAGGAGTGTTATCGGTTTGTTAAAGTAGGTCCATTAGGACTCCTGGAAGACGAAGAGGCAGGGCTCGCTGGTGCCTGAGGTGGCCGCGCTTGCTCGGGTGGGGAAGGAGGGAAGCTACACGGGGAAGGACCCTCAGGGCTCCCGCGACCTCCGCAGGCAATCCTCCCGGCAGACGGATGGACCGCCACGGCCGGTCCCCGGGGCGTTCTCGCCCCGCTGCTCGCGTCCTTTCTGCTGTTGAGGCTTTAGGATTAAGATTCCCCGCCGCTCTTTACCTGAAACAGAAACTCTGGTTTTGTGTAGCCTGGTAGGCGAGCTGTTATCCCAAGGGCTAGAATAATGAATTCCGTCCTTCAGCCTGGCAGCCTGCCTGCGGAAGGGGCCGCTGCTGCGGCCGGTCCTCCCCAGCGCAGGCCAGGCTTCTGCTTAGGTGCGGGTCCCTCTCTGCCACCCCCTCGGCCGCCGCAGCTGCACGCGCGCTGCTCACCCTGCGACCGCCCAAGAATCCGGTTGGGGTGTGCGTCCAGGCCGCTGTCTCAAACCTCCCTTTAGGACAATCCTAGTTTTAGATGTTCAGTTTTATATTTGAGCGGTTCTTAGGAAAGGCTGCCCTCCCACGGCCGGGACCAGAGTGAGGCAGGAGAATGTTTGCGAGAGGAAATGCGTTCTGACATTCTGCGCCCTTAGGCGTCCGATGGCTCACTCTAGTCCCAGCCTGTTTCCTCCGCTTTGTGTTAAATCAGATTATAGTCATGCCGCATAACGCACACGTACAACCATCTGAAACGTCTGAAAAAGCCCCGGTGTTCTGAATTGTCACTACGTGGTAGAAGCTGCCGGCTCGTGAAGAACTAGGTCTCTAAGTCCCACCCTTTCAACAATGTTCAGGCAGCACCTACTCTGCCCCAGACTGAAAAAGACAGACATGTTCCTACAGCCCAGTGAGACTTTGAAAAAATCCTCATTACAAGCGTGGCACGTGTTAGGAAGGGGCGCACATAGGAGAACAGAGAGACCCCCGAGAAATGACACTTGCCTTGTGAACAGGAGGTGAGGAGGGAGGCCCAATAATTGGCCGTGGGAAGGGGACAGTGTGCCAGGTCTGGGCGAGATGTCACGTTTGTGTTTGAGGATCTAAGAGGAGCCCACTCCGCTGGGCATGGAGAATTGGCAGGCTGGGGGGAAGGGGTCCCAAACCAGCCTGCAGCGTAGGCAGGCGTCACATTACCCAGAGACCTGGAAATTATTTCAAGAAATGTAGTCTTGGGGGTGGGAAGACGAAGAAATACACTCTCAGAGAAAAAAAAACTTTGCCGGACATATCAGTAAACAAAAGGATGTTGCAGCCATTAAGCCTTCACATTACAGCCGCTGAAGGTGAGGCCTGAGGGAACGCAGGATAGAAACGGGATGCCAGCCATCGAGCAGTCAGCCCTGCAGCCACCCGACCCCCCCTGCACCCTGGGGAGACTCAGAATGAGAAAGCGCAGGATACTGGCCCCAGATAGCTGAGGTGCACATCAAAGGAATGATTTCAATGAGCCCCGACTTTTGCATCTTCCCATACACAGAAAAGTGCTGAATTCCTTAACTTGCAATATCCGGTTTTCTTTAATTAACAGTAATCTTTTGAAGTTCTGACTACCTGGTCTTTGTTGCAAAAGCTCCTATATACCCTGGCTCCCCCCTCACCTCTTTAGAGCCATCTGAGAGACTGTGTCCCCAGCTTAAGTCCTCAGTTTGTCTGCTGAATAAAAGATAATTCTCACCTTTTAGGTTGTGTATTTTTTTTTCAGTTGACATGGTGATGGAGATTGAGGTACAAACTTCCAGTTATAAAATAAGTCACAGGGATGTAATGTATAGTTCAGGGAATATAGTCAGTAATATTGTAATAACTCTGTATGGTGACAGATGGCTTACCATGGCGATCATTTTGTAATGTATAAGAAGATTGGATCACTATGTTGCACACCTGAAAGTGATATAGTATTGTAAGTTAATCATACTTCAATTTTTTTTTTTTTAAGTAGCCTTTATTTTTAGGGCAGTAGGAAGACACTACAAGGTTTTAAGGGATTGTCATAACCAGATATCCACTTTAGAATGGGTACTCTGGCTGCAGTGTGGGAAAGGGATAGGAGCAGAGCACACCTGAGGGCAGGGTGGTGGTTTTGGAGGTGATGATAGCAACCGCAGGGAGAGGACTCTCTCGGTAGTGACGGAGAGGAGAGAGAGAGAAGTAGAGAAATTTGAGAGGTAAACCTCCCCTTTCTCCAAATTTGCTGAAGAGACTGACACATTTCCTTAAACCAGGACTTGCAAACTCAAATGTCTCTAGAGGCCAGGGTGGAAATAGGGTGGAAAGCTTATTGTAAGGCAACAGGGAGTAGTGGGGACTGTGGAGTCCTGAGAAGTACATGCCCCAGAGCAAAGGGGCAGCTGCTACTCAACTTCAGACAATTGTTACTGTTTGGGATGTAGACTCAGTGTTATCAAATCTAATTTTTTTCAAGAGACATCTGTATTGTAATGCAGTCATTCTAATCATTAAGTGTCAGCAACTAATTCAAACTTTCAAACCTAGAGTGGTCCAAGCAAAATCTGCCTTTGGGACCAAAGGGACAGGGGGAGGGAGCAGATATTAGAACCTAGAGAGTGTTGTGTAGAGAAAGCTACCTTGAGGGGAGCTGAGACGTCCTTCCAGAAGTACAGCTGGCCTGAATCAACCTCATAGTCAGGCTGGGGGAACAGATCTCAGGCTCTCCCTCTCCTTCCTTTGATCCAGTTCAAGGGCTCCCTACAAGCCAAAGCCAACTGGAACCCATAGGACTAAAGAGACGTGATGAAGTCTGGGACAGAGAGCAAAATGGATCTGGGGAAGCAGGTGGAAGATGTCCAGCACAGTGGGCTAGGAGGGTAAGAGAGCGGGATGCAGTGGAGCAAAAACAAGGGGATGTACCCCGAGTCAGAGGGTCAGGGAAGATTTTTAACACTTTCCCTGGACTCTAAATGTTAACTAGAGGAAAGTAGGGGAGAAGCAATAAGGGGAGATTCTAATAGTAAGGTTGTATAGGAGAGAAGATCTTGAGGCAGGAAAGACCCTAATACCTTAGGGTAATGGTCCATACACTTTTTTGATTAGCTTCCTTTACTAATAAACATTTTTGAGCATTGCTCTCTATGTATATTTATAAATTATATGCATGTACTACTAATATACACATTTTAAATGTATGTAATCATGGAAATTAAAAACATGTAATAACAAATAAATATAGAAAAGAAGTTCTAATATTTTCTTCCCTCATCCCAGTAGGCAACCCCATGGGTATGTGCACCCTACTTTGGAGACCACTGCCTTTGAGGGATTGAAAGAAGAGAGTGGAGCTGGCACATGGGGAATGAAGGAAAAGATAGGCCAAGACGAGGCTGGAGAGTCAGCCAGGGCCAAAGTCCATGAGTCATATTCTGGACCTCAGATTAAGGGCATTGAGAAACCACTGGAGAGTTTTTCTTTTCTTTTCTTTTCTTTTATATTGGGGTATAGTTGATTAACAATGTTGTGTTAGTTTCAGGTGGACAGCAAAGTGATTCAGTTATACATATACATGTATCCATTCTTTTTCAAATTCTTTTCCCATTTAGGTTGTTACATAATATTGAGTGGAGTTCCCTGTGCTATACAGTAGGTCCTTGTTGCTTATCCATTTTGAATATAGCAGTGTGTATATATCAATCCCAAACTCGCTAACTATCCCTTGCCTGCACCCTTCCCCTCTGGTAACCAAGAGAAACCACTAGAAAGTTTCAAGCAGAGAGCGAGCTATATGACCAGCCTTGCATTTTCTAAAAGACCGCTTCTGGCTGCAGTGCAGAGGATGACATAAATATGGATGAGGGAGACAGATTACAGCAATTTAATCCAACTAGGAAAGGGTGAGATATTTAGAAGGGAGCATCAATAGCACTTGGGGTTCAGCCAAGGGTTAGGGTTGAAGAAGAGGTAAAGGTTTCTGGGTTGAGGAATGGGGAGGATTGGTGGTGTGCGCTGGAGGGGCATCTTTTTTCCTTTTCTTTAAAATTTATTTATTTATTTTTGGTTGTGTTTGGTCTTCATTGTTGTGCACGGGCTTTCTCTAGTTGCGGCGAGCAGGGGGCTACTCTTCATTGCAGTGTGTGGGCTTCTCACTGTGGTGGCTTCTCTTGTTGCAGAGCATGGGCTCTAGGTGTGAGGGCTTCAGTAGTTGCAGCACGCAGGCTCAATAGCTGTGGCTCGTGGGCTCTAGAGTGCAGGCTCAGTAGTTGTGGCTCACGGGCTTAGTTGCTCCATGGCATGTGGGATCTTCCAGGACCAGGGCTCGAACCCGTGTCCCCTGCATTGGCAGGCGGATTCTTAACCACTGCACCACCAGGGAAGTCCTGGAGGAGCATCTTTATTGTTGTTGTCATGGCTCTGTGTACTCCCTCAACATCTCTGGTCTCTCTCATCGTGTTTTCTCAGCTGAACCACACCCTGGTTAAATCCAACCTCCCACCTACTCTCTGCCTACACCCATGCAGTGACCATGACGGCTTGTCTCACTTTGAATTCATGATCTATAACCTCAGGTGCGTCTTTATTGCTCCTGGCAGACACACTATATTTCCCTGGTCCAATAGTGCCCCTACACTTTTAGATGATGCTTTCATGGCTTCTCTTCTCCCATCAAATCTCTAATACCTTCTCTCTCTCCTCACTCATAGCTGATGACTTAGATTTCTGTTTTATCGAGTAAAGAAAGCCATAGAAGAGAATTTCTTCAAGTTCCTTCTGCCACTTCTTCCAGCCTACCTGAATCTGTGCCCATAAACTCTGTCTTCCTGTTTCTCTGGGTAAATGGTCCCTGCTCCTATCTAAGGCCTAGCTAAGACCCCTCTACATGTTGAATAGATTCCATCTACTCTCCTCTACTCAAGAACAGGCATCCAAAATTTCTTCCTTCTCTCCTGCGTCATAAGTTTTAACCTTTCTACTGAATCTTTTCCATCTGCATACATTCGTGCTATTTACCCATCTAAAAAAAAAAAAGTCTTCCCCACAAAAATGCATACATGTTACCAAAAGACTTGTACTAGAATGTTCATAGTAACGTTATTCATAATAGCCCCAAATTGGAAACCATCCTCACGTTCATCAACAGTAGAATGGATAAACAAACTGTAGTGTATTTGTACAATGGGCTGCCATGTAGCAATAAGAATGAAGCATCTAAACTACATAAAATAATATGGATGGTTTTCCCACTTTTTTTTTTTTTTTTTTTTTTGGCTGTGCTTTGCGGCTTGCACGAGAGATCGAACTCGGGGCTCCAGCAGTGAGAGAGCTAAGTCCTAACCACTGGACCACCAGGGAAGTCCCCAGCTTTCACAAGTTTAATATTGAGCAAATGAAATAAGACAAAAGAAGACAAATTGTATGATGCCATTTATATAAATTTTACAGGTAAACACAATCTGTGGTGTTAAAAGTCAGGGTAGTGGTTATACTTGGGGATGTAGTAAATAGAAGGGGGGGATAGGGGAGCCTCTAAAGTACTGGGAATGTTCTCTTTTTTGAATTTGGTGGTGGTTATATGGGCCTTTTTAGTTTGGAAAAGTCATTTAACTGCATATTTGTGATTTTCATACTTCTTTTTGTATTTATGCATATTAAATATTAAAAAAAGTTTTTGAGAAACCACAAAAAAGCCTCTCTTGACCCCACTTCCCCCTCTAGCATCAGACTCTTCTTCTCATTCTCTTTGTAGCAAAACTCTCTTAAAGAGCTGGTTCTACGTCACTGTCTCCAGTCCTCCCCTCATTATGTCTTGAACCTAAGAGATACTGCTACCAGAAAAGCTCCTCTCAGGGTCACCGATGACCTCCAAGTTGCTAAAACCAATGGCCAGTTTTCAGATTTCATCCTTCCTCCTAGAAACACCTTTGTCACTTGGTTTCTAGGAAAACACACGCTCCTGGTTTTTCTCCTACCTCTTGCCACTTCTTCTAAGGCTCCTTTGCTGTGTTCTTTTCATCTGCCCAGCCTCTAAATGTTCGGCACCTGAAGGCTTAGTCCTTGGACATCCCTACAATTTGCTCAACAATTCCAGATGCATAAATACACCTGCCTACAAGACCCCTCCACTTGGTTGTCTCAGTTTGGCTTCTTACAGAAGCAGATCATGAGGCAGTGATTCAGGTGCAAGTAGTTGATGAAGGAGGTGGTACCCAGGAAACACTGGTAGAAGAATGAGGAAAGGCAGCCAATTAAGGATGTGTTACTAAGCGAGTTACCAGTTAATCCTGCGTGGCTGTTAGCATAACTGACATCATCTCGGGCTCATACAATTCCTCCTGTCCTTCCACTGACCCTACCCAGGACTGCACTATGTGGCAAATCACTTCTCTGTCAAGGGCTTTGTAGTTAACAGATATTGTTTAATGATCGGTAGGTCCAGGTGGCCTTTATGCTCTGTTAGTTCCCAAATAATGATGAAGACCTTCCCTGACATTTTCCTGGTACCCACGAGACTAGTTACCCAATCAATCATCTTGACTTAGGAATGTACTTCCTGTTTTCAAGGGTACTCCCATACCCTAGGTTAGCTATAAAATTGCCCCAGTGGCCCTTCGGGCGGTGCAGAGGATAGCTGCGAATGCTTCCAGATCTTTGTCGGCCCGATCCTGAACCCACCTTGTAAGGTACCCTACAACAAACTGATCCATTGAGTATATGGAGCTGCCTGCCTCACTTTTCAGTCTCAAGATGACTTCTCAGCTCGATGGGCATCTTTTGTTCCCTCCGTCTTCCAACGATCCTGCTGCGAGTTATCGTTTGAGTTTTATCATGAGACGAGTGAGAGAGCTGGGGTATTTGTACATCAACTACTGCCAGTACCTAGTCGTTGGCTGTTCCTGGCAGACATTAATTCCCCTCTATTTCCCACGCATGCAGGAACAGCAGCTCCAGCAGCTAGAGAAAGCCCAGAGGCAAAGAGATGGACAGACTGGCATTTGAAGGTCTGGCCTGCATGCACTGAAATGGTAAGGCCCAAGGAGACACGGGTGAGGCACCAACAGCCTCCGCTGTGCATGTGTAACAGGCACGCCCAGCATAACATGTCCAATACTGATCTCCCCCGCCCCAAACCTGTTCCTTCTACAGTCTTCCCAGTTTCAGTAAATGGAAACTATTCTTGCAGTCATCCAGGACAAAAACCTTGAGTATTTGACTCTTCTCTTTTACACTCCACTTCCAATCTGTCAGCAAATCCTGTTATCTCTACTTCTAAATACAGCCAGAATCCAGCCACTTCTCAGCCTTTCACTGCTCCCTTCCTGGTCCAAGTCACCATTCTGTCTCGCCTGGATTATTCCGATAGGCTCCTAGCTGATCTCTCCTTTTCTGCCTTTGACCCCTTGCAGCCTATTTTCAACAGAGCAGCCAAGGTGATCCTATTAAGCGTTAAGCCAGGTCGCGCTGTCACTTCTCTGCTGCCTCAGAGGGCTCAGGTTTCCCTCATAGGAAAAGCCGAAGTCCTGACTTTGCCATACTGCGTATTAACCCTATGTGGTCTGGTCCCTGCCACCCTCTGCTGTCACACGCCTCAGCCGTTCCTAGAGTTTTACAGGCACTCTCCCACCTTGGCGCTCTTCTGCTTGCTGTCCCCTCTGCCTGACCACGTTTCCCCATGGACTCCAAGGCCAGTTTCCTTATTCCCTTCAGTTCAATGATCACCTCCTCAGGGAGGCTGTCCCTGGCCATTTTGTCTAAAACTGCAGCCCCCAGTGCTCCCTCCCCTCCCCTCTGCTCTATCTTCCTTCCTGTCCCTTATCACTACGTAGCATAATGAATATTTTACTGGCTTACTTTTGTCTGTCTCTCCCTGCTAGAACATAAGCTCCACAGGACAGATTGTTGTCTATTTTGTTCACTTCTGTATCTCCAGTCCCTAGAACAGTGCCTGTTACAGGGGAGGTGATCAACAAATATTTGTTGAATAAATGATCTCACTTAACGCTCACAAGAGCCCAGGATAAGTATCCCCACTGCAGTGTAACTCAAGTTTGCGCCTTGCTTTTTCATTTATTATCGTGTCCACGCATCCTCCGCGTTACTACAGATTCTCCACAATTGTGATTTTTAATAGCTGTGTGACTTCCATCCAAGTGCATATGCTTTAATATCCTTGAGCTTTCCTGCATCATTGGAGCATATAAATTATTTTGAGTCCTTTGCATTATAAATAGGGGACTTCTTTTTGTTATAGTAATACTGAATTTATTTTTAGGATGGATTCACCAAAGCCAATAACTAACCATTCTTAAAGTAAGAAAACATAATTTTATTTATTTTCAATTTACTTTTTTATTGAAGTATAGTTGATTTATAATATTGCATTAATTTCTGCTGTATAGCAAAGTCTTTTTTATATTCTTTTCCATTATGGTTTATCCCAGGATATTGAATATAGTCTCCTGTGCTATACAGTAGGACCTTGTTTATCCATTCTATATATAATAGTTTGCATTTACTAACACCAAACTCCCAGTCCATTCCTCCCCCATACCCCCTCCCCCTTGGCAACTGCAAGTCTGTTCTCTACATCTGTGAGTCTGTTTCTATTTCATAGATATGTTCATTTGTGGCATATTTTAGATTCCACATCTAAGTGATATCATATGGTATTTGTCTTTCTTCTTCTGCCTTCACTTAGTATGATAATCTCTAGTTGCATCCAGAAAATATAATTTTAAACTGCTGTTTTAATGAATGTACTCAAGAGGAGGGACCCCTTTTTCAAAACCACTGGGCCTTCTCGGTTAAGCTTTACTGGAGCCTGTGTGAGTCCCCCAGCCCTGTCCTTCTAGGAGATTAGAGCATGAAGGACCCACCGGAGAGTACTGCCATGCATTGCTCCCTCCCATATCTCTTCCCACCACTACTGGATTTTCCGGGGAAGTTACTATACTAACTTAATTCACCAAGTATCTGTTGAATATTTATTAGTTATAATGAATGTGGGGGAAGTCTGAGGATCAAATATGATACAATGTCTGACACCAAGGAGCCTACGACCAGGACATACAAGACTTTCACTATACCCCAGATTTGTTAGGCCCCAAATCTTTATTTCTCATGCATACTGTCTCTTGGGTCCCAAGATGGTCACTGGGCTCCTTTACTTGACCTCCGTGTACTCCAAGTCAGTGCTTCCAGATCTGCACTCTCAAATCCACTTCTTCTCCTGTATTCACTATTCACTGCTAGGTCATTAAGGCTGGAAACCTGGGAGTCATCTTTACTTCTTCCCCTCCCTGTCCTCTCCTGCTTTCCCCCATGCAGTTGACCACAGGTTTTCCAATACTCTAAAATAGTTTTCAAATGCATCCCCTTCTCTCCATGCTCACTGTCACTTCCTTAGTTGAGGTGGACATCATCATTCATCTGGATCATTAGACTAATATTTTATTCTGACATGCCTGACTCTTGTCATGTCCCAACTTCAATTCCCTTTCCTCACTGAAATAATTAATAATCATTTTATTAATTGCTTGCTCAAAGCTCTTCAATGGCTTCCTGATACATAAATGACAAAATCCAAATATGCAAGAAGATTCTCCATGATCTAGTCCCTGCCTACATCACCCACCATATCTCCCACTACTCTGTGGGTGCATCCCATGCACTAGCCTCATTGAATTACTCTTAAGTCTCCAAACACTCCGCACCCTGGCTCACACCTCCAGTCACTTTACATCCTCTCTCTCTGACTGGAATTCCCTTTCCTCTGTGTCCTGCATTATTTCTCCGAAAACCTCAAGACCTAACGCAAGCCCTTCCCGATCAATTGACCCTTTCCTGATTTCAGCACACCCTTTGTAACCTCACCCTGTGACAGCACTTATCAGTTGTTTCCTGTCTGTCTCCATTACCTACTGCGAGTTCCTATCAGGCAAGAGCTGTATCTTATTCATCTCTGTAAGGCACAAGAGAGTTTATTATATTTTTTAAAAAAGAAGGAATGAACCGATGCATAAATAAATTGAGAGAGAAGAAGAAAGGCTTCTAGAAACATGAGACTAGAGTAACAGAGAAGAAGACCAAGGATGAAGGGGTCAGAAAGGACAGCAACAGAGAAAGGGACAGGCACCCATGGCCTCTTTTACTTTTGTTTGAGGCAACAGATGGGACATAAAATATTCAGAAGCCCAGTGTGTCATTTCTTTTGAGAAATTTCTAATCAGCCTAAAAGGGGACTCATGATGGCTTCAGCCTGCCCGATCAGCTTGCAAGGCCCAGGAGAATCTGAGCCATTAGCTATAAAAATAAACTCCAGCCAGCAGGGGCCTATACTGGAGCCTTCTCTTTAGGGATCCAGAGCAGCTGGTGTCTTTTTTTAAACTACTGTCTTGGGAGCTGCCCCTGGCACAGAAACCCTCCGCTTCCCTGGGAACCTCCTCCTTTATCTTATCCAGGTTGTCCATATTTCCTAGAAAACCTAATGACAATTCTTGGCAAGCTGGCTTTGCATGGGAACCGTATTTATACAAATCGCTCTTCAGACTACGTCATCTGACATGGCCTGGTAATGGGAGAGGGTATTTGTAATTCCCAGCAAGGCTAAACCACTCCCTGATAAATCTCCTTCCATTGTAGAGGTAAAGATTTTAGAGGAATGTCCCCCTGTCTTTCCAACCCAGTCTGCTCCCGGGAGCCTAACGTCCTCCCTCTTTTCATAAGTCACAATCTTCCAGTCTTGCCTCTGTCATCCTCCCAGAGTTCTCACTTCCTAGTACCTACACCACCCGTCTCTTTCTTCATCCCCACATCGATTCACATCTGGGTCTCCCCTCCTTCACACTCTCAGTTCCTTTTGTCCTCACCTTCCTACTCTTGCCTGGGCTCACTTCTGATAGAACCCAGAAGAGAGATGAGCACGGTACCAGGACGAGGCCATCCTGGGATGAGTCTGCAAGTTGGGAGGTGAAATCTGGGATTCATTTTCCTGTTGCATCAGTACAATGTGCACAATGACCTGCTGTTAACATTTTCTGGCTTGTTTAAATGTGCTTGTTGAACTGAGTTTTCCTCTGCCTGTGCTTTTGGCCTTCCTCTCCTTTTGTGCACCCATCCCATCCCATAAGCAGAGGCTGACATTGAGCCTTTGACAATAGGGCTACTCTGTGGTGGTTTAGGAGTGAGGAGAGCATGATAGTGAGGTCACTGAGGCCCCCATCCACACAGCAGGAAAACACCGCATTCTCTGAAACTCAAGGGACTAGAATTAAGTGAATTCTGTAATACGACAGGCAAGAAGCCTTTGGCATTCAAGAAGAAAGTCACTATGTAAGCACCAGTTGTGGTCCTTCCTCTTTCTTCTGTCCTCCTCACATAACAGCCTGTCTAAGGAATTAGACGCTTTCCTGCTCCTGGCTTGTGGTGGTTTCCCTGCTTAACTGGTTATTGTCGCGGTGACGGTATGTCCATCAATTTACTGTGTTCTCCACTCTCCCATCTCAGAGACGCTTCTTTGGACCTCGGGCCCTGCTGACAGTGCAGTGGGTCGTGTGACCCGAAAGGCTGCAGCTGACTTGACATAGGCAGGCGCTTGAGTCAGCGGTGGCCCATTGACGGCTGGTCAGTGAGCGATTATATTCTTTTCAAAATCTGAGCTGAAATAGAATGAAACTAGTGGGATGGAGATGGGATAAAGCTGAGAGGTTATGTAGATATGGGACTGGAAACAATCATTCTTGGCCATATGCCTTTGGGTAATTAAGCAGAGAAGGCCACTCGGCAGAAAGAAGTATGAAGTAGAAATGAGAAGCCGCGCAATCCCAGAGAAAGGGGAGATGGAGAGGGTAACCTCCATCCTTGAAACGTGGCTCTACCTCCCTGCTGAGCGGCCACAAAATTCCCTTGCACACAAGTCACCCTGTCAGCGTGAGCTCATCTGAGTCGGCTTCTGTCCCATGAAACGAATGACGTGTGACTCACACAGGCCTAAAGGACCTGGACTTTTTTGAAAGCAGACTAATACTGGCACTTAATGGATACTTGCTACATGCTCTGTCTAGGTACATGGTAAATATTCAGTATATTATATCTTCTTAAAATTCGCTCCTCCTAGCAATCCTAGGCAGCTGTTATATTTTCTTCACGTATACATAAGGAAATTGTGGCACAGAATGGTAAAATAACTTGTTCGGGGGTCACACAGCTAGAGGAAAAAAGAATTGGAATTCCACGCAGGTCTGGCTGACTCCAAAGCTGATATCTTTCCACAATATTGCACTACCTTCTGCCACCTTCAAGACAAGGTGCCGCTCTCTCTTACACACTGTCTGAACAGGGAGGGCGGGCAGAAGGTAGGTGCTGCTTCTGAGTCTTGGTTATACACTCTATGACTTGCGCATTGTCCCCTGCTTCCCTGCTGCAGGCATTGGAGGGCAGGATCCCTCCTCGGCAGTCCGGCCGCCAGGAAGGAGAATGGCTGGTGAGCAGGGTGGGGTCTGGTGGGGGTCTGGGGCTGAAGAAGGCAGTGGTAGCCCACGTGGTCGGCTTGTTCAGGGCAGCATGTGAAAGAGCTGCCCCCTCCACCCTGCACCAAAATCCCGAGGTAGCTTGCAGCGAAAAGGAAGCTGGGTTCTAACCCTGTCTCTGCCATGACCTCGGGACAGCCACTTCTGAGCCTCCATCTCCCCATTTGTAAAATTCAGGAGGGCTAGACGAGGTCAGTGTTTCCCGAAGTGGAACCTTGAACACTCATGGGGCATGCAGTGATTTTAGTGCATGAAAACAGCCTTAAATAGCACCGAAACACAGCATAAAAATGTTATTTCTGTATCGGTTCTCCCTTCACTCTCCTAAGTAAGGTAAAGAGAAACTCACAGATGGGTTTTTGGCATGTTTTAAATTACTTTCAGTCACTTCGTAAGTTTCCTTTAAATTTTATTTTATTTTTTTGGCCATGCTGTGTGGCTTGCGGGATCTTAATTCCCCCACCAGGGATCAAACCCACGCCCCCTGCCGTGGAAGTGTGGAGTCCTAACCACTGGACTGCCAGGGAAGTCCCCCTTTAACATTTTTTGCAAGTTGCTAAGAGAATAGATTTTAAAAGTTCTCACCACACACATACGAAATTGTAACTATATGAGGTGGTGAGTGTGTTAAATGACCTTATTGCGGTAATCATTTCATAATATATACATGTATAAAATCAGAACATTGTACGCCTTAAACTTACACGATATTATATGTCAATCACATCTCAATAAAGCTGGAAAAATAAATAAACAGAACTTTGACATTTGTGTGCATTGTATTTATTTTTACCACTACCTTCTATTCATGGGTTTTCATGACTTTAATATCAAATTTCCTTCTGAAATAGGTTTAAGTAAAAAATAGACTTGCACAATGATAGCTACCATTTATTGAGTGGCTACTCTGTGCCATGTACTTCATATATATTATTCCTAATTTCCCCAACAATTCTAAGATACGAATCATTGTCTCTATTTTACAGCTGATGCAACTGAGGACCAAAAAGGCTAAGTAATATGCATGAAGTCAGATACCTAGTAAGTGACTGAACGAGGATTTGAACAGATTTGTCTGATTCTGAAGCACATGTTTTTTCCACTATCCTATCCTCTCCACTAGAATCTAATATCTGAACCTACACTCGGGAAGCAGTTCCAACACGCTTTGCTCAGACTTTAGCCCCTGTGACCTCTCTGCCACAACGGACACTCTCCCCTTTCTGAATTCCTCTCCTGGTTTGCCTTTATGCAACTTCTCCTCTCCACTTCCTGTTCATGTCTTCCTCTCAATTTCTGGCCCCTCATCTCCTTATGTGTTTTATGTTGTCTTTCACTCTTGCTCTAGACTATTGAAAAACAACATCTTTCCCAATTAGATGTGAATCGCAGCCCTAGAGCTGCTTTTATGAGTAACGTAATCAATGCTACTGGCTGCATTTTGTCAGCGAGGAACCTGAGGGCTCACAGGAGCGCTGTAATGTCCCCAGGTAGGTAAGGTGAGTAGGCATGAACCCAGACACTTGGGCTCAGAGCAAGATAGAAGGGGACTTGGAGCTCCAGTGACTTGGGCGTGTGTGCACGCATGTGCGTGCGTGTGTGTGTGTGTGTGTGTGTGTAGGTAGAGGAGGTTGTGGTACTTTCTCCATAGGGGCCAAACAGGGATGAGCGGGGAATGGGATTGGGGGTTGGAGAAGAAAAGAAAACAAAACTCTGACACGAGAAAGCGCAGCCCTGGAGACGTGGTGGCAGCCTGAGTGCAAGGAGAATAAATGTCAGTACGGGACTCTCAGGGAGAGGGCAGAGCCCATGGGCTTTAGGAAGTCTGTAGATTATACCGAGTTGCAGGCATTTTTTCTCTGCCCTGTGACTCCGTTACGACTATCTCCAGGCTTAGTTAGCTAAATTAGAGGTAACTTGGAGAAGTGCCCACATGGGTTGGGCAGCAAACGGCTGCTGGTCTCTCCACACAGCTCCTCTCTGAGGCCAGAGCGGTGGGCACTGCTGGGCTAGAATCCAGAGTGACCAGCAACCAAGCAAGCGTGGCTATTTGGTAGCAAGCAAGGAGCTAACAACAATGAGAACTAGTACAGAGCAGACTGAAGCAGAGAAGTTCTTGAGGTCAAGTCCCTTTTCCCCAAACCTAACAGAAGCAGCAGCCTCTGGTAAGGAGGAGAGGCTGGACCCCGCTATCCACCGACCATCCGGGAGGTCCCCTGTGCCACTGGTATTGACAAACAAACACAAACAGAAGTTACAAATAAGGACCTGGAATACGAGTGGCCTTGGAATCAAGCCACACTCCCCTCCGCTTCTCCAAGGTGTAACTGGAGAGGACAGATTGCCCTCAACGTTTTAGTGAGTTCACTTGCATGCTATAGTGGGAGAGTTTTTGGAGTCAAAATCATCTAAGATTAAACTGCTAAAGCCACATTTGACATCTTTGGATCTTAGTTTCCTTATCTATAAAGTGAAATAAAAATACTGAGCTCACACCATCGCTGTGAAAATGAACTGCGGCAACAATGGACGGCGGCCGGCATAGGACTTGCACTTAGCAGGGGCTCAGTGATGACGCCTCACCTGCCTCCTTGGCCCTGGACTCTTAACCCGACCCCCAACCAGGTCCCAACACCCTGGGCATCACCCGTGGAGTTTGGATCCTACCTTTGGTTAGGGAGTGAATCCCGAGCTTGACCTGGGAAAAGTTCCCACTTCCGATTTCCCCTCGGATGCGGTAAAAGCCGATCCGTTTCCCCAGAGTGATCTCCCTAACCACCTTCTGGTCTTGGGACATGTCCTGGGTCAGCTTCTCGAAGGGTGTCAGCTGGCGAGGCTGTCCCTCTCCGTCCTTCTTGGTGCACTCCGTCTGACCGCCACTCTCCACGCTCTCTCGCCGGTCCCACCTGGCATAGTGGGTGTTCTCCAGGCCGCCTCCATTCACATACAAGGCAGTCATCGTCCTCCGCAGGCCCACGTTTCCATCTCAGCAGAGGCACCGATGGGGGGCAGGCTGGGGAGGGGCCGAAGGGGCCCGGCGGGTGGGAGATGGGAGTTGGCTGCCAGAGCCCTGTGTCCTTGGGAGCCGGGCAAAGACTCCTGAATGTGCAACCCCCCTTCTCAGCTTCAGCCGGGGGAGGGCAGAGGCCAGTGCCAGAACCGCCTAGCAGCCAAGCCCGAAGCCGCCCTCACTCGAGACCTTCCTTCACGCTGAACTTCCCAGCTCTAACTGGACCATCAGGCACACGTCCAGGTACCAGAGCCGCTTCCCTGATCAGGCTCCAAGAACTTTCTGGCTGGCCGTGCTGGTGCTCTGTGGTAGGTGGCTGTGTCCCAAAACAAAGACTCCAGTTTGCTATTTCCTTTGATGGCCAGAGAATCTTTTGCTCTGGTGTGTAAAAGCCCCGCAGAGGCCCTCAGGTCCCCGCTGCTGGCGCGTATCTCTGATCTTCTTCATTTTGCACTTTTGCTGTCAAGTTGCAGGGCCCCGGAGACCTGATAATCTGGACCCCAGGAAAGAAGAAACTTGCAAATCAGCCTTCTGGTCACACGGGCAGCCAGAGGAGGATTAAATCCCTGCAATGCCACTTTAGCCGCCTTTATTTAGATGAGCCTTCCTCTAAGCCGTGAACTGTCTCAAAAATTTGGTGGGTGCTACTTCATCCTAAGAACAGAGAATAAGGAAATGTATTAGCCCATGCTAATGTACAGTACGGGATTTATAATGAATGTGAAACTGCTTGGTAAGCACCAGTCTAAAAGCACTCTACAAATTTCAGTTATGACTCAATATCAGTAGTAAATGCTTGATCACATATGATTTAGTAAGAAGAAAATGTACGCACACACACCCCTCGATCTACATTTCAGAAAAGCCCTCACAGCCTGTAAATATTTCTAGCAAAATAATTTTTCTACTTCTGTTTCTGGCTTGCTTTGAAGCCAGACTTTTAAAATAATAATACAGTAGGGAATTCCCTGCCGGTCCAGTGGTTAGGACTCCACGCTTCCACTGCCGGGGGCCAGGGTTTGATCCCACGAGCCACGTGGCATGGCCAAAAAAAAAAAAAAAAGGAATTGGTAGGTACAGTAGAAATGTCTTTAGTAAAATCTGTCAGTTTTTCTGGTCACATCATTTCTAAAATAAAGTGACCACGATGTCAAATTTTGAAATAAAATGATAATACTATCATCATAATGACAAAGATTTCCTATCAGTTTTCAAGAGTTCTTACACTGATTCAAATAACAATGTGTTATATTTCCTTTACGCTGTACGTTCTCATACACCAGCTAATTTTTCTCCTAGGCTTATTTTCTAGGTATTTCTAATCAGGTGTCAGCCTCCAGGCCCAGCAGCTCATTTTGAAGGTTCAGAAACAGGGTAATGTTACTGCAGGGCAAAAGTCTATGGCCTCCTCAGTGATGAGAAATACTTGCCCAGCTAGAATATCTTCATGACTTTCTTCCATGCAGCCTCCAGTAAGAAATAATCACTTCCTCCCTGGATCCCCACAGCACTCTGTACAATTTCCGACAGGTCTCCTCTCCCTGAAGGTGGGAACCAGGTTTAATTCATCTCTATATCCTGCTCTTCCTCCTCTCTCCCTCAGCATGGAGCATGATGTCCTAAATAAAGAAAGTGTTTGCTAAATGTGCGCTGAACTCGATTTTTGGACTTGAACATTCCAAACCAAAAAACCCGAGCGAAAACATGAGAGACTGCCTTGGAAATGGGAATTCCCAATTCTGTTTGATGATATCACATTATTCCAGTTAGGTACAGAATTGCTTACACTGTAATTGTGTTTAAGTATGGGGTGGCTGAATAAAGAGAAACAAGGACAGGAAAGAGGAGTGGTGGGGGGCTGCCCATCACTGTGCCTATTTCTGCATGGGGGAGGGGAAGCTGGATGAAGGATAAAGGACAGAGGTTTAAAAGGGGCCAGGTATTAGTAACCACACACACCTCTAGGCTAGAGTCTGAGTAGGGTGTTTTAAAAGACATTTTAAGGTGAAAGAGCCTGAATTCGCTTGAGGAAAATCTAAGCCACTGGTTCTTAAGCCTCCTGGAGTTGCACACTCCTTTGAGATTCTGATGAAGCCTGTGACCCTATCCCCAGGAAAAAGCATGCACACCTAATCTGCATCCAGTTTTAAGGGGTTCACAGACCCTCTGAGACCCATCCCTGCACTTCAGATTAAGAAGCTCTACAAAGATCTCCTCAGATCCCTGGCAGAAAGAGACCACACAGACAAGAAGTGGTGTAACAATTTTAATTCTGAAAGAAACTTCAGCTTCACCTACGCAAAGAGAGTAAGGCCTTTCGACAGGATGCAGTGCTCGATTGCCTCGTGTTCCTGCAGGTTCCAGAACTTCCTGGCTCTGTGTCCTTCCTGGGCCTTGCTCAGGACTCCAGGCTTGCCTCTCTCCCAGTGCCTTGCCACGGTGCTGTCATTACCAACCCCAACGAGATAAGCACCTGGAGGGCAGGAACCTGCACCTTATTCTTCGAACTCCCAGGGCTCAGCCCAGTGCCTGGAAGTTGTATGATAAGCATTTGTTGAAGAAGGAATGAATTAACCTACCAACTGATTGATCGTTACATTCAGGTATGATCTATTGAGTAGAGGTAAATATTTTATTTATAGACACATACCACTATCCCAACATTTACTTGAATTATCTCAGAAAGCTTATTTCAGTCCACATTTCCAAGGCCTGGGCTACCTTCTACTGGCCAATAGTATTCCTGGCCCCGCCTTCTTGTGTAGGTGAAAGCTTAGTCTGAATTCCACCATCCAACTGAGAATTGCTACAGTACTGCTTAGAAATCCAAAGTCTTCAAATTATCATGCACTGGTTAGAGAGGGAAACAGGAGCTCTCATTCACTGTTAGAGGGTATGAATTGGTACAATTGCTTGGAGAACAACTGGCTATAGGTATTAAAGTACAAGTGTACGTATCCTTTGCCTCAGCTATTCCACTTGAATTTATCCTGCACGTACATTCACAAAGGTATACATATTTCTAATATAAAGATGGCTAGATAGATATTCACTGCTGCATTGTTCTGTAGGAAAAAACTAGACATTAATTAATTAAATGCCCATCAGTAGGGACAAGTTAAATAAGTTACAATACATACATATACAAAAATAGTGGATTATTTGTGAAATAATTCATTGTACTTGTGAAAAAGAATGAGTTATGATATCCAAGATATACTGTTAAGTGGTCAGTAGAGTTTACATAATGTGATATCAGAAGTATAAGAAAGAGGAGGGTATACCTGAGAAACTGGCAATATTTACTGCATTTGAGGAGGGGAGTTGTTGGACTGGGAACTAGAATGAGAGAAAGGTGTGTATTTTTCACTATTTACTCTTTTTATATGATTTACCTTTTTTCATGTGCATGTATTTACCTTTAAAGAGAAAATTAAAAATATGTAATATGTTGCCATCTTACACAATTGGTGTACAGAAAGTTTGCTTTACTTTTGGTTATACAGGGAGATTGCCACACCTGATTGTCTAATACTAATGGACTGCTTTTAAAATCAAAAGATAATTAGGGACTTCTAGTTAAATACGAATTTTATGCTTTCATTTATCTCTATTTCCTTCCAAACCCCCACAGTAGAAATAGGAGGGGAAAAAGGCATAAACCCATAAGGACAAACAGAGTAAGAGAGGTAATAGCAGATGTAAGATACCAACACATCTGGGGAAGATGGAAAGCAAATTGAGGAGTAGTTAATGACTCTGCAAAGACAGTGAAGAAAACTGCAAAACTGGACACGCCAATGAGATATACCTTTCCGAACGCTCAAGAGACTTCAAACTATAAGAGACCAACTACCTCAAAGTTTGGAGGATTGAAGCAGACCAAAAATGGGGATTGTTTGAATGTAGAGCAGTGAGAGCCCCAGCCCCTTTTCTCCTCAGAGCTAGTTTGCTACTCCCTCTGCCCACTCCCAGGCCAGCTCAGGAGCAGAAGGCACAGGACAGTCCATTAGCTCAGATCCAGTTATGGGAGCACTGTTTCCCTCTTCTCTCTGCACCCCTAAACCCTTGAGTTTCCAGAATAAAGGGAAACATGTATATAATGCCCCAGGCAGGGGATTCCTCTTTTGGTTAAAGAGAAAAGACCTCCTGAAACCCATCTTCGGAGGTTCTCCAACCCAAAAGCCACCTGACCACCTACTGTGCAGTCCTCCAGGTGCCAGTTTCACTTGCAGGCAAGGAGCTTCCAATCAGATTTAAGTGCCTTCTGCTTAGAATGAATGTCCAGCCAAGAGGTGCCAGACACCTGAGGAAAGGCTCCACAATGAAAGGAAGAAAGCATACCTACCCCCCTCGGCCGCTCGCCCATGGGGTGAGGCAGGGATTCCGTGTGGCTGACAGGGTCTTTGTGCTCTGGCCACGCGTCAGGCCTGAGCCTCTGAGGTGGGAGAGTCGAGTTCAGGACATTGGTCCACCAGAGACCTCCCAGCCCCACGTAATATCAAACGGCAAAAGCTCTCCCAGAGATCTCCTTCTCAATGCTAAGACCCAGCTCCACTCGATGACCAGCAAGCTACAGTGCTGGACACCTGATGCCAAACAACTAGCAAGAGAGGAACACAACCCCACCCATTAGCAGAGAAGCTGCCTAAAATCATAATAAGGTCACAGACACCCACAAACACACCACCGGACATGGTCCTGCCTACCAGAAAGACAAGATCAGGCCTCATCCACCAGAACACAGGCAACTAGTCCCCTCCACCAGGAAGCCTACACAACCCACTGAACCAACCTTACCCACTGGGAGCAGACACCAAAAACAACAGGAACTACAAATCTGTGGCCTGCAAAAAGGAGAACCCAAACACAGTAAGTTAAGCAAAATGAGAACACAGAGAAATACATAGCAGATGAAGGAGCAAGGTAAAAACCCACCAGACCAAACAAATGAAGAGGAAATAGGCAGTCTAACTGAAAAAGAATTCAAAGTAATGATAGTAAAGATGATCCAAAATCTTGGAAATAGAATGGAGAAAGTACAAGAAATGTTTAACAAGGACCTAGAAGAACTAAAGAGCAAACAAACAATGATGAACAACACAATAGATGAAATTAAAATTCTCTAGAAGGAATCAATAGAAGAATAACTGAGGCAGAAGAATGGATAAGTGACCTGGAAGATAAAGTAGTGGAAACAACCACCGCAGAGCAGAATAAAGACAAAAGAATGAAAAGAATTGAGGACAATCTCAGAGACCTCTGGGACAACATTAAATGCACCAAATTTCAAATTATAGGGGTCCAAAAAGAAGAGAAAAAAAAGGGACTGAGAAAATATTTGAAGAGATTATAGTTGAAAACTTCCCTAATATGGGTGAGGAAATAGTTAGTCAAGTCCAGGAAGCACAGAGAGTCCCATACAGCATATATCCAAGGAGAAACATGCCAAGACACATATTAATAAAACTATCAAAAATTAACTACAGGGCTTCCCTGGTGGTGCAGTGGTTGAGAGTCCGCCTGCCAATGCAGGGGACATGGGTTCGTGCTCCAGTCCAGGAAGATCCCACATGCCGCGGAACAGCTGGGCCTGTGAGCCATGGCCGCTGAGCCTGTGCGTCCGGAGCCTGTGCTCCGAAATGGGAGAGGCCACAACAGTGAGAGGCCCGCGTACTGCACAAAAAAAAAAAAAAGAAAAAATTAACTACAAAGAAAAAATATTAAAAATAGCAAGGGAGAAGCAACAATTAACATACAAGGAAATCCCCATAAGGTTAACAGCTGATCTTTCAGCAGAAACTCTGCAAGCCAGAAGGGACAGGCAGGACATATTTAAAGTGATGAAGGAGAAAAACTTACAACCAAGATTACTCTACCCAGCAAGGATCTCATTCAGATTCGACGGAGAAATTAAAACCTTTACAGACAAGCAACAGCTAAGAGAATTCAGCACCACCAAACCAGCTCTACAACAAATGCTAAAGGAACTTCTCTAGGCAGGAAACACATGAGAAGGAAAAGACTTACAATAACAAACTCAAAACAATTAAGAAAATGGTAATAGGAACATACATATCGATAACTACCTTAAATGTAAATGGATTAAATGCTCCAACTAAAAGACACAGACTGGCTGAATGGATACAAAAACAAGACCTGTATATATGCTGTCTGCAAGAGACCCACTTCAGACGTAGGGACACATACAGATTGAAAGTGAGGGGATGGAAAAAGATATTCCATGCAAATGGAAATCAAAAGAAAGCTGGAGTAGCAATTCTCATATCAGACAAAATAGACTTTAAAATAAAGACTATTAGAAGAGACAAAGAAGGACACTACATAATGATCAAGGGGTCGATCCAAGAGGAAGATATAACAATTGTAAATATTTATGCACCCAACATAGGAGCACTTTAATACATAAGGCAAATGCTAATAGCCATAAAAAGGGAAATCGACAGTAACACATTCATAGTAGGGGACTTTAACACCCCACTTTCACCAATGGACAGATGATCCAAAATGAAAATAAATAAGGGAACAGAAGCTTTAAATGATACATTAAAGAAGATGGACTTAATTGATATTTATAGGACATACCATCCAACAACAGCAGATTACACTTTCTTCTCAAGTGCTCAGGGAACATTCTTCAGGATAGATCATATCTTGGGTCACAAATCAAGCCTTGGTAAATTTAAGAAAACTGAAATTACATCAAGTATCTGAGCTGACCACTATGCTATGAGACTAGATATCAATTACAGGAAAAAATCTGTAAAAAATACAAACACATGGAGGGTAACGAATACACTACTAAATACCAAGAGATCACTGAAGAAATCAAAGAGGAAATCAAAAAATACCTAGAAACAAATGACAATGAAAACACGATGACCCAAAACCTATGGGATGCAACAAAAGCAGTTCTAAGAGGGAAGTTTATAGTAATACAACCCTACCTCAAGAAACAAGAAACAGCTCAAATAAACAAACTAAACTTATACCTAAAGCAATCAGAGAAAGAAGAACAAAAAACCCCCAAGGTTAGCAGAAGGAAAGAAATCATAAAGATCAGATCAGAAATAAATGAAAATGAAATGAAGGAAATGATAGCAAAGATCAATAAAACTAAAAGCTGGTTCTATAAAAAGATAAACAAAATTGATAAATTAGCCAGACTCAGCAAGAAAAAAAGGGAGGAGACTCAAATCAATAGAATTAGAAATGAAAAAGGAGAAGTAACAACTGACACTGCAGAAATACAAAGGATCATGAAAGATTACTACAAGCAACTTTATGCCAATAAAATGGACAACCTGGAAGAAATGGACAAATTCTTAGAAAAGTACAACCTTCCGAGACTGAACCAGGAAGAAATAGAAAATATAAACAGACCAATAACAAACACTGAAATTGAAACACTGATTAAAAATCTTCCAACAGGGCTTCCCTGGTGGTGTAGTGGTTGAGAGTCTGCCTGCCGATACAGGGGAGATGGGTTCGTGCCCCGGTCCGGGAAGATCCCACATGCCGCAGAGCGGCTGGGCCCATGAGCTATGGCCACTGAGCCTGCGCATCCGGAGCCTGTGCTCTGCCACTGGAGAGGCCACAACAGTGAGAGGCCTGCGTACCGAAAAAAAAAAAAAAAAAAATTCTTCCAACAAACAAAAGTCCAGGACCAGATGGCTCCACAGGTGAATTCTATCAAACATTTAGAGGTGCTAACACCTATCCTTCTCAAACTCTTCCAAAATATAGCAGAGGGAGGAACACTCCCAAATTCATTCTATGAGGCCACCATCACCCTGATACCAAAACCAGACAAAGATGCCACAAAAAAAGAAAACTACAGGCCAATATCACCGATGAACATAGAGGCAAAAATACTCAACAAAATACTAGCAAACAGAATCCAACAGCACACTAAAAGGATCATACACCGTGATCAAGTGGGGTTTACCCCCAGGAATGCAAGGATTCTTCAATATATGCAAATCAATCAATGTGTTACGCCATATTAACAAATTGAAAGAGAAAAACCATATGATCATCTCAATAGATGCAGAAAAAGCTTTTGACAAAATTCAACACCCATTTATGATAAAAACCCTCCAGAAAGTAGGCACAGAGGGAATTTACCTCAACATAATAAAGGCCGTATATGACAAACCCACAGCCAACATCATTCTCAATGGTGAAAAACTGAAACCATTTCCCCTAAGATCAGGAATAAGACAAGGTTGCCCACTCTCACCACTATTTTTCAACATAGTTTTGGAAGTCCCTGCCACGGCAATCAGAGAAGAAAAAGAAATAAAAGGAATCCAAATCGGAAAAGAAGAAGTAAAGCTGTCACTGTTTGCAGATGACATGATTCTATACATAGAAAATCCTAAAGATGCTACCAGAAAAGTACTAGAGCTAATCAATGAATCTGGTAAAGTAGCAGGATATAAAATTAATGCATAGAACTCTCTAGCATTCCTATACACTATTGATGAAAAATCTGAAGGTGAAATTAAGAAAACACTCCCATTTACCATTGCAACAAAAAGAATAAAATACCTAGGAATAAACCTACCTAAGGAGACAAAAGACTTGTACTCAGAAAACTATAAGACACTGATGAAAGAAATTAAATATGATACAAACAGATGGAGAGATATATCATGTTCTTGGATTGGAAGAATCAACATTGTGGAAGTGACTATACTACCCAAAGCAATCTACAGATTCAATGCAATCCCTATCAAACTACCAATGGCATTTTTCACAGAACTAGAACAAAAAATTTCACACTTTGTATGGAAACACAAAAGACCCCGAATAGCCAAAGCAATCTTGAGAAACAAAAACAGAGCTGGAGGAATCAGGCTCCCTGACTTCAGAGTATACTACAAAGCTACAGTAATCAAGACAGTATGGTACTGGCACAAAAACAGAAATATAGATCAATGGAACAGGATAGA
>NW_021703768.1:36216079-36335427 GCF_005190385.1 Monodon monoceros | reverse complement strand
AAGGCTCCCTGACTTCAGAGTATACTACAAAGCTACAGTAATCAAGACAGTATGGTACTGGCACAAAAACAGAAATATAGATCAATGGAACAGGATAGAAAGCCCAGAGATAAACTCACACACATATAGTCACCTTATCTTTGATAAAGGAGGCAAGAATATACAGTGGAGAAAAGACAGCCTCTTCAATAAGTGGTGCTGGGAAAACTGGACAGCTACATGTAAAAGAATGAAATTAGAACACTCCCTAACACCATACACAAAACTATACTCAAAATGGATTAAAGACCTATATGTAAGGACAGATACTATAAAACTCTTAGAGGAAAACATAGGCAGAACATTCCATGACATAAATCACAGCAAGATCCTTTTTGACCCACCTCCTAGAGAAATGGAAATAAAAACAAAAATAAACAAATGGGACCTAGTGAAACTTAAAAGCTTTTGCACAGCAAATGAAACTATAAACAAAACGAAAAGACAACCCTCAGAATGGGAGAAAATATTTGCAAACGAAGTAACTGACAAAGGATTAATGTCCAATATATACAAGCAGCTCATGCAGCTCAATATCAAAAAATGAAACAACCCAATCCAAAAATGGGCAGAAGACCTAAATAGACATTTCTCCAAAGAAGATATATAGATTGCCAACAAACACATGAAAGGATGCTCAACATCACTAATCATTAGAGAAATGCTAATCAAAACTACAATGAGGTATCACCTCACACCAGTCAGAATGGCCATGATCAAAAAATCTACAAACAATAAATGCTGGAGAGGGTGTGGAGAAAAGGGAACCCTGCTGCACTGTTGGTGGGAATGTAAATTGATACAGGCACTATGGAGAATAGTATGGAGGTTCCTCAAAAAACTAAAAATAGAACTACCATACGACCCAGCAATCCCACTACTGGGCATATACCCTGAGAAAACCATAATTCAAAAAGAGTCATGTACTGCGATGTTCATTGCAGCTCTATTTACAATAGCCAAGACATGGAAGCAACCTAAGTGTCCATCGACAGATGAATGGATAAAGAAGATGTGGCACATATATACAATGGAATATTACTCAGCCATAAAAAGAAACGAAATTGAGTTATTTGAAGTGAGGTGGAGGGACCTAGAGACTGTCATACAGAGTGAAGTAAGTCAGAAAGAGAAAAAAAAATACCGTATGCTAACACATATATATGGAATCCTAACAACAACAAAAAAATGGTTCTGAAGAACCCAGGGGCAGGACAGGAATAAAGCCGCAGATGTAGAGAATGGACTTGAGGACATGGGTAAGCTGGGACAAAATGAGAGAGTGGCATGGACATATATACACTACCAAATGTAAAGTAGATAGCTAGTGGGAAGCAGCCACATAGCACAGGGAGCTCAGCTCGGTGCTTTGTGACCACCTAGAGGGAGGGTGGGAGGGAGATGCAGGAGGGAGGAGATATGGGGATATATATATATGTATAGCTGATTCACTTTGTTATAAAGCAGAAACTAACACACCATTGTAAAGCAATTATACTCCAATAAAGATGTTAAAAAAGAAAAAAGAAAGAAAGCATACCCAACCAAAACAGCAGTGACTGAAAGGAACTTGAAGGAAACAGAAAGCATTGCAGGAAGCAGAAGACAAAAGACAAAATACTGCATCCATAAAACAAGAACAAAATTCTAAAACTAAAGCAAACCAAAATAAAAACCCTCAGAGAATAAGAAAGTTTTCTATTAGAAATTTAAATTAAGGAATTCAATCAAAGAGTTGTTTAAAAAAATCTAGAAGAGATGAACAATAGAGAAGAAAAGACAAGAAAAGGGGGTAATCAATTCATGAAGTCCAACATCTAATTATTAGAAATCCCAGACTCACACTATTGTGCTCCCAATAAACAAAGACATATGGTTTCTACTGTAATTGAATTGCCAACAAATCTCAGAAATTTCAAAATCAGTAATGAGTGAGGAAAAACTCCAGATTCTCACATATTCCAATAGAATAAAAAAAGTAAAAGAAAAAATCCAACTAGCAAGATAAATCCTGTTTGGCTGTGGATATTCATTTTTATTTTGCAGGATTTTTTTTCCTAAAGACTTTTCTTAGATGTCTGGAAACAGAAATCCTGATTACACGTTGTGGCATTGCTATAAATAGTTTATATTTGGACTGCTTTCTAGTAGTGTCCTAAAATATCAAGCTATATCATGTTGAAAATAAGCAATAATGGAAATTATGACATACCTAATTGCAGACGAAATCCTCCCTTTTCTTAGATGCAAGCATGGTTTGCTGTCATTTTACTCTCTGCCCTTTTGATTTTGACCAATTTTTATGGACATTAATGAGAGCTTAGAAACCCAACCAGCCAAAAATATAGTCGTGTCATTATAGATCAAAGCCTCTGAGGAGGCAGAATGGTCCTTAATTATTAGCTTACTGTGGATGCATAGCAATGCATTCAATAAGATTAAAGAAAACGGAGCTTACTCGGTAATTTATTTTCTTGACTTGCAACCCACTGTGACAATAATATCAAAGAAAACCATTTCGTCTTTGTTCTCTTTGTCTGAGTTTAAATTACAAAACTTCTGGGCAAGGCTCTCAGACAACCTCTTCCTTGGTTGGCAAGGCCAGGCACTGGGCTGCTTAGAAAATAGCTGGGTTTTCTCTATGTGTGAAAACAGAAGGCGAGGACAGCCAAAGCCCACATAATCCTCCTCAGACATGGTGGGCCCTCGGGGGAGATCATTAGCAAACATGCTTCATTTGAAAATCTATTTTAACATTTAAAAATTATTTGCACCATATTAGCTTTTGGCCCTAGCTTTTTATTCCTCAGCATATTTGTCAGGATCCCCATGGGAGGGGAGTTGGGGGTGGTGGCAGCTGGGAAACTTTGAAGCAAATGGAAAATGAACGTGAACTGGTTCTGCCCTAGTGATGAACAGCAGCGCGGCTCCTGACACGCCCTCTTGCCCCACTTGATCTCACAAGCTACTTTCCCAGCCAGGAGGCTGGGGTCTCCCCATTCCGCTTACACTCACATCCATGGCCAGTCCACCCAGGCTGATGGGCTTACATCAGCTCTTCCCTCACTGAGCTCTACCTCACTTGAGGTTCTCTTGACCATCAAGGTCACAGACGCAAATGCCCAGGAGGGCCGTACAGGTGTTCAATGGGGCTTAGTGGAGCCCCCATGCCCAGCATGACGAGGCAGCCCAGGCTCAGCAACAGCCTGGGTAGCCATGCTGGAAGGCAGGCTTACTTTTTCCAAGCCTTTTAATTCTTTAAAGGCAACTGGAAATCAATAAATTTTTGGTCAACTCTCTCAATTTTTAAATGGTGGCTTAAATATTTTAAAAACACTGTGTGGCCTAGTGAAACTGAACCTTCAGGCCAGATTTGGCCGTCAGGTTGCTAATTTGCCAATTCTGCTCTAGGTTTTATAGGAACATCATCAGAAAAAAAGGGGATGGCAGTCCATAGTCAAATACATCTGGGAATGGTACATATTACACCCTTCTTAGATATTTTTATTAGTAACTCATGATCTTCTGGTGTTTAAAACACACACAAATAAAATCTGTTTTTTGTTTGTGTTTGTTTGTTTAATTCAGTGTTCTCCAAGTTTATTTGACCATTGAATTCATTCTTCTTTTTTTTCTAATAAATTTCTTTCTTTCTTCACTTTTTGGCTGCGTTGTTTTTTTCATTGCTGGGCGCGGGCTTTCTCTAGCTATGGTGAGCAGGGGGCTACTCTTCTTTGCGGTGCACGGGCTTCTCATTGCATTGGCTTCTCTTGTTGTGGAGCACGGACTCTAGGCTTGCGGGCTTCAGTAGTTGTGGCTCGCAGGCTCAGTAGTTGTGGCGCACAGGCTTAGTCGCTCCACAGCATGTGGGATCTTCCCGGACCAGGGCTCGAACCTGTGTCCCCTGCATTGGCAGGCAGATTCTTAACCACTGTGCCACTAGGGAAGTCCCACCATCGAATTCATTCTTACAAATCTTTTTCTGGCATTTTCTTACAACTCTGACTTCAGAGTTAGATAAAGCTATAAAATCCTCAATTAACTGTCAGTTAAATAGCTGTAAGAATTTAGGTCCCAAAAGGAAGATTATGAAAACTATTCAGTATAGAATGAAACAGAAAACAGAGTAGTGGAGTTTAATCCACAAATGTAGCCAGCTGGGTGGGAAGGGCCCAACTCTGTGAGGTCTAGGATGACATAGTAGTTTCTTAGTGATTAAGGTTTTTTTTGTTTGTTTTTTGTTCTTTTGCCACACCATGTGGCTTGCAGGATCTCAGTTCCCCAACCAGGGATTGAACCCGGACCAGGCCAGGGCAGTGAAAGCCTGTAATCCTAACCACTAGGCTGCCAGGGAACTCCCTCCAATTAAGTATCTTTTAACCTTGGGAAGATTTAGCAGCAAAACCAGAAATGTTTAAGAGACTCAAATCCCATATTATTAATATTTTTGTTTTGATGAACCTGTATGAAACTGGTATTTTATATACTTGTAATGTGAAGAAAATTGGCATAATAAAGTAACAAAATAGATTTGTGACTCTAATTTAAAATGAAGAATTGAATAATTGACTTTGGTGGTTTCATGTTGAAATTTTACTGTTTATAAGTAGCATTGGAATATATTTAAGAGAACTTAAGGTTTACCCTGTTTGTATGCTTATCATTATATTTATAAGAATTATTAGTATTCTGAAAGTTATTTTTTCTAATCAAATAAAGTGCTTTAAAAGGAAATGAAATAGATTAAATTATAAAGGCAGTTTAAAATGCTAAAAACGGTTTAATTAGGTTTTTAATAGGATAAACATTAATCTTTAAAAATGATTGTTAGATAAAATAATATGTCTGGAATTTGTTTCAAAATAATGAGTGGAGAAAATGATAGGAATTTAAATGTAACAAGACTGACCCATGAATTGATTTTTTTTTTTTGCGGTACGCGGGCCTCTCACTGTTGTGGCCTCTCCCATTGCGGAGCACAGGCTCCGGACGCGCAGACTCAGAGGCCATGGCTCACGGGTCCAGCCGCTCCGCGGCATGTGGGATCCTCGCGGACCGGGGCACGAACCCATGCCCCCTGCATCGGCAGGCGGACTCTCAACCACTGTGCCACCAGGGAAGCCCTGAATTGATCATTTTTGAAGCTGGGTGATGAGCACATGGAGGTTTATAACGTTCTTTGCACCATTTTTGTATCTGTATTAAATTTTTCTATAATGCAATTTTAAAATTTGTTAAAATCTACTAGATCAAAAATATAATGTTTGTAATTTTATAATGCTAGGTATTTTACAACAGACAACAGTGAAATGGATGAATAAGTGAATGAATGGATGCATGACATGACAACCCTGTGAGGTAAGGTACTGTCACTTCCTTTTCACAGATTAAAACGAAAAACAAAACTAAGGCCAACTGAAATTAAGAAAGTTGCCCTTAATGTCTTGACTGTTAGCTCCAGGAGCGTGGAGATTGTATATTTAAGTTAACCTTACAACATGTGAAACCAGGAATTTCAAACACATGAGGAAGAGAATGGGGTCAAGTTCCAGAAGCAACATGGCAGAAACTCAGGCCCTTCCCCATAAAGATATGAATCTCAGTTATAATTCATTTCCAAAACACAGATCTTCCCAGCTCTTCTGAGGGAGCATGGTTGCCTCCATACAAATAAGGAATGGCATTAAGGTACAGAATGAAACCATGGGTTGAATCACAAGCAGGTGGCCCTGAGCAGAAAAACAAAATGTATTCTACATCTCCTCAGGAATAACTAATTTAGGAAACACAGTACAGGAACACTCATGCCTCTTTGCAGCTCGTGGTTTATTTTTAAGGGATTAAAAATATTTGCAAGTCAAAGCAGACACTGCTCTTCTGCTGCCTTATAACTTTCTTCAACTCTAATGTAGTGTGTTCACTAAGAAGCAGGAGCAACGTTTGAGTGATGGCCATAGGGGGTGTTCGAAAAAACATTTTTTTCTCTTTGAGCAGAACTCAAGAAAGTCTATCATGGCAGGAGGGCTGCAGTGCTACGGTCATGGAGGAGGGCAGCATTTCAGAATAAAAGCTCTTACTTTCACCATCATAAAAAATTCAAATTTCAAGTAAAATTTGAAACCTTTACTAAGATCCTCCCATCCATCATAAGTGATCCCTTTACATCCTACAAGAAACACATCTGAGGATTCTTAAATAGTTACCCAGCAGTGGAGGTACGTGAGGGGTGCTGGTGGCAGGGGACAAGGGGATGAATTCCAAAGCATTTGTAGGAAAAGAAAGCCCTCCTGAAGTCCAAGAGTCACATTGCCCCCCTCTGGACCTTCGTAGTCTTCACACAAGTGAGATGATTAAAACCCCATAAGCCTGAATGAACCTGCTGAAATAGGATAGTCGAATTCCTTTTTCCCCTCACAAACAATTCAGAAAGCCAGATTTGAAGGTTTCTAATAGAGGTATTAGAAGACAACCTAGGAAGGGAGAAAGGGCAAAGGGCATCAAAGGAGTAGGTGTTGACATGGGGGTGGGGCTGAACTCAGGAAGTTTGACTCATAATTTTATCTCCATTATTCCCCCCATATAACACGTACTACTAGCTATCCTTTCTCAAGTGCCTACTATGTGCCAGGAACCAAATTTTTAAAATACTTCTGACAACCCTTCCAGCCAGGCCTAGAATATCTGTGTCTCTAGTGGTTCCTGCTTAGCACCACAGTTTTGACTTTTCCTCTCTAAGTTTTCCCCAACCTGTGAAGATGGCTCCTTTCCCATTTCCTTCTAGAAGCATACTTTAAGTACTCCTGACCACACTGCCACTCTCCTGTGGCACCTGAGATCTGTATCCACAGTCTGGTCCTTGACTTCACATTTCTTCCATTTCATTTGTGTGAATCAAGCCCCCTCGCAGCTCTCCTCAAAAGCAGGGTCCGCTTGCGGGGGTCACGTCCATTCCCTTAGGTTCCCCACCACCTAGGACAGTGCTGCTCACACTGGGCTTGACGACTCAAATGATGACTTTATCTCCACCTGGTTTCTCTGTAGGGGAAATGGCTCGTACTTTGGGTAGCAATCTCTCATATTTACTCTAAAGTAGGAAAACCAAGCTTCTGACTTTCTTCTCCAGACTTGCTCTCACATATTGGGGACTGGCAACACATCCTTCTAGCTAAAGCCGAAAACCTGGACTCCTCTTTTTATCTTATATCTCATGTTCAATCTGTCAGCAGATCTCACTGGCTCTATTTTCAAAATATATCCAGAACACAATCCCTTTATCCCATTATTACCCAAACCACAGTCATCCCAGTATTACCATTGAGTCCAAGCCACCAACAGCTTTTGATTGGATTATAGTTACAGTCTCTGCAGCTGGTCTCAGAGCTTCTGTTTTATCTGGCACCCACCAGCCAGGTAAGATAGAAGCTTGGAGACCAGCTCAGACATCGTCTGTTTCAAACAGAGCATCCAGGAAGATCCTTCTAAAAGACGTCAGATCATGTCACTTCTCTACTCAAAACCCTTGGATGGCTTCCCTTCTCACTCAGAGTAAAAGCTAAGACCCTTAAAATGGCCTTCAAGGCTCAGCCCAATGTGATCCCCTTCTTCTTTGATGTCATCTCTTCCAATCTCCACCTCACTCACTCCACCCAGCCGCACTGGTCTTCTCACTCTTACTGGAGGGCACCAGGCCTACTCCTCTGCAAATTCCTACTGATCCCTTAAGGATCATTTTAGGTGTTACCTCTTTCAGGTGGCTTGTGTACCTACACACCTAAACCAGGTGGAGTTCTCTTTTGTACTTCCAACATCTGTGGCTAGCACTGTGATTTTCTCCACCTCTTTGTACTATTATGACTTCTACGTTGACTGTCTCTCTCATAAATCAGATTGTAAGCTCCTTCAGGGTAGTGATCATATTTGACTTATACGGACTATATTCATAAGAGCTACAGTAATTGAGACAGTGTGTAAGGATAGACCAAAGTCAAAAGAGAGTCCAGGAATTGACCCATATATACGGTCAATTGATTTTCTACCAAGGCGCCAAGCCAATTCAGTGGGGAAAGGCAAGTCTTTTTTAACAAATGGGGCTGGATCTACTGGATGTCTGTGTAAATAAAAGTTGAACCTTGACCTTTATCCCACACCAGGCACAAAAATTAATCTGAGATATGTCATTGACTTAAACATAAAACCTAACACCATAAAGCTTCTAGAAGTATATCTCCAGGACTTCGAAGTAGGGCAAGTTTTTTGGACTGGATACAAAAACCACAAACAGTAAGAGGGAAAAAAAAATTGATAAGTTTGACTTCATCAGCATTTAAAATTTACGGGTATCAAAAGATACCATTAAGAAAACCAGCAGACAGATCACAGACTAGATTATATATCCAGGACTCTAAACAGTATTTGGCACACAATAAGAGCTCAATTAAATATTTGTTGAGCAAATGTATAAAAGACCTGGCTCTTTTCCACCAGAATACATGGATATTCTAGCGGGTACAGCCAGCTGAGGTGTCAATATCCTACGACTATTGAGTGGGCAGTGCTAGTTAGAGGGGAAATCTATCTTATAGGAGGAAGAAAAGTTATCAAGATTCACTAGTAGAACTGAAATGTGTCGTCAGCAAATTTAGGAGAATGTGTACAGGGCACCAGGACCTGTAGAAAATCAGACAAAATAAGGTGTGAATAACAGTAGAACACTCACATAAGGAAATTAGCTAAAAACAGAGGAAGAATTTCACCAAATGGAGCAGAAGGCATATGCCTCGTTCTTAGTTGCCTAGGTAATGCTAATGATTTTATAATGAGAAACACAGATGCTGTAACTAGCAAATAAAGCTGAAGCTACAAGTGATCTACCGGAGATCTTAAGAGGATTGAGAGTTCTATCACAGGCAAACGGTGGGGTCAGGAAGGGAAAATTTTTAGTTAGTTAAAAAAGGGCAAAATTGATCCTGAACACTTGAGACTGCTTCTGGACATGGCATAGACCCAGGCTGACTGTACATTCTGGTTTGCCTAATACTGTCCATGCGTTTCCCAATGTGATTAATATTACCTCCTTTTTTTATTCTCAAAAGTGTCATTGGGGCTTCCCTGGTGGCACAGTGGTTGAGAGTCCGCTGCCGATGCAGGGGACACGGGTTTGTGCCCCGGTCCGGGAAGATCCCACATGCCGCGGAGCGGCTGGGCCCGTGAACCATGGCCGCTGAGTCTGCACGTCCGGAGCCTGTGCTCCGCAATGGGAGAGGCCACAACAGTGAGAGGCCCGAGTACCGCAAAAAAAAAAAAAAAGTGTCATTGTTTGGATTATATATTATATGGTCATTTTACTTAAATGTGTTATTTCTTCCTCTTACTTTGGATAGTTAATGAGGATAAATAATTGTGTAGCTGCATATCCACTGTTATTTGTTTTACCTGATAGCATCCCTCCCTGGAAGGCGCCTCAGGCCAAATAAGAGCGAGTGCTCACTTTCCTGATGACCAGTGTAAGACTGTGTTGACAAATGTATAACCTGATGTTTAGACTGCTTCCCTGCTCCTTGCTGTAACCAGGTGAGTTTGGCAGTATAAGTCTTCAGTGTAATTATTTTGAATTAACATAGCTCTAGTCTACTCCTAAAACCACTAATTATATCAATACTTTCTTTTAAAGACATGGAAACCAAGGCATGAAATGATCCGGTTAAATGACTTGTCTGGGATCATTCAGGATGGAAAATCTAGATAAGACTCCTATTTATGATAAATGTACTTTCAGCTCACCATCACCACCATCATTCATTCATTTAGCAAACATTTATTAAACACCTATTATGTGCCAAAATCCCCCTCTCCACATGATGAGTTTACTAAGGCTCCAACGACCTGGACACTCACTGTGCATGCCTGACTTAAAATAGGCGATCTGCTGCTGAGATAAGCACATTGGGTACCAATGTTCGGTGTTTAAAGTGTGCTCTATGCTTCAACTGAGAAAACTGACTGGGAGGGACCCTGCAGTTCTACAGTAAGACAGATCTTAATTGTACAAGTGAACTTTAAGGGTCCAAGCAATGCAAGTGGGTTATGGAACACTTATGGGGAATAGGGGAGTAGGGGGGAAGGGGCGGTTCTTGCATTCAGCGATGGAAATAAACATCCAACCTTTCTACTGTATGTTTCTAATCTAAAGATTTTTTTTTAAACCTTAAAAAAGAATCTTTCATGACGCTGTTCTTTTACATGATACAACCAGCTAGGAACAGTCATTAATTAGTGTTTTGAATGGCTCATACATTTACATTAGAAACATCACCTTTGGTATCTTTGATTCCTGAGTCCATTGATCTGCCATGGCTTTGAAATCTCAGGCAGGAATTCATTCAGATCAACCTAATTTGAAAGAAAAGCAACTGCTTTCCTGCCCTCTGAATTATCCATCCAGGGGGCTCCTCTCTGTTCTGGTAACCTCTGGAGTAAAGCTGATTTTTCAGAGGTAGAAAACAGCTCTTTACCACAGTAACCACAAAACAAAATGAAATAAATATATATAAGAAGAGAGTTGTTGCTTCTCATTCGCTCAAGCTGTAAAATAAATAAATACATATATACATAATTGGCTGCTACTAAGGAGAAGCCTAGATAGATATGTAGTATGGAAAATGGGAAGTCTAAAATTTTATTGAAATTTACTGATAATCTCAACTATTCTAGTCTTTGTTTGATAACAATTATTACATCAATAATAATAGTTAGCTCTTACATAATATAATACATACGATGGGGTGGGCACTATTCTAGGTGCTTTATGTGTATTAACCATTTAATCCTTACATGAATTCTCGGTTTTACAGAAAGGGAGGTCAGGCGACTCCACCCATCCAGGATTCAAGCCCAGGCAGGGAGGCTCCAGTCTCAGGGCTCATCTTCACCACCACAGCGGGCTATATAGTTATTTCCAGAATGTTTTTACAATACAGTAATTTTTTATGTCTAGGACTTAATAATTGGCATAAGGAAAGCTGAACACTTTGTTCTATGCAAGCTTTCAATAAATGTTGTGGGTGAATGAATGAGTATACAAATGTAGAAGATCACAGGTTTTCTCTCAGTTGCCTCTGCCAATCACTAATAATTTTCTTCTTCCCCTTCTCACTGCCCACCCTCCACCCTACCAGCTTGGTTAATGATAAATTTATTCTGTCTTCCCTCTGCTCAGTCTTAACCAATAGGCTTACACTTCTCATCCTTCAGTAATTGGACATCCTGCTTAGGACCCACAAAGGGAGCAGGTGGTCCAGGCAGTCCAGTGGGGATGTGGGACACAAGGTGAGACCCCAGGAGAAGCACCAGTTTAGAGCCAGAGGCACTGAGAAGAGACAGAGATCGTATTCATTTGGGGAACACAGGGACTTCTTTTTTTTAAAAAAAATATTTTATTTATTTGGCTGCGCCAGGTCTTAGGTGCGGCAGGCGGGATCTTAGTTGCGGCAAACGGGATCTAGTTCCCTGACCAGGGATCGAACCTGGGCCCCCTGCATTTGGAGCACAGAGTCTTAACCACTGGACCACCAGGGAAGTCCCAACACAGGGACTTCTAAGACTGAAACTCTCTTGCCTCATCCTCCAAGATCTGCACCAGCCATAGGATGCATCATTCATTCATTCAACATTTATTGAGCATCTGCTATGTGCCAACACCGTGTTAAGCCTCAGACACATATGGCACTGAATAAGAAAGACACTCTCACTTCTTCTCATTATGATTATTACCTCTCCCCCAATACACACAACTCACGCAACCTTATTCTCTTAATCTTAATCTCTTCATTACTCATCTCTACATCTTATTGGGACTGTCTCTCTCTGGGACTTCATTGATTGTCTGTATGGAGATCATTATTCATTCATTTATATATTAAATGAGCATCTACTATGTGACAAACACTGTTCTAGGTGCAGGGGATATGATAATGAAGCAAAGTAGAGAGGGTTTCTTCACTCAAGGGGTTTGTAATAATCCTCAAGTCTATCTACACTTGCTATCCTTTCTTCTCTCAGCTTCTTTAAAAGACATTAAATCATATAAATAATTATAACAATATGCTGTTTTATTTTTAATATATAAAGATACAATAGTTATAACAATAATAGTACAACAAAGAGGAGGAGGGAATGGAGCTATAAAGGAGTAAAGTTTCTTGATTTCACTAAAATTGAGTTAGTATAAATTTAAACTAGGTTCTGGGAGTTCCCTGGTGGTCTAGTGTTAAGATTTGTGTCGAGAATCTATAAATAAAATAACTCAATTAAAAATAAAAAGATAACACAAAAAGTAACTCAAATAAAAAGACAAATAACCCAATTAAAAATGGGCAAAGGGGACTTCCCTGGTGGTGCAGTGGTTAGGAATCCGCCTGCCAATGCAGGGGACACGGGTTCGAGCCCTGGTCCGGGAAGATCCCACATGCCACGGAGCAATAAGCCCGTGTGCCACAACTACTGAGCCTGTGTGCCACAACTACTGAAGCCCGTGTGCCTACGGACTCTCAACCACTGCGCCACCAGGGAAGCCCGAGTAGCCCCTGTTTGCTGCAACTAGAAAAAGCCTGGGTGAAGCAATGAAGTCACAACGCAGCCAAAAGTAAAGAAATAAATTTATTTAAAAATAAATAAAAATAATAAAAAATAATAAAAAATAAAAATGGGCAAAGGATCTAAATAGATATTTCTTCAAAGAAGATATACAGATGGCCACTGAAAACATATAAAGATGCTCAACGTCATGAGCCATCAGGGAATGCAAAACCACAATGAGATACCCCTTCACACCCACTAGGATGGCTAGAATAAAAAAGACAGGTAATAACAAGTGTTAGAGAGGATGTGGAGGAACTGGAAACTTCATACACTGCTGGTGGGAATGTGAAATGGTGCAGCGCCTTGAAAAACAATCTGTCAGTTTTTAAAACAGTTGAATATAGTTATCTCATAAACTAGCAATTCCTCTCCTAGGTATATACCTTAGAGAAATGAAAACATGTCCACACAAAAACTTATATACAAATGTTCATAGCAGCATAATTCATAATAGCTAAAAAGTAGAAACAACCCAAATATCCATCAACTGATGAATGGATAAATAAAATAGCTCCATTCCCTCCTCCTCTTTGTTGTACTATTATTGTTACAACCATTGTATCTTCATATGTTAAAAATAAAACAACATATTGTTATAATTATTCATTTATATGATTTTTATTTTATTTATTTTATTTATTTTTATTCATCAATAAAAAGAAATGAAGTACTGACATACGTACAGCAAGGACAAACCTTGAAAACATTCTGCTAGGTGAAAGAAGCAGTCATAAAGGACCATATATTGTATGATCCCATTTACATGAAGTGTTCAGAATAGGCAAATCTATAGCAACAGAAAGTAGATTAGTGGTTGGCTAGGGCTTAGAGGGAGGAGTTGGGGACACTGGCTAAGCAGAGCAACATTTCTTTTTAGGGTAATGAAAATATTCTAAAATTGATTGTGGTGATGTAAATATGCACAGCTCTGTGAATATACTAAAAGTCATTGAACTGTATACTTTAAATGAGTCAATTGTATGGTATTTGAATTACATCTTAATAAAGCTGTTAAAATACATTTGAAACAATTAAGAAAATTAAAATGTTACACTAGAAAATATTCACTTAATGCAAACTACCCAGCCAGCTGCCTTCAAATCTTTTTCCTACTACCCTGACCATATTTTTGGATTACATTCAACCTTCTGATTCCAGACCATTCATGTTCCCTTTCTGCCATTCACATTTCTGCACATATCTTCCATCCTAGCTCACTTTCTGTTTTTTGGCTGCGCCGCACGGCATGTGAGACCTTAGTTCCAGGACCTGGGATTGAACCTGCACCCCCTGCAGTGGAAAAGTGCAGAGTCTTAACTACTGGACCACCAGGGAAGTCCCTCCAGCTTGCATTCTTTTTTTTTTTTTTTTTTTTTTGCGGTACGCGGGGCTCTTACTGTTGTGGCCTCTCCGATTGCGGAGCACAGGCTCCGGACGCGCAGACCCAGCGGCCATGGCTCACGGGCCCAGCCGCTCCGCGGCACGTGGGATCTTCCTGGACCGGGGCACGAACCTGTGTCCCCTGCATCGGCAGGCAGACTCCCAACCACTGCGCCACCAGGGGAGCTCCAGCTTGCATTCTTAACAGCTATCTCCCCTTTCAGACTTTTATTTAGATCTTGCCTGCTGTTCTTTGCCTACACTGTCCAAAATGGCTAGAACAAAGAATTACAGAATGTTAGAAACGGAGGACACTTCAGTGGTCCTTCCCTCCCAGCCCTTCACTTTAGGGCTTAGGAGACAAGGGCCAGAGAGATTACATGACTAGTCCCTAGTTCCCAAAATACTTCGTCTTTGGCCCACCTCTTCCAAAAAGCCTTCATTCATTAAGTGAACACTTCCTTATCTTTCTACCCAATCTCTGACACCATTCTTTATTCTACTACTGAACTGTACCAAATGCATTGACCTCAAGATGTCATTCACATTCAAACACAAATTTTGCATCCCAGAGGGAAAAAAGCAGCGCTTTTATCTCCATGGCTACTATATCTGCCGTCTGAGCTGCTGTAGCTTTTTCTTCTTCTGTTGTCATGAACAATTTAAAATTCATAGGAGTATGGACACCAAGGGGGGAAAGCGGGGGTGGGGATGGGGTGGGGTGGTGGGGTGGGGGGTGGGGGTAGGGGGGATGAACTGGGAGATTGGGATTGACATGTATACACGAATATGTATAAAATAGATAACTAATAAGAACCTGCTGTATAAAAAAAATAAAATAAACTTTCAATAAAATAAAAGAAAATTCATAGGAGGCTGGCCTCAAACCAACCAGGAGCAAACACAGGGAAAACCCCCCACCCGGTTTCCATAAAGGACATTCCCTCAACTTACTTCACAGAAAACCATTCCTGAGGTCTTCAGTAAAGAGCAATTTAGCCCATAGAAAATACAGCATCTCCACATTTTTAAATGCTCTCAGGAAAGAAAATGGTAATAAAGGGTATTTACATGTCTTTATAGGTCGATACCAGTAGGTATACCAGGATCAAAGATTAGTTGTTGTTTTAAATCAACTAAATATTCATCTTGATGAGAAATAGAACATCCTCTAGGGAGGCAGGAAATTCATAAATCATGTAGGTATAAGCAGTCATTCTGGATTTTACATGAAGAGAAAATACATTAATACCAAACTGGCCTTCCGTGTGAAGGGAGTAACAGTAAATAATAATGTAAATACATTAAAGAACATGAGCCATGAAGTCAAAGATCACACAGGCCTACCTGGCTTGGAAAAGCAAAATTCACTGCTCTCTAAAAGGAGAGGAAGGGCCCTTCTGTCTGGCTGCACCTTTGCTGCTCCAGGAACTGCTGAGCACAGGCGTCTGCACAGAGGACCTTGGCCACTGAGGAAGAGAAAGGCAAATGTAATTAGAGACGCTTTCTTCCCCAGAGCGGGAACAACCTGGGGCTGGCTGAAGAAGAAGTGATTACACAGTGTTGGCGAGGCAGTTTAAGGGGCACCCACCAGGGAGCCAGGAGGCTTCTGGAGCCAGTTCTGAGAATTACATACTGGTCCATGGTGCTTGCTAATTGACCCGGTATTTCAGGCTGAAAATATTTCCCCAAGGAGGTGAGTGAAAGTAGATAACAAGGATCTGATCTCATGGGGCAGCCCACAAACAGAGCATGAGCTTTAGAGATCAGGTATTATTATTATTCGAATGTATAACACTGCAAAAAGATCACAGACTGAACACGGAAAGATTCTGAATTATGCATCAAGAAGATTTCTGCTGTGATTCTCAGCCCACACTCCCCCCCTCCTCCCTGCCCTGTACTACTTTAGTTTGAATTTTATGATTTATCATTGTAAAGATAAGGGGTATGTACGGATCCATGAAATGGGCACATCTCTGAGAGCTTCATGATAACAGTCACTTCATTTAAGTGGCGATCTATGCACACATAGGGAAAGATATCTACAAAGTGCAGGAAAAGTTCTGGATGCGCAGTACCCGACTGTTGCCAAGGAGGAGGGAAATGAAATGGGGAGGAGGTGGAGAATTCAAGAAGCTCTTTCACATTTCACCCTGTATACTTCAGTGTGTGCTTTTGTTGTTGTCGCTATTTGGACTATTTTTGATTATGACGGCGATTTTCTTGGCTTAAGGACTAAAAGTATACGTTTACCTCCACCGATTTCTGGGGAACACGGCCTCTCTCTGGTGACTGTGTATGTAAAAGTAACTCATCTCTGATACAGTAAACTAGCCTACCCATGTGGCATGGTCTAGTCCAGCATTCCAAAGCTGAGATTTTCCAGAGTTGTGAGTTCAGAAGTAGGGTGACTTGGAAAGAAATGAAACCTGGCACTTTGTGTCAAGTGGTTGAAATGGTGACATAATTACCAACTGACTGTAGAATACACCCCCAGGCAGAAGGGGGTGCTCCAATCTTGGTGATGAAAACGATACATGGCACTATGGGGCCAGTATCTGACACCAGGCCTGGAGGAACACGAAGACGGAGTTAAAGCCCTCATGAAGAATATTAGCTGGTGTGCACCCTGCACTTGTTTTTGTTTCTCTCAGAACTAGGGCTTTGGGAATCCCGAAGAAAACAGTATAATGAGCTCTAGTCCCAGGATCATGGGGGGAATTCTCTTCCCAACTGAGTTATGGATATTTCAGAATATTCAGAAACAATCCCAGAGATATATTTAGCTGTTGCCTGGGGCCTTTTGTTCCCAGACAGATTTGGGGGCTGGCAGTGGCTGATGACATGCACGTCATCGGGATAAAGCTGTGTCTCCACAGGCTGCATCTTCTCCTTTTGTCACTGAGCCACAGTTCCAGAGCAAGTAAGGGGACCAGGTTACCTTTGCACAGAGGAGCCACCTACAAGGGGAGGATGAGAGATGGGTGAAAGGAATGGGGGCCCCTGCTGAGCCCTCCTATCTGAGCCAAGGTTGTGTCAGGAGTCTCATGACAGAGCTGTGCTGAAACGGTGGTTATGTCAGAGGCTGAATCTGGTCCTGAGGATTTTAAAGTCTGTGAGGGATTTATTGGGGGCCCTCGGATGAGGGCATTTTAAAATACCCGTTGGAGCCTGGACTAAGTGCAAAGGATGGAGGCACTCTGCAGAGGGAACAGATGCTGGAAGGGTGCCTGCCTGGGAGGGGCCACGGCCAAATGTCAGCCATGATGAGCAGTAGAAATCCAAAGGCAGGGCACGACCCTGCCACCCAAGTCAGAAGTCTCGGCGCCGTCCCTGGCTTCTCTCTTCCCCTCATCCATCACTCAGTCCTGTTGATTCTCCCACTTCAAACCACCCCAGTCTTTTTACCCATCATCCTGACCACCGCCTGTATTGGGCAGGCTGGATCCCACAAGACACAGCGATGCACATGCTTTAGGGCACCAGCAGACCAGGGCACCAAAGAGAAGAGGCAATAGAAGTCTTAAAATATTTTGATATTTGACATAATTTTTTCAATGCATCTAAACAATCATCATAAGAAAAATCAGAACTTGGGTTCTATTATCCTTATTTTATGGTTAGCTTTGCTTAAATTTTGAATTGCATGTGGGGAATGATGAAGGTGTTGGTCTTTAAAGGTCTCAATCCCACCCAGTACCTAGTTGGCTGAAACAGCCTTCTAGCGGGCTTTTCTACTTCCTGTCTTGCCCAGTCAACTTTATTCTCCAGGAGACCACCTGCAGGATCTTTCTAAAATGTAGATATTGCTTTCCCACTTAAAATCCTTCATTAAAATGACTGCAGGAGGCCACTCTCACCTTCTGAGATGCCCCGCACTCTGTCTGTGGAGTGTGTTTCTCTCTAAATAAATCCACTTCTTACCTATCACTTTGTGTCTCGCTGAATTCTTTCTCCGATGAGACATCAAGAACCTGAGCTTCATTAAGTCCTGAGACCAGAAATGTGAGCAGTTTGAGGGCACGTGGGCAGCACGTGGGCAGCATCCTTTGCCTGGACTGCCCGTACGGGAGCCCAGAACAGCGGCCTGAGCGTGCAGGTGTGCGGCCCGGCGCTGTCCCAGTAGTGGAAGTTCTTGCTCAACCCGCAGCAGCAGCTGGGGAGCCGCCCGAGTCCTCCCGCGCCGTCGGGCCCCACAACGAGCACGTTATTGATTCCGTTTCTCAAACTTTCCGAGAAACTATATATCTCAGTACTCCATCACGGTCTGAAGGTCGGAGGACCTCAGCTCCGGGCGGGCGGCCCCGGAGCGGCGAGGGCAGGGAGCTTCTCCCTCCCTTCCTCCCCACCCCCCCACCCGCCGCCCCTGCCAGCCCAGCGCCACCGCGGATGGATGGTGGGAGCCCCACGCCTGCGGGCGGCAGGACCGGGAGGGAAGGGGCAGCTGCCGCAGCACAGCAAAGGGAGCTCTCCAACCTCCACTTGGATCCACTGACATCACGTACGGTTTCCACGCCGGTCACGGTCAAGGTCCCGGTCTTGGCATTTTCCCTGCCCCGCCCTCCCGACTGTCTTCCTAGCGCAGACCCCCTTCCACATGGCGTACCTGCTCTCTCTGGATACGAACTTTTCTATGGTGGGACACTGAACACAGAGTTATAAGAAAGGATGTACGGTCACAGTTCCTACGGTTTCTGTAGGTCATCCTCGTCTTGTAAATTCTCCACAAAGCAGATCACAGCTGTGAGGAGGAGGGGCTGAGCCCTTCGGGGCCAGAGGGAGGAAGTGGCCTCCTAGTGGCTCCTCCCCGGAGCCTTATAGCGGGGTAGGTGCTGCTGTGGCCGCCACCCTGGGGGGCTAGCGCTGCCCTGAGGCCCAGACCCCGGCATCTCGGCTTGGCTTCAGCTGGGAGTCACGTCGTGCTTTGTGCTGGAATCCACTTTTTTTTTTTTTTTCCGGTATGCGGGCCTCTCACTGTTGTGGCCTCTCCCGTTGCGGAGCACAGGCTCCGGACGCGCAGGTTCAGCGGCCATGGCTCACGGGCCCAGCCGCTCCGCGGCATGTGGGATCTTCCCGGACCAGGACACGAACCCGTGTCCCCTGCATCGGCAGGCGGACTCTCAACCACTGCGCCACCAGGGAAGCCCGGCCCCATAGTATTTTAAGCAGGAGAGTCACTCTGACTTTCTTCTCGCCTTGCCCTTCTTCCCTGAAACATGTTATACAACCCTCAGGTGAGATGGTCTCTCCCTGTACCTGGAGGAAAGGAGCAGCCTTATCTCTGAAGACAAAGGGTCATAAGGAAGAATCCTAACAAAGAGGCTTTGCTAAGTTTCTACCAGTTGACTACACTCAACTCGTACTCCTTAGCCTATCATATTCCTCCATGACTGTCAAGTCTTCATCAAACCCTGTGTAAAACACTCAGGCCTGTTTCTTTGGGTCTTCATTTCTTTATGAAGGCTCCCATGTCACATAAGATGTATATTAAATAAATTTGTATCCTCTTCTTGTCAGTTTAATTTCCAGACCCAGCCAAACTTTTCATCCCTTATAACCCTATATTTGAGACATATCAAAACACCTGAGGTCTCATAAACATCCCAGGCTGCTTCATGCTTCTCTCCCTTTGTACATGACATGCCCTCTACATGGACTGTTTCCATGACCCATTCACCATCAAACCTCCGAAACTCCATCCGTCCGTGAAGTCTTCCTTGACTCTCTTACACCCACGGGGCTCTCAAGAGTATTTCATGCATCCCTCTGGGTACATCTGCCTCTCTGTGGTGTCACTGTTTGTGTGCACATCTCTGTCTACCTGTTTAGACAATGAAGGAACTGAGAGCAGAGATGTTCTATTCCTTTTCTATCTCTGAACAGTGCCTGGCACATCACAGGTACTCAATGCATGTTTACGGAGTAGAAGAATTAATCAATGAATTAAAACAGGTTTATTTTGTTGGTAAGCAGAAAAATCATTTTAAACTCTTGTTTTACAAGAGATTAATTTCATTCCTTTTCTTAATTTCAGTCACCTAATGGTTGAAATTCTACGTATTCAAATTAAGACTACATTCCACTCTCTTTCCTTTCCTTCTTTTCCCTTCCCTTCCTTTCCCTTCCCTTCTGTTCTCCTTCTGATACTCCTCGCAAGAATTTAGCTCCTCCTCTGGTTTTCCCCCAAGAACTCCAACATTTTCCTTCAACATCTTCAAATCCTGTCTGGTGTTTGAGTTACGTGGGTACGTATTTGTCCTCCTGAGCGGAACGTGGGTTTCTATGGGGCAGGTCCTCAATCTTATTAATTTCAGGATTCTGGGCACCCAGTACCCAGGAGGAGTACATAAATGCTGGCTGAAATGACTTGAATCGGACAGATACTTTAAAAGGTAGTGTGGATCTTGGAAGATACAGATATTTCTCTAACAGACATCCTTCTCTGGCTGAACAAAACAAAAAACCCACCACAAACAACTGTTGTATGATGAAGAAGAAAAGGCAAAAATCTAAAAAAGACAACCAAACAAAAACCAAAGCTCTTCAAGTGCTGTCTCCTAAAACAAGGGCAGGTTTGTTACAAGTGCCCCTTACCCGAGCACCTCTGGCTGGAAAATTTCTGAAACCTTGTGAGTTTGAGGAGATGCCCTACTGCTTTTGAACAGCACTCTAAGGTTCCCAGTGAAGCACACCTCCAATGTGGGTAGACATTCCTAAGTAGGTTATTTCAGTTGGAGGCATCCAATGTTTCCAGACCAACGCTTGCTCCAGCCCACAGACAATAAAAACAACCTGATTACGGTCTCCCTTTGGAAGGCTACTGAGGTTAAAATGATCACAGTACAAGTAAAGAAGGCTCCATTTCCCTCTGTTTTTATTTTAAGGGTGTGACACTTTAGTAGCCTCCAGCAGATTTTGCTGTGTTTTAAAGCATGAGAAATAATCCCTGCTCTATTTTCAAGACCTTCTCTGCACTCCTCAGTTCCTCCAAAATGGTTCTGCAAATAGACACACCCGTGCACTTGCCTTTGCCCTTCTCCCTACTCCTTGCCTTCTTTGTGTTTACACTTCCCCATGGGAGCCAAAACCAACACTAATTAGTGGTGAATTAAATCCTACCACTAGGACACTAGAGGATCAGTGTTTACCCAGGATTCCAAGGCAGCCCTCGTCCCTTGTCCCAAGCTCAAAGACTCACAGTTAAATAGGCAGCCCTGAAAGGAATTCTGAGATCTGAATCTATTATGCAATTTATTCCTAAAATTTTACCATCCCTATCGTAAAATATTCTTTCATGCCCAGGTAGCCTGACATATCCGACTTGCCCTGACTGGAGCACACTTGCTCCTTGTCTCACTCAGGCTTCAAGACCCTGCTGAAGTATCACCTTCTTGGTGTTAGACCAGACAGAGTTAGCTGTTCCACCCTAATCACTCCCACTGAAATTCATTTCTTGATATTCTCAGATCTTATCCTGATATTCTGTCTTGCTATCTCATATCTGATAACCTATCAGCTCATATTCTAATTGTGTTTGGCCTTTCTAGACTGACCTCAGCTGCTTGTTTACCTTGTATCCTTAATATTCCCCAGCATCTAGCCCTAGGATATGGTAGGCGCCAAAAAAATATTTGTTTTAAAATAAAGAATTAAAACAATATACGAAAGGTGAAGTAACATAAACCTATAAACCACAAACAAATAGCACCTTTGGAAGGACGACTGCAAGCAGTCATGCTTTTAGTTGGTGTTAGCATAGTCTTACTAGCATTTTATTCAATATGACAGAGAAGGTATACTAAAAGCTACTTTTATAAGCAATTACTATATACCACACACTGTGCTTTTATATTATTGATTAGTCATTATGACAAACCCCGTAAGACAGATATTAAAATTCTCATTGCACTGATGAAATAACTAAAGTTTATAGAGGCTGAGGAATTTGTCCAAACTCAGAGAGCAAGTGAGTGTCAGGGCAGCATGGACGCCAGGCCCTCCTGACTCCACTGGCTGCCTCCATGTGGTCTACACTACAGTAGAACATAACGCTCAAAGGAACAAGCCGTTGCCCTGAGGTCCAAGCTTGGGCATGAGTTACAGATAGCAGCAAGGGCAGACAGGAGAATCAGAAAGGAAGAGTCTTTAAAGTGCTTTGTTTTCTAATAAACCACTGGGCCTGATAAATATCAGTGACAGTAAATATACAAATGGAAGTATCTTTTATTCACAACTACGTAATAGACTTGCCTTCCCCATTGCAAGTACCCGACCTGACTTGATGAAACTCTAGATAACCCTATGCTATTGGATGACAACCTACACAGAGAAAGATCAAAATGGTTCACTATGATTATTATTATTGCTAAACAAGTTCAAATGCCTCAATGGAAGTTATAAATAAATAAGAATACACAGCAATACTTGCTGTATATGTATACACCAGAGCAGAAACAAGCTAGATCACAGCTCAGGCCATCGTGGAATAGAATACCTGTTGAAATTTAGCAGACTGCACAAAAAAGTGAAATTATATGCCAATTTCGCTCCCTAACATAAATATAAAAAATGTAAAATACATAGTAGTAAATGAAATCTGGCAGTATATTTATAAAAGTATGACCAGCTAAAACTTCTCCCAAGAAGGTAAGCATGCCTTAACAATAGAAGATGTGTATATTTAATTTGACATGTGAATCAATTAAAGGAGAAAAATAAAAGAACAGCTCAGCAGGTGCAGAAAAAGCATTCGATAAAACTGTACACTCGAGCAATCTGTGAGGATTTGGTTCAAGAGGGTGGAGTAGAAGGACATGCACTCACTCCCTCTTGCAAGAGCACCAAAATCACAACTAACTGCCAAACAATCATTGACAGGCAGACACTGGAACTCACAAAAAAAGATACCCCACATCCAAAGACAAAGGAGAAGCTGCAATGAGATGTTAAGAGGGGCGCAATCACAATAAAGTCAAATCCTATAACTGCTGGGTAGGTGACTCACAAACTGGAGGACAATTATACCACAAAAGTCCACCCACTGGAGTGAAGGTTCTGAGCCCGTCAGGCTTCCAACCTGGGGGTCCGGCAATGGGAGGAGGAATTCGCAGGGAATCAGACTTTGAAGGCTAGCGGGATTTGATTGCAGGACTTCAACAAGATTGGGAGAAACAGAGACTCCACTCTTGCAGGGCACACACAAAGTACTGTGTGCATCGGGACCCAGGGGAAGGAGCAGTGACCCCATAGGAGACTAAACCAGACCTATTTGCTAGTGTTGGAGGGTCTCCTGCAGAGGCAGGGGGTGGCTGTGGCTCAACGAGGGGACAAGGACACTGGCAGCAGAAGTTCTGGGAAGTACCCCTTGGCATAAGCCCTCCCGTTGCCCACCATCAGCCCCACCAAAGAGCCACTAGGCTCCAGTGCTGGATCACCTCAGGCCAAAAAACCAACAGGCAGGGAACTCAGCCCCACCCATCAGCAGACAAGCAGATTAAAGATTTACTGAGCTCTGCCCACCAGAGCAACACCCAGCTCTACCCACCACCAGTCCCTCCCATCAGGAAGCTTGCACAAAACTCTTAGAGAGCCTCATCCACGGGAGGGCAGACAGCAGAAGCAAGAAGAACTACAATCCTGCAGCCTGTGGAAAGAAAACCACATTCACAGAAAGACAGACAAAATGAAAAGGCAGAGGACTATGTACCAGATGAAGGAACAAGATAAAACCTCAGAAAAACAACTAAATGAAGTGGAGATAGGCAACCTTCAAGAAAAAGAATTTAGAATAATGATGGTGAGGAGGATCCAGGACCTCGGAAAAAGAATGGAGGTAAAGATCGAGAAGATGCAAGAAATGTTTCACAAAGACCTAGAAAAATTAAAGAACAAACAGAGATGAACAATACAATAAGTGAAATGAAAAATACATTAGAAGGAATCAATAGCAGAATAACTGAGGCAGAAGAACGGATAAGTGACCTGGAAGACAAAATGGTGGAATTCACTGCTGCGGAACAGAATAAAGAAAAAAGAACGAAAAGAAATGAAGACAGCTTATGAGAACTCTGGGACAACATTAAATGCACCAACATTCACATTATAGGCGTCCCAGAAGGAGAAGACAGAGAGAAAGGACCCAAAAAAATATTTGAAGACATTATAGTCAAAAACTTCCCTAACATGGAAAAGGAAACAGCCACCCAAGTCCAGGAAGCACAGAGAGTCCCAGGCAGGATGAACCCAAGGAGAAACACACCGAGACACATAGTAATCAAACTGACAAAAATTAAAGACAAAGAAAAATTATTAAAAGCAGCAAGGGAAAAAAGACAAATAACGTACATGGGAACTCCCATAAGGTTAACAGCTGATTTCTCAGCAAAAACTCCACAAGCCAGAAGTGAGTGGCATGACATATTTAAAGTGATGAAAGGGAAGAACTTACAACCAAGATTACTCTCCCTGGCAAGGATCTCATTCAGATTTGACAGAGAAATCAAAAGCTTTACAGACAAGCAAAAGCTAAGAGAATTCAGGGCCACCAAACCAGCTCTACAACAAATGCTAAAGGAACTTCTCTAAGTGGGAAACACAAGAGAAGAAAAGGACCTACAAAAACAAACCCAAAACAATTAAGAAAATGGTAATAGGAGCATAATATTGATAATTACCTTAAATGTGAATGGATTTAATGCTACAACCAAAAGATACAGGCTTGCGGAATGGAAACAAAAACAAAGCCCATATATATGCTGTCTACAAGAGACCCACTTCAGACCTAGGGACACATACAAACTGAAAGTGAGGGGATGGAAAAAGATATTCCATGCAAATGGAAATCAAAAGAAAGCTGGAGTAGCAATACTCATAACAGATAAAATAGACTTTAAAATAAAGACTATTACAAGAGACAAGGAAGGACACTACATACTGATCAAGGGATCAATCCAAGAAGAAGATATAACAATTATAAATATATATGCAGCCAACATAGGAGCACCTCAATACATAAGGCAAATGCTAACAGCTATAAAAGAGGAAATTTCAGTAACACAATAATAGTGGGGGAGATTAATACCTCACTTACACCAGTGGACAGATCATCCAGACAGAAAATTAATAAGGAAACACAAGCTTTAAATGACACAATAGACCAGGTAGATTTAATTGATATTATTAGGACATTCCTTCCAAAAACAGCAGATTACACTTTCTTCTCAAGTGCACATGGAACATTATCCAGGATAGATCAGATCTCAGGTCATAAATCAAGCTTCAGTAAATTTAAGAAAATTGAAATCATATCAAGCATCTTTTCTGACCACAACGCTATGAGATTAGATATAAATTACAGGGAAAACAACGTGAAAAACAAAAACACATGGAGGCTAAACAATACATTACTAAATAACCAAGAGATCACTGAAGAAATAAAAAAATACCTAGAGACAAATGACACGACGTGAAAACACGATCCAAAACCTATGGGACGCTGCAAAAGCAGTTCTAAGAGGGAAGTTTACAGCAATACAGTCTTACCTCAAGAAACAAGAAACATCTCAAATAAACAATCTAACCATACACCTAAAGGAACTAGAGAAAGAAGAACAAACAAAACCCAAAGTTAACAGGAGGAAAGAAATCATAAAGATCAGAGCAGAAATAAATGAAATAGAAACAAAGAAAACAATAGCAAAGATAAATAAAACTAAAAGGTGGTTCTTTGAGAAGATAAACAAAATTGATAAACCTTTAGCCAGACTCATCAAGAAAAAGAGGGAGAGGATTCAAATCAATAAAATGAGAAATGAAAAAGGAGAAGTTACAACAGACGCTGCAGAAATACAAAGCATCATAAGCGACTACTACAAGCAACTCTATGCCAATAAAATGGACAACCTGGAAGAAATGGACAAATTCTTAGAAATGCACAACCTGCCAAGACTGAATCAGGAAGAAATAGAAAATATGAACAGACCAATCACAAGTAATAAAATTGAAACTGTGATTAAAAATCTTCCAACAAACAAAAGTCCAGGACCAGACGGCTTCACAGGTGAATTCTATCAAACATTTGGAGAAGAGCTAACACCCATCCTTCTCAAATTCTTCCAAAAAATTGCAGAGGAAGGAACACTCCCAACCTCATTCTATGAGGCCACCATCACCCTGATAGCAAAACCAGTCAGAGACACTACAAAAAAAGAAAATTACAGACCAATATCACTGAAGAATACAGATGCAAAAATCCTCAACAAATACTAGCAAACAGAATTCAACAACACATTAAAAGGATCATACACCATGATCAAGTGGGATTTACCCCAGGGATGCAAGGATTCTTTAATATACGCAAATCAATCAATGTGATACACCATATTAACAAATTGAAGAATAAAAACCATATGATCATCTCAATAGATGCAGAGAAAGCTTTTGACAAAATTCAACACCCATTTATGATAAAAACTCTCCAGAGAGTGAGCATAGAGGGAAACTACCACAATATAATAAAGGCCATATACGACAAACCCACAGCAAACATCATTCTCAATGGTGAAAAACTGAAACCTCTAAGATCAGGAAAAGACAAGGATGTCCACTCTCGCCACTCTTATTCAACATAGTTTTGGAAGACCTAGCCACAGCAATCAGAGAAGAAAAAGAAATAAAAGGAATACACATTGGAAAAGAAGAAGTACAACTGTCACTGTTTGCAGATGACATGATACTATACATAGAAAATCCTAAAGATGCCACCAGAAAACTACTAGAGCTAATCAATGAATTTGGTAAAGTTGCAGGATACAAAATTAATGCACAGAAATCTCTTGCATTCCTATACACTAACGATGAAAGATCAGAAAGATAAATTAAGGAAACAATCCCATTCACCATTGCAATGAAAAGAATAAAATACCTAGGAATAAACCTACCTAAGGAGACAAAAGACCTGTACTCAGAAAACTATAAGACACTGATCAAAGAAATCAAAGGTGACACAAACAGATGGAGAGATATAACATGTTCGTGGATTGGAAGAATCAATATTGTGAAAATGACTATACTACCCAAAGCAATCTATAGATTCAATGCAATCCCTATCAAATTACCAATGGCAATTTTTACAGAACTAGAATAAAAAATCTTAAAATCTGTATGGAGACACAAAAGACCCCGAATAGCCAAAGTAATCTTGAGGGAAATAAACAGAGCTGGAGGAATCAGACTCCCTGATTTCAGACCATATTACAAAGCTACAGTAATCAAGACAATATGGTACTTGCACAAAAACAGAAATATAGATCAGTGGAACAGGATAGAAAGCCCAGAGATAAACCCATGCACCTATGGTCAACTAATCTATGACAAAGGAGGCAAGGATATACAATGGAGAAAAGACAGTCTCTTCAATAAGTGGTGCTGGGAAAACCGGACAGCTACATGTAATAGAATGAAATTAGAACATTCTCTAACACCATATACAAAAATAAATTCAAAGTGGAATTAAGACCTAAATGTAAGACTGGACACTCTAAAACTCTTAGAGGAAAATATAGGGAGAACACTCTTTGACATAAATCACAGCAAGATCTTTTTTGACGCACCTCCTAAAGTAATGGAAATAAAAACAAAAATAAACAAATGGGACCTAGTGAAACTTAAAAGCTTTTGCACAACAAAAGAAACTGTAAACAAGATGAAAAGACAACCCTCAGAATGGGAGAAAATATTTGTAAATGAATCAACGGACAAAGGATTAATCTCCAAAATATATAAACAGCTCATGCAGCTCAATATTAAAAAAACAAACAACCCAATCAAAAATGGGCAGAAGACCTAAATAGACATTTCTCCTAAGAAGACATACAGATGGACAAGAGGCACATGAAAAGCTGCTCAACATCACTAATTATTAGAGAAATGCAAATCAAAACTACAGTGAGGCATCACCTCACACCAGTTAGAATGGGCATCATCAGAAAATCTACAAACAACAAATGCTGGAGAGGGTGTGGAGAAATGGGAACCCACTTGCACTGTTGGTGGGAATGTAAATTGATACAGCCATTATGAGAACAGTATGGAGGTTCCTTAAAAAACTAAAAATAGAATTACCATATGACCCAGTAATCCCACTACTGGGCATATACCCAGCGAAAACTGTAATTCAAAAAGACACATGCAGACTTCCCTGGTGGTGCAGTGGTTAAAAATCCGCCTGCCAATGCAGGGGACATGGGTTCGAGCCGTGGTCTGGGAAGATCCCACATGCCACGGAGCAACTAAGCCCATGTGCCACAACTACTGAGCCTGTGCTCTAGAGCCTGTAAACCACAACTATTGAGCCCACGTGCCACAACTACTGAAACCCTCATGCCTAGAGCTCGTGCTCTGCAACAAGAGAAGCCACCACAATGAGAAGCCCACACACTGCAACGAAGAGTAGGCCCCTGCTCACTGCAACTAGAGAAAGCCTGTGCACAGCAACAAAGACCTAACACAGCCAAAAAAAAAAAAAAAAAAAAGACACATGCACCCCAGTGTTCACTGCAGCACTGTTTACAATAGCCAGGTCATGGAAGCCACCTAAATGCCCATCGACAGAGAAATGGATAAAGGAGATGTACTACATATATACAATGGAATATTACTCAGCCATAAAAAGGAACAAAATCGGGTCATTTGTAGAGACGTGGATGGACCTACAGACTGTCATACAGAGTGAAGTAAGTCAGAAAGATCGTATATTAACACATATATGTGGAATCTAGATAAATGGTACAGATGAGTTTGCAAGGCAGAAATAGAGACACAGATGTAGAGAACAAACGTATGGACACTAAGGGAGATGTGGGAAGAAGGGTGGTGGTGGTGGGATAAACTGGGAGATTGGGATTGACATATATACATTTATATGTATAAAATAGGTAACTAATAAGAACTGCTGTATAAAAAATCAATAATAAAATAAATTTAAAAACCAAAATACTGTACTCTCATTATTAATAAAAATGTTAGCAAACTAGGTATAGAGGGGAACTGGCTCAACCAAGTTAAGTCTATCTGCCAAAACCTACAGCAGATATCTTTTTAAATGGTGAAATATTAGAAGCATTCTCTACAAAATCAGGAAGAAGACAAGGCTGTCTGCTAACACTGCTTCTATTCAATATTTATTGGAGCCTCTGGCCAATGAAAGAAGACAAGAACTAAATAGTGAAAAGAAACAAAACTGTTCTGATTTGCTGACAAAGAATTTTTTTTTTTTTTTTTTTGTGGTACTCGAGCCTCTCACTGTTGTGGCCACTCCCGTTGCGGAGCACAGGCTCCGGACGCGCAGGCTCAGCAGCCGTGGCTCACGGACCCAGCCGCTGTGTGGCATGTGGGATCTTTCCAGATCGGGGCACGAACCCGCGTCCCCTGCATCGACAGGCAGACTCTCAACCACTGCGCCACCAGGGAAGCCCGACAAAGAATTTTAAACATTGAAAATCCTAGAGACTTTACTCACAAACGATTAAAACTAATAAATAAGTTTAACAATGTTGCTGAAGACAAAATCAGTGCAAATTCAATAACATTTGTATTCACCAATGATAATCTGGCAATAATAAGAAAATATAACAATAATAAAACATATTCCATTCATATGAGTAGCAATAAAAATTCATGAGATACCTAAGAATAAATGCAACAAAGGAGATGAGAGAGACATAAATCATGAAAATTATGAAAGCTTATTGGAGAACATAAAAGAAGAACTAATACATGGAAAAAACATACCATGTTTAATAAGAGAATACTCAATATCATAAAGATGTAAACTCTTCCCTAAATGAATATACAAACTTAGTGAATTTCAATGGAAATCTCAATTGTTTTTTGTTTTTGTGTATGAGTATGCTTAAAACGGCATATTTCGTCGTGTATTCCATAACACATGGAACAGCCTTGTTCCAATTTCATGCTTTAGATTGGTACACCTGCTCTCAACTCCAAATTTCAGAACAGCAAACATCTTCATGCCTTCTGAAAGAGGTATGAGCAAAACTGTTAACATGAGTCATTTAGAACAGCCACAGAAGTGTAGGGTTTTAAGCAACTTTCCAAGAAGGCAATGAGTTGTCCTGGGCAAAAAACGGGGGAGGTAACTTTTTCAACATTTCCGTCAGTTAGCTCAATCAGGAAGTTCTCAGCAGGTGATTCTATCTTCTGACAAGTGAAAAGTTGAGAAAATGAAGATCTTACCTGAGGAAGATTTCATAAAAATAAATGCGTTTTTAAGAATGGGGAAGAGGGCTTCCCTGGTGGCGCAGTGGTTGAGAGTCTGCCTGCCAGTGCAGGGGACACGGGTTCGTGCCCCGGCCCGGGAAGATCCCACATGCCGCGGAGCGGCTGGGTCCGTGAGCCATGGCCACTGAGCCTGCGCGTCCGGAGCCTGTGCTCCGCAACGGGAGGGGCCACAGCAGTGAGGGGCCTGCGTACCGCAAAAAAAAAAAAAAAGAATGGGGAAGAGAGGTTAGCAGAGAAGGTAGAGGTGAGAACTTCCAAGGAAGAAAAATTCCAAAATAATTATAAACCACATTAAGGGTGGTCAGAGGTGGAAGCCTGGAATGGGTCAGGAATAGGAGCTCTCGGTACCTTTAAGACATTAGTGCAGCATCACCATTTCAATAGGCAACTGAAATGTCAAAATCTATAACATGGTTACTCCTTAAAGTGTCAGTGTGACATTGGAATACTAATATATTCAGCTATTTGATAACATGATTTCCCAAGGGAAAATCTAAACAAAAACTAGTCGGGATGATTGAACATGCAAATTTTCTACATTCTAAGTCTTTCGTTTCAAAAATAAAAGTGATAGGAAAATCACGTTGCAAAACCTAAGAGATGTTCTTTAGAAAGGAGGTCATAGTGAAACCGTGCAACTCAGATTGGGACTTGAACCCATGGTCTTTATTTTTCTTTTTTGGGTGCGTTGGGTCTTCGTTGCCGCGCGCGGGCTTTCTCTAGTTGTGGCAAGCAGGGTCTACTCTTCGTTGCGGTGCGCAGGCTTCTCACCACTGTGGCTTCTCTTATTGCAGAGCACGGGCTCTAGGAGTGCGGGCTTCAGTAGTTGTGGCTCACGGGCTCTAGAGCGCAGGCTCAGTAGTTGTGGCACACGGCTTAGTTGCTCCATGGCATGCGGGATCTTCCCGAACCAGAGATCGAACCTGTGTCCCCTGTATTGGTAGGCGGATTCTTAACCACTGTGCCACCAGGGAAGTCCCTGAACCTATGGTCTTTTAATTGAGATTACACATCTGGTCTCAGGATTTAATGAAGCTCAGGTTCTTGATGTTGCAGAAAGAATTCGGTGAGAGACAAAGTGATAGGTAAGAAGTGGATTTGTTTAGAGAGAGACATACTCCACAGATGGAGTGTGGGCCATCTCAGAAGGCAAGAGGTGCCAAAATATGGGGTGGTTATTTTTTATGGGCTAGGTAATTTCATAGGCTAATAAGTGGAAGGATTATTCCAACTATTTCAGGGAAGGGGCGGGGATTTCCAGGAATTGGGCCACCCACTTTTTGGCCTGTTATGGTTAGCCTCAGAACTGTCATGGCACTGGTGGGTGTGTCATTAAATGCTAATGTATTACAATGAGTGTATAATGAGGCTCAAGGTCCACTGGAAGTCGATTCTTCCACCATCTTGGACCTAGTTGGTTCTAAACAGTTTTTGTCATGTCTTATGGCTATGTCATTCTTTTAAAGGTTGTGCCCTGTCCCCTTCCCTCCTGTTTCAGTAGGAAACATGGGAGTGGGAGCTGATGATCAACCAGCCACAGACTGTGTCAAAACGGTTAGACCTATGAAGTGCTGTTAGACCATCACATGTAATCTTGGCTTGTTATTTATCTTATGGTTGTGGTCTATCTCCCTTATTAATAGCTACTGTTTAATGAGAGCCTACAATATATAGCAAGTGCTCAGTAAGTAGGGTGAACACAGAATTTGTCACTCAAACCAAGACACTTTTGAGAGTAGAAGGGGGTGCTATTAATAATCACACTGGGACAACAGATGTAATCCAGAGCCTTCCCTGATGAACTGGGACACATGGTCACCCTATCAATCAGTGATGTTGTGGCAGTCACCGTGGGCTGGCTCACTCAACATCTATATTAACTCTCCCTTCCTTGCCTTCTTCTGCTGTAGGGGCTGGAAAGCCCAGTTTCTCTTCCTCCCTCAGAGCTAGGGCTGTGGGATACTCCTCCAGTAACAAGATGAAATATCCAGGTCAGCAGACTATTTTTAAGTGCCTGCCTACTTTAAGCCAGTGGGTACGAGGTCCTCCCCAAGAGCCACATAGGTACGATTAAATCATCAGCTAGTGGGGCAAGGTAGACACCTAAAACAGCTAATTTAAATATAACGTTCAAAGCATTGGGCCAGACATATGTGCAGGTAGGGTGGGCACCCAGAGAACACGTGGGGTATGGTCAATGTTGAGGGAAAACTTCCTGAATGAGATGAAACCTGAAAGAATTTGCCCCTGTGATTAAGCAAGTGCTAAGATAAGGAAATGTAGGTCAGGGAAACAGAAAGTGAAATGTGGGTTGTTGTTTTTTTTAATGGCCATTGAATGTGAGGCAATGTAAAGGGTAGGAAAATCTGTACCTCACTGTCTGCTACAAGAACTAGTGCTGTTGATTATGTCCAAAGGGTATTTGTCTAAACTAGAAGTTCAGAAAAGTTTAAAAGGTTTTTTAAAAAAACTTAATCATAATTAAATATGATCAGAGTGTATTTTATTAGCCAAGAATGGGAGTAATAGTCTGTATTTGCATCTTAGTCTCTGTTCTGATGGGCAACTTTCACCAATTAATCTAGCATTGAACAAAAAAGGTTTAAGTCACCAAATTTCAACTATCACTGAACATTCCATCAATGAGACAAACAGCTTTAAACCCAGAGTCTACTTACTTAGCACTGCTATATACTAACTTAGCACTGCTATATACTAACCTTTAAAAAAATGTTGCATCCTGTTTCCTATAGCTATTAACTATGTCACCTGTTTTATTGTTTTAAATCTTTTTTACTTTTCTCGGCAGACAGTAGTCACCAAACCACACAGACTAGTTCTCACATGGATGTGATGTGCTATACAGAGAGGGTGACTCTTAAGGAAGCCTGAGTTTAGGCAAGACAGAAGCGTTCCTCCTCACCTTCTACATCACCTTCTATATATCTCCATCCAAAACCCACCACCCAGACCACAAGCCTCTGAAGAACTTCTCTGCTTCCCGAGAAGACAGTAATTCTCTAGCACGTGCAACATGACAGAACACAAACCCGCTAACATAAATTTGTCTCAGTGTTACATGGAGTGCTCTCAAGAGGCACGAATCTTCACTGGGGCTGCTCAAGGCTTAATTCCAGAACTCTGGAAACACTGCTAAGTCGACTGCTTCTGGCTACATAGGTCCTGTGTGAGTGAAGCAGACTGGTGACTGTCATGCACTGGGGAAGATCACGTCGGATCTCCCAGGAGATCAAAGCAGCCTCAGCTTTCAGGATGTGTCTGCCCACAGAAGCCTTTTCACTGGCTTCCCAGCCTCACTTAATTGCTGAGGTTCCAAGGAAAAAATCAAAATATCAGATCCACATTCCAGGTGGTCTCTGGCGTGCGGGTGGGGAGACCCACACCTCCATGCTTAATGGTCCCACTGAGTCCCACCCCACCACTTCCATTCTGGTGGTCACCCAGCCCTCCCTCTCCTCCTCCATCATCTTTTCATGTGAGTATCCCTTCATTTTGTTCTGATCCACACTTTTCAGATGCCATCTCCAGATTCTTCAGATGCCAGAATGCTTTCAATGTCTAGCGAAAGATAAGACCTGTCTTAAAGGTAACTGAGTCTTCTCGAATTCATGACAGGAAGACCTCTTTACACCTGTTCCAAACCCAAAGGGTCCAGGAGGAAGAGTTGGCTTCCCAGTCAGTTAGTACTTATGAAGAACCTAATTTGCAAGGCCAATACAGGAAGCAAATATACCACACAGAAGAATATTGAACAGTCAAGCTTAAACTATAAAGACAAGTGGAAAAAGCAACATTAAAACTGTATGTACAATATGGCTTTTTTTTTTTTTTTTTTTTTTTTTTGCTTTATTTTTAACTACCAAGAAACAACCCTCGGAAATGTTAACCATGGTCATCTCTCTAGTTGGGATTATAGATGGTAGTAGAGACAGAATTAAAGATAATTATTTCTTTCATTTTAACATTTGTTTCTGTACTTCTGACAAGAATACTAGCGACATTGATATTTATTGTATGCCAGGCACCGTTCTAAGAGCTTTACATGAATCAACTCATTTAATTCTCGCAACTATCCTAGAAGGTAGGTACCATTATTATAGGCCCCCAAAATTGAGGTACAAAGAGGTAAAATAATGTGCCCGAGGTCACACTGTAGGTGAGTCACAGAGCCAGGATTCAAACTCAGCAAGCTGTTCCAGAATTAGACTTAAGCCCTACTTCTATTTTTTTTGTGGTACGCGGGCCTCTCACCATTGTGGCCTCCCCTGACACGGAGCACAGGCTCCGGACGCGCAGGTCCAGCAGCCATGGCTCACAGGCCCAGCTGCTCCACGGCATGTGGGATCCTCCTGGACCGGGGCACGAACCCGCGTCCCCTGCATCGGCAGGCAGACTCTCAACCACTGCGCCACCAGGGAAGCCCAACCCTTACTTCTTGCTGCCTCTGGAATATGTACTATTTTAGAATATATACTTTATGTATGAATATAATATGTCTTACAGTAAAGAACTATAGTATTTCTTTATTTCTTTATACTAAAGAAGATTAAGAAATGAAAAGAAAAAGAAATATAAGACAAGGTAGCCAAGCAGAGAGAGGAGACAAGGTGAAAGAATAATGGTTTAGAAAGGAGTCAGGAGAAATGACTCCTCACTTAACATCTCAGGATTGGTTTCCTCCCCTGTAAAATGTGAAGGTGAACAAGTCTATATTCTAGAGAGGTATTTTACTCTGCAGGTTACCAATAGTTGACGTGAAAGGTCATGAAACCTGCACCATCATTTTAGGCTTGGCCTTCACGTCATTGATTAGTCTGTAGCAAATCTGCTGTCCTTGTGCTTAGATTAACATCTTCCAACCAATATGTACCGTAACGCAGATGCCCAAGGAGTACCAAAACTATTAGTAGAGCTAAGGATATGATACTATATGAATGAGAGTAGAGATCGGTTTTTAAAAGACCAAAAGTGGTGAGAAAAGAGAAACTGGTCTGGCAGCATGCATGATTCCAAAGGGCAGCAACCAATTTATTCAAAGCTAAAAATCCTGAGTTGATACAATTAACAATAATCAATACATGACAAGGAAAAGAAACCAATAAAATGGAATAATTTCCCAAGTATGCCTACATTATTAATTCCCCATAATTGCAGGACATGAGTTTCCTGGCTCTACCAAGTATCTGAACATAATCCATAGAAAGTGAATCCATACTTACTGAAATTTCATAAAACAATGAGAGAGTCCTACAAGGTTCCAAAGAGAAAAAACAGATTTCATGCCAAGGATCAAGCATCAGAATGGCAATGAACTTTCAGAAACATTGGAAAACAATAAACCCATCTTTGGAAATTTGCAGGAATGAATTGCCCATCTAGAATCCTAGACCTAGGCAAACCATCAATTAAGTGTGAGAGTGAAACAGACTTTTCCAGACACGCAAGGTCCCCCAAATTTACTTCCTGTACCCTTTCTTAAGAAGCTAGCAAAATGGATGCTCCATAAAATGAAAGCATAAACCAAGAAAGAAGAAAACAAGAGAACAGGGGGAACAGGGAATGAGCACAGAAGGAAGGTAAAGAGAAATCTTGGAATGCCAGTGGGTGTCAGGGCCATTAGAAAACTGGCTCAGACTGGAGAACTGAGGGGTCTCAGTTGATTGGAGGGCTGGAGTGGGTCCCAGAAGAAGACAACTGGACGATGCATTTCATTGTGTGGAAAATACCCAGGAAAGGCATTTTAAAGAGCCACTAGAAGAACTGGCGATAGGTTCTAAAAAGTAAACAAATGAAAAACTATTTTCCTCAAAATAGTTGTAGAGAAAAAGAAATACAACCATTGTTCATGATTTGGCCCTGCAGTGAACAATAATCACACAGTCATAGCAATGCAAACACAAAGTTGATTTAATTAACATTGCAATGTCACTTGTGAGAAGCACGATAGGGCAGGATTTTCCACGGAGAGGTGTGCAAGTCCTTGTCTCCTGCACTCTTCCTCCTCACTGTCCTAGCACAAGACATTAGCCCCTGAATCTTCCTCCCCGTTCCCCTGTATAAAATCCAAATTACTCAAACAATGGCTACTAATCCAAAAGAGCCATTTCTCCCTTTTCTATCCTTGACCAACTATTTCTGAAGTTAGCAGAACTTTGGCTGCTCTGGCTAAAGTCCTAGGAAACATTTAGTCCTCCTTCCCTAAGCCTGATGCTCTATGGAGCTCTCCCCTGCCTGGTATTTGTAAATAAAGGGTTATACGAATGGTGCTCTGGCTGATTTTCTTCCACCAACTATGTTGCAGAAATGGAGGAAGGGGAAGTTGGACAGGTGGAGTAAGAGAGCTATATCTTCCCCTATAATAAGAGAAAGTAAATAGATTCCTGTCTAAAACTGGTAACTCAAGGACCAGCCACACAAGTGAATTATTTGGAAATGGGGAGGTATGTGATCAAACAGCTAAGAGCAGAGTCTCCCAAGGAGGGGGACTGTTGTTTTGCTAGAATCTTTTCACATGCTCTAATTCACAAAATTAGATGAATGCCTTACTTTGATAAAAATTTGATTTTTAAAAGTGAAACTTGCAATTTAAAGTTTAAAAATTGCAATTACATAATCAAGTGTGTCTACAAATTATCCAAACTAAATGATCCCAACAAGTGTAAATGTAGAAAGCTTTCTTAGTGGCTTAAGGATTGGGAAGAAGGGGGTCTAGCAAGCAGATGGAAGGCTGCCTCAGCCCATACTACTGAGGAAGCAGTGACCCAGAGAGATTTTTGGTCCACCACTCAGGCCTCCCAGGGATCCTCTAAGTTGGAGGATTTTGCTAAATAGGATAGTGGGGGCTTTCTGGAAAAGCATCAGATTCTCTGTTCTCCATGGAAGATGAAGAGTAGAGTTCTTTTTAGCTTCCTGTTCTCCAACTTGTTTTTCTTTTGTTTTTCTGTGCAACTCTCTTTACACTCAATTTTTTCTTTTTACTCCCTTTCCTTTAATCTGTGAGTTTTCTTCTCACTTAAGACTTTTTCCCTACTGTTTTATTTTTCTCATTATCTTAAATTCTTCCTGCCACTCTACCTTGTCTCTCTTCTCACCTAGATTTTCTCTAAGTCCTACCTGATACTCATGTTCATAGACATGCCAGCTGATTTTAGTTTTCATCTCTTAATTTTCCAAGTAGTTAGCTGAGATGACTTGAGTCTTTAGAACACAACTTGCCCATCCATAAAACTGGTTAATATTCCTCAGTATACTGTATGATAATGGTTGAGCTATCTTTGAAGTTCTTGAGAAAAAAGTAATTTAAGAACTGTGATCTGATTAATTCAAATTGTAGACTATTGTCTTCATAAGAAATCTGAATATTTTCTTCTTTTCTTGAAATATATAACTTCAATTCTAGAGAACTTTTTCTAGAATGACCATAGGAAGTGACAACCGTAGAACGAGACTAATTTTATAAACAGTTTGTCCTTTCAACAACTGAAAGAAAATCAGCCAATGAATTAAGGCTCTTTAGTCCCTAGAGAAATACTGTAATGAGATTCAAAGAATGTAGTTGGATTTTACATTATATTTTAATTTTTAAGTTTCTTAAAATGGAACTAGATACTTGGCTGAAAACATTAACCTACTAAGACAAATTCTTTTTTTTTTTTTTAACTGTAAGTCTAGGGGCTTTCAAATTTTCCAGTCATATGCTATCAATATGTAAATTTGATTTATAGGATTCAATGCTCAGGAATTGTGAATGTGTAAAATATTATGGTCCTTTAAAGACATCAACACTTACTAATAAAAGTATTTGAATGGGACCATTGCTCCGCCCAAATTTAGCCTTTTTAACTGAAAACCTAAGGCCAAACCAAGAGCATAAAGGGCTCTATGGCCTATCTGTAGTTATTACTGGGAAATTGAGATTTCGCACAAAACTGTCTTTATTTTAAATGCAGTGTTATTAGAAAAAAGCACACACCTCAAACTAAATATCAATCCACATTTTTTTCCTAGCACAGAATGAGGCCTCTCTGAAGGTTTTTACAGGCTTACCACTTAACAGTGGTCAAGCCAAAAATAAACCTACCAGGACTTTACTAGGCAATTCAACAGCACACAAAACACCAGTCCGTGGAGAGCTGGACTTAGCTTTTTCCCTATTAGCCTCTTTCTGGGCCTCCCACTCACATTCCCGCCCTCTTCTAATTAGAAAGCTAATTAGGATTCCAAATTTAACGCTTAATGGGGAGAGAGATCTGGTCACAGGCCAGGATTCCTTTAGCATCAAACACTCTCCTCGGCCTCCGTCCTTAGTGCGAAGAGCTGTGGGAAGGGAGCTGGGCCAGTGGGACTGATTGGCTGGAGGGCAGTGTTTACTCTCAGTTGTCTGAGAGGGAAGATCTGTTTCACAAATTGAACACTCTGAAAAGGTAAAATTAGACAACAACGGCATGCCTTGGGCTTTTAGTACTTTAAAGAAACAAGTATCTTACAGGCTCGATTATTATTACCATGGTAACATGAGGCGACGTGGGGAGATCTCCTCAAGAACACTTCCTGGATCCAGCCAGGCAGCCTCTCAACAGTGCCAGGCGACTTCTTCAGTTACCATGGCAACCAAAATTAGAAGTGCTTTTGCAACACTAACAGAAACCATCTTTTGAAGCTCTTCTGTGAATCAAATTGAATACTGATGATGCAAACTTGAGTGATACATATTTTTCAAACATTAAAAAAAAATCCTATCGCCATGAACAAATACTCGTTTTAGATTCCCCTTTGCAATCTTGACTTAACTTGGAATCGATTTTTCGGTCTGGTTTTGTTTGTTTCCCTTTTGGATTCCCGCGGCCTCGAGTGCAAAGGCGATTTGTTTAACTTCCAAACTTGTCTGAAATTGCACGGGTGAGAGCTTAGAATGTGGTTCCTTCGCTCTCGGTTTGAAACGGGGTGAGGAATGGGGTGGGGGAGGGTGGGTCTAACAGAAAGCCCTCTTGTCTAATAAAGTCGGGAGGACGAAAACGGGGAGGGGTTGGGGAGACAGGCCGGGAGGGACGCCGGGAGGAGGGAGAGAGAGAAAGGAAGAAAAAAAGTGCAGAGGGCTGAACCTCCGCTACCCTTATTAGGGCTAGGAGCACCTTTGTCTGTTGCCTGGACCTCTCCATCAGCTCCGATATTGTGTGAGGCACACAAAGCTGATCGGAGACGGCATTTTAAAGACCCTGTTGCTATCCTCTCCGGGTCGCATCGCCCAATCCTCGAGCTCCTAATATTCCTGAAGGGACCTCAGGGAAGAGGAGACAGGTTCTTCCTTACTTGTACAGTCTTTCAAAAGGAGCGTTTTCCTTTAGGGCGCGTCGTGGCGTGGGTGGTGGTGGAGGGTTCCCTCCTCTGGGCCACAGCCGTTCACTGTCAGTTCCCTCCACTGCCCACTGCCAGCCGGGGTCACGCAGGTCCCCGGCCCTCGATACAAACTCTCGAGCTCTGGGCTTGCGCCCGGGAGCGCTGGTGGCGCGCAGCTGGTGTGCGCGGGGCGAGGCTCAGGGCGCGCCCCCAGACACGGGTGCCCGCACCAAGCCGGGACTCCGGGACACAGGCGCACACGCACCCCGGGCGCACGCCCCCGGGCACGGGCCCCATGCGCCGGCACACCCCGGTCTCTGCCTCCAACGCGCTCTCCTCCCAGGCGCGCTGGGCCTGGGAGGGGGCGCCCCTAAAAAGCACCTAATCTTCTCCTAACCCCAAGTCGCCCACCCCCGCCAGGAGTTGTGTCTTTCTTTCTCCTCGGGTCACGGGGAGGAGAGGCGTCCCTCCTCAGCACCCAGGTCGGCAGCCTGGCGGAGGAAGGGGCTGCCGGGTGGGGTGCTGGCTGCGAGCCCCGCAGCCCTCGCTTACCTTGGTGGCGAGCTCCTCTCGCGGAGTCGGCTGCGCGGCGCCCGGCCAGGTGCTCCCGGTGGTTGGCGCGGGCGCGGGCGGTGCGTGTGTGTCGGGGCGCCGCGACCGCGCTGTAGGCTCCCGGAGCTGTCAGGGGTGGCCGACCTGACAGACGGCGGCCGCGGCAAACCCCGCCCACCGGCCCGGCCCGGGCTCCTCCGAGGGGACCCAGTCGCCCCGCAGCGTTTCCCGAAGGACCAATCCGGAGCGGGGGGCTGGCCCGGCGGAGGTGGGGGAAGGGGAGGCCCGCGGGGTACCGGGACGCGGGCCTGGACTTCGTAGGTCGGTTTCTATGGCAGCCAGGCGGGAGGGGATGGAGGGAGTGGGGCGCGCGGCGCGGGGACACCCGTCGCAGACACTCGAGGAAGGGGTTTGGCCCTGCCGCAGAGAGGACGCCTCCTAGAGCACGGATGCGAAGTGGCCACACAGCCGAAAGAGGGTTGACACAGCTCCCAACTCACGCTTCGTACTGAGCCACTCCAGCCTCTGGATAAAAAAGGTTTCCGTGTCCTTGGGAGACAGCGACCCAGTAATCTTCCTAACAGAACGGGGTTTTCTAGCAAACCAGAGTGACGGCTCCTTCAGGTGAGTCTGGCAGGGTTTAGGCTCTGCAGAAATAAGCGCTAATGCCACCCTCAGCGTGGAGTCCTTGCATATGTTAGGCCCTGTTCCTTTGGTGCCACTTAGGCAGTGGACCCCTAACTTCCTGTGTACACCGCAGCTATGACTCTCTGGCTAATGGTAGGTGCCAAATATTTTTCCAGTCTACAAACAAGGAGGGAATGCGATTCACCGAATACTGAAGCATAGAGATGATTTATTGAAGTTCAAGTTCTTCATTTTACAGAGGAGGAAATCGAAGTCGGAGAGGTCAATTAACTTAACAAGGGCCACACAGCTAGTTAATGGCAGAGCCATGATTAGGAGCCCTAAGTCACAGCTCAGTGAACACTCTTTCCTCCTCCTCCTGTTGCGGCATCCTCAATTCATGATTACCAGGGTGTATTTACAAAATCGAAAGAGCTGAGGAGAAAAATAACCTAAGTTTAAAACCCTTTTATGGTAGAAATTAGGGTATCCAAAGATTCCTTTTTTCACTACTTGCCAGGAACTGTGACACTTTCACAAAGAGTAACCGATTAAATCCTCACAATAACCTTTTTAGTTAGGTGCTCTTATTACCATCCCTGTTTTGATAGATGAGGAAACTGAGGCCCAGAAACGTTATTTGACTTGCTCAAGGTCACACGAGTCTGCAGCTCTTCCTTACTACCCTCTGCTGCCTCTTTGTATGATGATTAAAGGGGCCAGAACAGGAAAGACAAGAAATAAAACCTTGGACAGCTCCACAGACTGACCATTGAGATTGGCAGGAAAACCAAGAGAACCTAGAATAATTGCTTCCTTGTTTTGTAAGAGTGGTCATCTACCTGTGTAGGATAAAGGTTCTCTGTGAGAAAAGTGTGACTTTAAAGGGAGGACTTCTCCTCAAAAGACAAAAGGACTTTTTTTAAAAGGAGTAATCTTAATACATGCCGTCAGTCTCTCTAAAACAATAAAATACAGGATAAATCATTGCATATTTTTAAAATATAAAATACTCCTTGAATCCTACAACATGACAATACACAGAGCAGGATTTCATAAAGAAACTGCCTAGATACCAAGAGCCTCAAACTCCCAACCTGACGTGTACTCTGTCATAGGCCCTCCCACCGTGTACGGACCCGTACAGCACCAGAGGGCAAAGCCGATGCTCGATTCTAGAGAATTAAGAGGTTACTGAAAACTTTAGGCTATCATAGAAAAGGAAAACTTAAAACTCAGCCTCAGAAACCACTTCTCTTAAAGTCCATTGGCCAGACTCCATTCCAGGAGCCCCCTATACCCCAATTTCTCTTGCAGACATGCTGCCAGGGCCTGCTCCCTTTCAAATCATAAACCCTTCCTTCATGCCTTCCCTTCCCTTGGGAGTCCCGGGATACCCAGCCATACAGGGCTGATCTCATGGTTCAATTCTCTTCATTTGAAAAAAGTGTTGTTTTTCTCCTAGAAAGGGCCATTCAACAATAGGTTGATTACAATGTAACAGTAATATATAGAGGTTAAAATTTCTTGTTTTGAATAGTATGGGGAAATATTTTCAACATGTTAAGTGAAAGCAAAAGTTACAAAACAGAATGACAGAAATCTGTGATATATATAACTAGAAGGAACTACAACAGACATTGGAAATGTTTTTGGTTATGTGGCAGAATCTCAGGTGATTTAAACGATCTTAATACTTTCCAGTATTGTTTGCATTTTCTACAATGGGTGTATATGTCAGAGAAAAATTTTAATGTCAGAAAAATATTATTTTCCAAAAGAATTGATGAAACTGTAAGACCTATAAAGACAGTATAGACAGTTTCATGTTATTGCAGAGTTCATTAAAATTTAGTTTGCTAAACCCTGCTCCCTTGTGTTAGCGGAAAAGAAGTCAAAAACATTCTTAGGAACAACTGACTCTAATGCAGGAGGTCCTTGTTCTATACTTTGAGTAACATTGACAGTGGCTAAAAGTGTAGATTCTTGAGTCATAAAGCTACACCTTGACTCGTAGCTCTGTTACTTACTACTTATATGACACTCTGGTTTCAAGCACCTTCTAGTCTGTTTCCTCACCTGTAATCTGGGAGTTGTGAGAATTGAGACAACGTTTCTGGAAAACAGTAAACTAGGTTTTCTTAATCTGGAGTCCATGGGCTCAGGTGGTAGTCAGGAGGACCCCCCCACTGACAATGTATCTGTCTACTCCTTTCATCACAGTCTCTAAGTAGCTGGGGCCCTAATGTCAGAACCTCCTCTAATAAATGCCTAATAAATGGTAGCTATTATTTTTATTTCAGGTTTTGAGGGATCTTTCCACCTTTAGTGCTGTTCTAGGGCATATAGGGACATTCTACTCTTATTTTCTGGTCATTAAGTTACCTGATACATAGCATCCCTGTTGAATGTGAACCTGGGCTATTCATGGGGTTTTCCTACCTCCACTCTCCTTCCTCTCTCCTGGTAGGGATATTTGACATATCTTGGGAGCAGACACAGAGCAAAAGTTTTCTAAGACTGCATATTGCTGTAGAGTTGAACCTGTAACTCAAAAGGTATATCCTGTTCCAGGAAAATTTGTTTTATTTATGCTGTTAAGGTTCTGTGTGCTACCCGAGTCTGAGACTTCATGTCTTACAGACACTTCAGAAACATTCTCAGACAATATCTCTTTGAATATGATCCCTGTCCCATGTTTATCTTCCTTTCAGGTTTTCCAGTTGAACATTATGTGTGTCAGACCCCCTCATTCTAGCTCATGCCTTTTTTCATATTTTCCAGATTTTTACCTTCTTTCAGATTCTGGGTAATTTCTTCAGCTCTGTCTTCTATTTCACAAATTCTCTCTGTGCTGTAATTAATCAGCTGTTTAATCTGCACACTGACTTTATAAGCCTTGACAATGCAAATATAATTAGCAAATCAAATTGAATCACTGACAATTAGTATTTATTAAAATCCCTTTTTCCTTGATTTTATAGGAACCTTTAAAGGACTAGTAGTAAAGAAACATTTATCTGAGGTTTATCCATGTATCCTGCTTCCCTTCTTATTTCTGTTAAATTCAAGCAAAATTAAACCAAAAGAATTAAGGCTCGCAGGGCAATTCTGTTTTTAAAAGTTCTCTCTCTCTCTCTCGTGCATATGTATATGGACAGATATTCATGTAATGTTAACAATAGTTATTTCTGATTAATGGGTCTTGGAGTAGTTTTTAACTTTATTTTTCTAATATAGGTGAATCTTCTACTTGAGCAAGTATAATTTAACAACAACAACAAAGTAGAAAAAAAGGTTGTAAATTTCAGCAGCTGAGTGAGGTGCCACTACTCCTTCTGCCGGTCAGCTTAAATTCTATTGATATACTGCATACTTTAATTCACTTTAGACTTCCCTGCCTCATCATTTAGTCATTAATGTTCAATATTGAGCTTTCTTTCTAAAGGTAAAGTACAACAGAGAAAAGAGAGAGATGTGGGAGGGAGAGGGGGGAGAGAAAAAAACCCCAAATTGTGATCTTGAGATATTTTCATACAAAAAGTTTTCATTTTAAAAGTAATTTTCATTAAAAAATTTGAGTTGCTGAGATTCCCTATAGTAGCAACTATACTCCAAAATTTTGACTATGTAGCCAAGTATAGCAATAAGTGTGACATTTTCTTATAATCAGCACTTGGGTATTATTTACAGTTGGACAGTGAACAGATGAAGGCTTTGGGCCCATTGATCCTGTAGTGAAATTATCTCATGAAAAGTTGTCAGAATCAAATAGTTACTTTTGTTTTTTTTGTCTTTAGTTTTTCATAAGCACCATTTCAACTGGACTAGGGTTCTGAACCCCTATTATTCCCTCCATAGTGTTTCATAGCTGTATCTAATTGATAACTATTATTTCAGAGGACACAGTTACTGCTCTAATATGGGTGGTCTACCAAACTCCCAACCAGTTAATGATCTAGCTCTTCTTAGGTGAATTCATACATTGACATTTGCTCCTCAGCAGATAATTCGCTATTGTTTTGTCTCTAAAGTATATTTGAGTTACCCAGTGGAAGCAAAATTTTTCAATTATTGTGATTTTCCAGTTTCTAATTTCTTATTCTCTAACATTTCATGTCTTTGTGGCATTTTCATTTCAGAAACATTATAAAGGCAATTCATTACTGAGAATACGTAGAATGCTCTTGAAACAAAAAAATCCAAGACTGTTGTCTTAGTCCAGTCCATTACGTGAATAGTAAACATGAACAACAAGTAACAAGATATTTTGAGTAGCACCTGACTACGCTACAAAAAAAGAAGAGACCCTCAAAACAAGTTAGTGCCACTGGCTAGTCATTTGTGCTTCCTTTAAGTACTCTGTGTCAGCCATTCTCCAGGTGTGGTTCCAGGACTAAACCCAGTGTATTACCTGGGAAGGTTAGGAATGCAAATTCTTGGGTCCTTACCCAGACCAACTGAATTGTGTGTTTTAACAAAATGCTGACGCACGCTGTTGTTGCAGAACCATTGCCTAGATGGTGTGGTCTCAAGGCAAGGAGACTGGCAAGGAGCTACCAAAAGGCAATTTGCTCCATGTGTTTTGCCACCTTTTCCGATCTCCTGTTCCCCCACCCCAACCCCATCAAGGGCTGATGTAAATTACAAAAGGAAAATGGGTGTTTGACTTATGCTCTGTACAATCCAATATTGTCAGCCACAAACAGATCTCATACAGAGGTAACTGTATTTTAGTGATCAAGGGTGTAGTCTGTGGAGTCTAACTCCCTGGTTTCAAATATTGGCTCCACTTTCTACCAGCTATTTCTCATCTCCTCCTCTTAGTTTCCTCTATTTGTAAAATGATAGCTAATAATGTTAATTACCTCATGAGGGCATTGAGATGATTAAATGTAAAGTGCTTGGCATATAATAAGTGATTCACAAATGACGCTATTGTTACAAGATTTTTCTCTCCTAGGCTGTATTTTGGTACAAATATCAAGGTGGGCATCACTTCAGTTGTATGTGTCATATTTAGTGTCGTATTAGGTTGTGGGAGAGTTAAGGAGAAAAAAATTATGAATTCACATGCTGCCTTCCTACGTACCATGTCAACAGAACTAATGAAGTAACATTTATAGAACATGTAGTAGTTTTAAGATATTCTGTAAATTCAGCATACATTTATGATAATGACAGCCTCTACATTTATGGTTCTAAAGCAATACACTTCTAGGCCTCCAAATATAATGGATCTCAGTAACTGGTGGTGATAGTTTTAATTCCTTCTGCTTCTCACTTGAATCCTTTATGACAAATTCTTTAAGAGCCATGGCACAGCTCAGCACATTACACATGAAAAACATTCAGCTTAGGTTTCTCTCTCCTGATATAACAAACACAGTGGTTAGTGTTAATAAATTCAAAGCTATTATGTTACCTCCAACAAAATCAGGCTAAACTTTTAAGAGGTCATTTACTTGTAATTTTACATGACAGTTATAAAACTGTTTCCATGTGAACACTTTAAAGACCATTTGTTTGGTCTTTAATTGTTCATTTGTTCGTTTAGAACAATCAACCCATGTTGAAGATGTGCATTAAAATCCACTTGATTTACTGGTTGACACTTTATCTACATCTAGGCCTCAGTCAATACTGTTTGCTTATTCAAAGTATAAAGTGGGTAATTAGAAGACTCTCATGGACTTCTTTAATCTTGAAATATTACTTCAAAACTGAATGTAGTTGGAGAAGCACTTACCTTTCCATGAAAATATTTCTACTTTCAATAGTAGGAGGATGGCAGCCTTTTTAAATGGTAAGACTGTAAGATCCTTCTGTTTTTGTACATATCCAAAAGATTTCTAGATTTTAAATGTATTGACATGAGGGTTCAGTTAGTTTTCCTTTGAATCTCAGATGATACATACGGTATAATAAAAAAGTTATGTATTCAGTCTTTGTCTCTGGTTCCTGGCACTAAGCTCCTAGAACCCTGGCAATTTCCTGAGTTACGTCTTTTGTTATTCCTAACAAGCCCATACCTGAGTTTATGTAATGAGGTGACTTTAGGCTCTGGTCACCAGAGGAATCAACCATATGAATCAGAGGGCTAGAACTATCAGCCTCACCCCCAAGATCTCTAGGGAAGTAGGAGGGACTGGAGAGAGTTCAATAATCAATGGCCAATAACTTAATCATGTCTAGGTAATGAAACTTAAGTAAACAATGTTAAAGGAGCATCTGGGTAAACACACCCATGTGCTGGGAGGGTGCAGCACCAGGACAGGACAGGGAAGTGCTGCACACTTCTCCCCCCAACTTTGCCCTATGCATGTCCTTCCTCCCATCTGTTCCTGGTTTGTATCCTTTATAATAAAACTACACTCCTAAGTACAGTGCTTTCCTGAATTCTGGGTCATTCTAGCACATTATTGAACCTGGGAAGGGGTGGGAACACCTAATTTGTAGTTGGCCAGGCAGAAGTGTGGGTACCCTGGGGACTCTATTGTCGGCTGGTGTCTGAAGTGGGGGCAATCTTGTGGTACTTCTAACTTCTGGAATCTATGTTAACTCTTGGTACTGTCAGAATTGAAGGAAACCCAGTTGGTGTCAGATAATCAAAGAACTGCTGTTGAACAGTGGAGTAGGGGAGATAGAAGAGGCTCTCCTATCATTCTCCAGGGCTCTTGGGATTCCTATGATGACCAATGTCTGGCACTACTGCCCAGGTGTCACACTGTAGATCTAGCTAAAAACTCCAGTAGGAGTAAAGTGAGAGGAACAAAATACCCAGTTCAGTACTTCAATATACATCATGGTTTTTAATAGCTGTTACTGTAAAATGCTTTATGAACTGCCAAGTCCTAGTCAACCTAAGGTTTACCACCAGTGGGTAGCTTTCTCTCTTCTGCAATCAAATTTACTGGCATTTGGAGCACACTGATACAGCCTTCACTTTTGGGAAAAGTAAAATGAACTATACCTGTCCCTCAAACCTGTTCTGAAAGGCCTTGCCAAATCTAAAAACTCAAATGATAATTTTAATGCTTTGCTGTGCCTTTGTCCCTGATCTCTACCTTGTGGTCAGGGCTCTAGAAAGATTATGTTTAAAAATAAACCTTGTTTCATACCTTGGCTTAAGGGCACAGCATGAGCTATTTTCAGCATTCAAAATTCACTAGATACTAACTAATAATTTATATACTTGAGACCACTGTTATGTCAGGAATGTAAACATTTCTTTAAACTACAACTAACTCAGGAACATGGACATCTTAAGGCAAACTGAAAAATTCAATATGATATAATTCTATCATTAGTATTTTCTGACTTCAAAAAAAGAAAAAATATATATATAAATAAAAATATAAGCTTTGTAGCAGATACCCAACTGCCAAAGAGAACAGACTTGGAAATGTTCATACACTTTGATCCTAAAATAAAAACCATCTTCTAATTCCTATTATCTTTAAATCCATGACTTCTCCAGTTGTGTAAAGCCATCCTCTTCAGTAATTTCATAAAATGTGATACCATTTAACATCAGCATTACTAAAAGTCATGTTGAATTGATCTTTTAAATTTAACACACTAGTAAGTGGAGAAAGTATTTTTAAAATAGGCTGTACTAAAATCCCATTGGCTATTGTGCTCCACCATACAGAAGAGCAAATATCAACCTCTTCCTCCTTCCTCTTTTGAACTGATTTTTGGGGACTGGAGATGTGTACTGAGAATTTTATATCTCAATTCGTGTTATCAGTCATGTTAATACAGATGAGAAGACATCTCTGACCACAAACCAACTTCCACACTGGTAAGGTGAAAAAAGAGTCATGAACACATAATTTTAAAGTTTACTTTAAAAATGTAAATATCTCCCAATATTTAACAGGTAAAGAAAATAGCATATTGGTGTATGTGGTTGTTATATTTTATTTTCCAAGTAATACTGATTAAAAATATTTACACACCTACTTTTAAGTCCACAGTTTAGCACTCTTATTTGTATGGCTTTAAAAGTTATAGCACAAGATCTTTACATTAAGGATTGGGGAAAAAGATTCATTCAAAACAAAGCCTAATATATACATGTTTTTTCTCTGTACTTTTAAATACATTAATTTTTAAGTGATGCTCATCTTTTTTTTCATCTGGTGGTAAAATACTAGTGCAACTTTTCATCAAAATAAAGTTTACCACAGATATAAGTGAATTTTCCCAATTGAAAATGGCCCTTCAGCCGCCACTGAATGAAATTTCTCAATCTAACTGAAGTGAAAAAGAACCGGTAGCTGTCACTGTAAGGAAAATACCGAGTGCTATAGCATGACCTACATTGCTCCTTGCAACACAAACTCTGAAAGACCCAGAGGCGCTTTACAGAAGTTTAGTTGAATTTGAAAAGGCACATGGGTGTGGTTGGTTTTTAAACATTCTAGAAATTTGCCGCCACCACCACCGTTTCTGTTGCAGAGATGACATCTGTGACTGTCAGGGTAGACAAGAGTGTTGTTCAAGCTAAAGAAAGCCAGAAGCCAAAATTTAACTGCACAGTAACAATGCACTTTTCTTCATGCAGCCTTGTGTTTCCTATATATTCAAATATTCTAACATGCATTAGAATACATAAACTTGTATTCTAATGATTTTACGTTTGATTTTACAATATGGGGAAAAAAAAAACTTGAGGAAGGACATGACTGGGCAAAGAGAGAAAGGAGAACCCTTACCACAATGAAAATAGATACATTCGTACCCAACTGTATAATAAGAATATAATCCATTTCAGTTTTCCAGAAATATACTTCTCAAAGCTTCCCATTCACTTATGGAAAAGATCCCTCCTCTGTGGCATCAAGTGGGGGAAAATCAGTTTGTTTCAATAGAAACAGTTCAACACAACAGGAAAGAGCTTAACTTTGGTCCACATGTCTGTTAGCTTAAGGACAGTCACACTGCCCATCATCAGTTCAAAAACTCAACACATAAATTTAAAAATATATTCGTTACTTCATTCTAAAACTGGCATAGGTGTTCTGTTCTCATTTTCTGACTTTTCAGCTTGGGAATCCACTGTTGATTTGGTCTCTAAACCCTCAGCATCTTCGTGATCTTCTCTGGCCGCCGCCGCAGCATCTGCTTGGGTAGGCTCTCTCTCCTCTTGGTTCATGATTTCAGGGGTCACTTGATCCAAGTCCGCTTCTAGAAGCTCAGTTTGTACTTCCATTGGCATCTGATTTACCCGTTCAACATGCAGCTCCTCTACATGTACTTCGGTACCTTCTTCAGTCTGAATTCGACCCACTTCTAGATAACTTACCTGGACCTGTTCTGGAAGCTCGTTCATATGTGAATCGTGCACTTGGCTGTCCTGGAGCAGATCTGGGTGGACCTGTTCCACAGTCACTTGTGCCGAATCCACTTGAACCTGAAGCAATGGTAACACGTGCACCTTCCCAACTTGTTCTATAATAGTCATTGATGTCACAGGTTCAGTTTGCACACGTGTTTCTACTGAAAGAACTTCTTCAGTTACTAGACGCTCTGAAATATTATGAGCATCACTGAGATGCCTCCTTAATTCATTTCCTTGCATAAACCACAAGTCACACAAAGTGCAATGGTTGGGTTTATCTCCAGTGTGTATTACCAAGTGATCTTTGAACTGGTCCCAGCTGTTAAACACACTATTACAGACCTGAAATAACCAAACATTTGGTGTTAACACTTATATTCAAACTGAAGGAAATATGGATGCATTTATTCTCTATAAGAAAAAAGTTGAAGATTTTTCTGAAAATGTTATAAATATGACGTGTAACATAGTCTAAGGGAATTTCATAATTCTTTTGTTTATTTGATCTTTTACCTGATTAGCTAACAACTTAAATCCTTTTGGGGAAACATTTTAATATTGCCTATATTAAAGGACTATAAAGTAACACTATTATAATTTCTTCCGTGATATCAACATTAAGAACAATTTCACCATGTGGGATAAATACACACTAATCATGGAAGAGCCGCCAATTATAGCTGGTCTGCCTCCTCCACCCCACTCCTGAATTCTAATGATTGTTCTATGGTTAAGAATAACCATAGTTTCAGACTATGTTACTTAGGACATAGTTTTATTGACATCGGTATCATCTAGGGTTGGGTAAAAACAACAACTACTACTATTACTATACCCCCTTATGAAAGCAGGACAATGATGTTCTTTACTCTCATTTCTTTCTAAAGTTGTCAGCTCTATACCTTTGCTCTAGGTCTGTCACCCTTCACTTCTAATGATTTCAAACGCAGACTCCTTTGCTAAGGACGGAATACACCCACACATACCTGACATTCATAAAGCTTCTTTCTTCCCTTTTTTGCCCCCACTCCAGTTTGGCATGCAGTCAGGTGACATTTGAGGGTGCTATTTCTAGCAAATCGTTCATGACAATTTGGACATTCAAAAGGTTTTTCACCTGTTAGAATAGAAAAAAAATCATATTGACAAATTAAGAAAAACAGAAAATGCAAAAAGTTTTTTCTTTTTGGTTAATTCTAATAGCACCTTCTTGAAAGAAGGATCAGAATTTATAACTCAGATGTTTCCACCACATCCAAAAAACTATTCTAAGAGGTGGAAATAGTAAGTTTTTAATGATTCTTGTAATTATATCTGTGCTCTGGCAAAGAAATAAAATTTGGATCTGAATATTGTTCCACGTTTTTGCATTTCTTAAAAAATTGTATATTTTCCCTTAGATAAAAATCAAGGTCAATTTCCTTTTTGGGGACATGCACCCCTCTCCATTCCACAAGCATTTTTTGAGCAATTATTGTGTTGCCAGGCCACGTGCTAGGTAATGAAGATAAACTGTCCTTGTTTTTAAAAACTTCATATCATAGGCCAGAGTATTTCAGGAAGGTGAAATACAGGAACATAAACAAATGCAATGCACCACAGAAGGCCTGTTACAGAGAAGAGGGCAATGGGAAATGGGACTGCAGCAGTACAGAGGAGGAGAGTGATGAATTCTGCCTGGAATGGAATGAGCGAAGGACAGGAAAGAAGTAGGTTATTCTAGGCAGAGGCACAGAAGTGTAAAACAGCATGGCAGGTGAGGGGTAAGGAGGGAGGTGTCATACTGACTCCCAGATCTCTGGCTTAGAATACCAACCAGAATAAAGAACAGAGAAGTCCCAGTAGGTTTGGAGTGGGATGTGCTAGGAAAGATTATAAATTCATTTTTGAGTCAGTGAGTCTGAGGTACTCAAAGTGGAAAATCTGGTAGATAGTTACATAGACAAATCTGGAGCTAAACAGAGGGTGGACTGACATACAGATACAGAATCCAATAAAACATCCAGTTAAAACAGCAGGTAGATGAAGCAAGCAAAGAAAAAAAGAATAGCCAGAAGTAGAAGGAAAGAACACTGAGGAAAATTAAGAAAGAAATTTCAGGAAGATGAGGTAATAAACAGCGCCTAACTGAACAGAAAGATCAGGTAGGATAACAACAGGGGATTGGAATAACTCTAGCAAGAACACTGTGAGTGGTATGGTGGAATCAGAAGCCACACTACAGTGGGATAAGGGAGCATGAGTGAGGCAAGTTAATGGAAACTGTCAGTACAGAAATTCTTTCAAGAAGGCTTGGAAGTAAAGAGGAGACGTGGCTAGAGGGGGACATGTCAATAAGAGGTTCTCTAAGCCAGAAGAGAGTCATTACTTATTTGCTGAAGGAGAAGGAACCAATGGAGAAGGAGAGAGTAGTAGGAATGACAGATGAAACATGGTCTTGGAGGAGACATCAAGGTGTGGGATTCAGGATTGGCCTTGAAGAAAAGGGAAATATCTTTCTCTGTAATAAAACAGAAGGAGACAACGAGGAACCACATAGTTTACAACACAGCTAGGTTGGGGGTAGGAAGTCAGATAAACATGTCACCTGCTGGGGTGGGGTGTGGGCAGAGGTCTTGAGTGCTGCACTGAAGGTCTGGAATGCCAATTAGGAAAGGAAAGATATAAATCAGACACCAAAAGGCCTAACTTAAGGTCTGATAAGAATTTTTTCCAGCAGTGCTCAGCAGGGAGCAGAAGTAAATGACTGCAATAATTAATTCCAGGATGTAGGGTTCAAAAGCCAAAGGGAGCAGGGCCTCGGTCCTCCGCCCGCGCCTGCCGGAGCCTGTTCGCGTTGACTGACCAGAGTCCGCAAATTCAACGCTCCGAGCCCGTTCGGACGGCCCCGACCCCCAGCTTTCTGTCCTTCGAAGGCACTAAGGATAATGTCCCTGCGTCAGTTTTTACTAGAGCCAATCACCTGTCATGCCTGGAACAGGGATCGTACCCAGATTGCCCTTAGCCCCAATAACCACGAAGTCCACATCTATGAGAAGAACGGGAGCCAGCGGGTGAAAGCTCATGAACTCAAGGAGCACAGTGGACACATCACAGGTAACGACTGGGCTCCCAAGAGTGACCGTGTCGTCACTTGTGGGGCTGACCGCAATGCCTACGTGTGGAGTCAGAAAGACGGTGCCTGGAAGCCGACCCTGGTGATCCTGAGAATTAACCGTGCAGCCACTTTTGTCAAGTGGTCCCCGCTACAGAACAAATTTGCTGTGGGCAGCAGAGCACGACTCATTTCTGTTTGTTACTTTGAGTCCGAAAATGACCGGTGGGTAAGCAAGCACATTAAAAAACCCATTCGCTCCACGGTCCTCAGCTTGGATTGGCATCCCAACAACGTCTTGCTGGCAGCAGGATCCTGTGATTTCAAAGGCAGAGTGTTTTCTGCCTACATTAAAGAAGTGGATGAGAAGCCAGCCAGTACACCCTGGGGCAGCAAGATGCCTTTTGGTCAGCTGATGTCAGAGTTTGGTGGCAGTGGCACTGGCGGCTGGGTGCACGGGGTCAGCTTCTCCGCCAGCGGGAGCCGCCTGGCGTGGGTCAGCCACGACAGCACAGTGTCCGTTGCCGATGCCTCAAAAAGTGTGCCGGTCTCAACTCTGAAGACAGAGTTCCTGCCCCTCCCAAGTGTGCACTTCGTCTCGGAGAACAGCGTCGTGGCCGCCGGCCGTGACTGCTGCCCCATGCTCTTTAGCTGCGCCGACCGCGGCTGCTTGACCTTCGCCTCCAAGCTAGACATCCGGAAACAGAGCATCCAGCGCAACATGTCGGCCACGGAGCGCTTCCTCAACATGGACAAGCGGGCCACGACCGAGGACCGCAACACGGCCCTGGAGACGCTGCACCAGAACAGCATCACTCAAGTGTCTATTTATGAGGTGGACAAGCAAGATTGTCGCAGATTTTGCACTACTGGTATCGATGGAGCCATGACCATTTGGGATTTCAAGACCTTAGAGTCTTCTATCCAGGGCCTTCAGATAATGTGAAGCTAAGCGAGCCTCCCAGATCCACCATGAGGACGGACAGGCTGCGCCGGGCAGCTGCGCCATTTGCATCATGGGCAGGAGAGCCGGCCGCCAGGAAACACTGAAGACACATATGGCGCAAACCTTGTTGTGTGTTTTGAGGATAATTGGTGAAAGTGTTGGCTTTTTAAAGAGCAGCAGTGATTTGGGTTTTTTTTGTTTTGCTATTTCATTCCATTCTTGACCAAAGCTTCTCTTTAAGTAGTTTATTATGGAAAATTTTCACACTAACTTAAAGGAAGGGGTGGGGGAGGTATGTAAATTGTCCGCTAAAAAATTAAATAAAAATACTGAATGTGGAAAGGGGTATGGAAAGACAGGAAGGCTAAATGAGGTAGACGCCCACAGTCAAAGTAAGGAAAGCAGTGAGAATTCAAGAGACAGGATGATGCTTGTAGAGAACAGGACTAAGATTTCAGAGGTGGAACCTCAGTGATGATCTGGTCCTAGCATGACCCTCATACTCACGTGGAACAGACACAGTCAAGTAACTCTGAGCTGTGTTTTATCCCTGACAAAACAATTATAGCTTATTTTTTATATAATTTTCATGAGATGAAAAAATTAATTTGAGAGAGAAGACCTAATCACCTAGAATTATTGTTGGCATAGAAACTCCTTTACAACTCCCCAAATGTTGGGAGATACTGCTAACTAGAATAGTTTTAATAGTGTATAATTTTTCACTATAAATGAAGCCTACAGCTGAAAATTTTCATAACCTCTTTAAAGGGCAACTTGATAATATTTGCCAAGATTTACAATGCACATATTCTGTGACTTGGCAATTCTGCTGTCAAAAATTAAGTTATTTGAACATGTACACAAAGATTATGTACAGGTGTGTTTATTGCAGCGCAGTGTGTAATAGTAAAAGACTAGCAACAACCTAAAAGTGTATCCACAGGAGTGGTTAAGTAAATTATGGCATACCCAAACACTGAAATAACACGCAGCCACAGTGAAAAAAATTAAGTAGATTCATGAATGTTTCACACATTAAAAAGAGTTCAAGATAAATTAAATGGCGTAACATTGTATTGCATGCTCCTGTTTGTTTGTTTCAAAACGTCTGTGTGTGTCTGTTTATGGTTACTTGAAAATGCAAAGAATATATCTGGAAGGACAAATAAGAAAACAATGTCAGTAACTGCTTCTGGGGATATCTATTTAAGTAGGAAAGAGATTCACTTTTCAGTGCACATCTTTTGAGCTTCTGCTATTTAAAAAATTAGTTTAATAAGCCCAATAAAATCTAGGAATTGTAAGAGATTGATTATACTTTAGATGTGTAGAAAGTACAGTCTTCCAAATGCTTTTATCATTTTCTCTTATTTGTCACAACCCTGTAAAGTAGGCGTCATTATTCTTATTTACACAGACAAGGAAAGAGGCCCAAAGATAAAGTTCATCAAGCTGACAAATGTCAGAACTGGAGCCTGGGAATTCCCTGGCGGTCCAGTGGTTAGGACTTGGCAATTTCACTGCCAGGGCCAGGGTTCAATCCCTGGTCAGGGAACTAAGATCCCGCGAGCTGTGCAGTGTGGCCCAAAAAAAAAAAACAAAACAAAAAAAACTGGAGCCTGAATCTAATTATGGTTTCTGGACCCAGATTTTTTCCTACAATTCCACACTACCTCTCTGGGCAACTAGAGAACAATTACTTGAAAACATGGTTACAGGTCATCTTTGGATTCTTTCACATGCGGTGTTCCACAGGCATATCTGTCAATATATCTGGCTCTCTCCCCCCACCCACAAATCTTACCCTTCTATATTTTTCTTTCTAAATTAATAAACTTCCAATCATGTAGCCACCCAAATCAGAAAGCTGGGAGTCACCTTCTCTTTTACCCCTACATCTCACCAATCACCAAACCCTGTTGATTCTGCCTACTTAATGTTGTATCTCCAACCCTTTTTCACTATTACTGCCTTTATTCAATCCCCCATCCTTGTTTAGATTACTCCAACAGCCTTCGAATTAGGCCCAGTAGGCTTCACCCACTCCAATCTATCCTGCCAGTTCTCTCTCTCTAAAGCATAAATTTAATCAGAAAACTCCCTGGCTTAAATTTCTTTAAAGTGATCCAGAGTCTTTCAAGATAAAAATCCAAACTCATTTACAGCACTTAAATGAAAATAACTACATGATCTTAGCCTCATCTCCCATCACTTTCTCTCTCGTCCTTGAACCACTGGGAGATCGTCCATGATGCCTAAGTGCACGCCACATGGTCAGCCCTCCAAACTCTTTAGCTGCATCTCCTGGCATTCGGACCCAATCCTCCAGTCATAACAACCTGCTAGCAAATACTCCAAATGAGTGACTTATCTCTCCTCTATGTCTGTGTACACTTAATTTCTTTTGTCTGGAACGTTTATCTCCTGGCTAACTCCTTTTCCTTTTGGAGTCATAGGGTAAACCCTCTAGGAAGCCATCCTTGTCTCTTTCATCATAAACAGCACAAGCAGGCATTCCCATAAGACTCTGTGCTTACCTCTATCAGCACTTAGCTGATTGTGCCTGCTTGTCTCCCCTAACGTAACTTTGAACTCGTTGAAGGCAGGGACTCTAAAATTTATCTCCATGACCTAGCAGGCTGGCATTATCATCACTATTTTCCAAATGGAAACAAAGTAATTCAGGACAAGTAACAGCCAAAATTTTGCAAATCAAGCGTGGATTACTGTGCATGCTTTAAGAACATACAAGAAACCAAAGCACTAAACTAATAAAAGTATACAAAATATGAAATTGAGGGGGGTGTATTATGTATATGTTGAGAGTAGGAAACAGGAACGGGACCATTTATCTTTACACTTAGTTTGTTATAAGTGAAAAATGATCCACCCTTTATTAACACAAACACAATTAAAAACTGTTTCCTGGGGGCTTCCCTGGTGGCGCAGTGGTTGATGCAGGGGACACGGGTTCGAGCCCTGGTCTGGGAAGATCCCACATGCCGCAGAGCAACTGGGCCCGTGAGCCATAACTACTGAGCCTGCGTGTCTGGAGCCTGTGCTCCGCAACAAGAGAGGCCGCGATAGTGAGAGGCCCGCGCACCGTGATGAAGAGTGGCCCCCGCTCGCCAACTAGAGAAAGCCCTCGCACAGAAACGAAGACCCAACACAGCCAAAAATAAATAAATTTATTAAAAAAAAAACAAAAAAACTTATGTTCCTCTTGAATTTACTAAATCACTGATCACATATGCTACTCTCTTGTGACTAATTACTAGTACAATAATTGATCGAGGTTAAAAAAGACAATAAAAGTTCAGTTTGCTTTACATACTAAACTGTTCCTTCAAAGGGCATCTGGTTCTGTAATTTGTAACAACTACTTGACTAAGTTACTTAAGTTATCTCACATCATTTTGAAGGGAAACACAGACATAAAACATAACGTGGGGCTTCCCTGGTGGCGCAGTGGTTAAAAATCCGCCTGCCAATGCAGGGGACACGGGTTCAAGTCCTGGTCCAGGAAGATGCCACATGCCGTGGAGCAACTAAGCCCGTGCACCACAACTACTGAGCCTGCGCTCTAGAGCCTGTAAGCCACAACTACTGAGCCCGTGTGCTGCAACTACTGAAGCCCGTGCGCCTAGAGTCCCTGCTCTGCAACAAGAGAAGCCACCGCAATGAGAAGCCTGCGCACCGCAACGAAGAGTAGCCCCCGCTCGCCACAACTAGAGAAAGCCCGTGTGCAGCAACGAAGACCCAACGCAGCCAAAAATGGATAAAATAAATAAATTTTTTAAAAAAACCATAATGTGATTCAGCTCTATACTTTTCTGCTCAATCCAAAATACAATGTGCAGGGCTTGGAAAGCATATTTAAAAACTTCCAAAATGGTTTGCGTTGTCCTATTTTCAAACAGGTAAGTCACTAGGTAGTGACAATTGTTTCTACTTTCACACTGATAGGAAATAATATAGAAGTGATTATCTGTTGGGGTACTGGAAACTCCTATCAAAGTGTGCTAGTCACCAAGTAACATTTATTTACTAAGTTGTGCTGCAGGTACACCAATGCTTTTGCAAAACTAATCCACAGTTACTACAAACATGTTCATCAGAAGACCGTTAACATAGGTGCTTATTTGTTTTTTAAGGACTAAAAACTATACCTTTAGGCAGTTTCCAAATATACAACAGGTCTTTACATATAATGTTTGTAAAACCAGAAGGCATTTCCCCCAAAGATTTCATGAATGCCTATTAGTTACCCCAAATTAGTTACGTTAAAGCCTTCTAAATTCATAGTGAGCCTTTAAGTAAATTAGGAGATTCCCTTGCTGTTCACTTATTTATCCAGTTCCTGAGTATTACTAACAAGGGTTTGAATAGTGAGGGATCCCACACTATTTGAATCTATGTTTTCTCAGTTTCAAGCAGTATGTAGCAAGCAACTCTGGACAGCAAGGGATCTACGAAAAAATTTCATCCAAAGTTCTCCAAACTCTAGCATCAAAGAGAAAGATTCTGAATGGTGTGGGATAACTATATTGTATTCACTGTATTAATAGTCTCAACAGCCTTAACCATCTCACAGAGTAAGAACTTGGGAACAAATGTCCAGAAGTCTGACACTTAGCACTCTGCAGCAACTGCTTTCCCCACACCTTTGTCACAGTGGGTTTAGGGACTCCCCAAGATTCCAAGTCATTCGTGGTGGTAACTCCTGTGTATGGCACAGGAGACCTAGCAGAGAAAGCTTGGGGTGTGTGGGACCAAGGACAGGGACTCTGACAGGGAGAAAAATAGGCTCAGGGATGGATGCAGAACTAGAAGGGCCAGAGGTTCTAAGGCAGACTCCCTGGACATCTCCCTCACGTCTGGGATGGCTCTTAGGAGAGTACAGAGACCTTACCCTTTTCATCTCCCTGGCTGTGCACCAGTCCTGACATGTTTGCCCTTGGAGAGATGAAGGAGATGGACAAATACTGCCTTCCTATCTGCCAGGTCAAAACAGATAACCAAATGTATGCAAAGGTATAAACATATTTGGGATTGTTTGCGAATGTACCCATCTATGTAATCTGTTAACATAAGGCAGGGAAAGTAAAAACAGTTAACAGTGAAGTTTCACTGTAATTAAAATCTCATAATCTATAACCGTTAATAAAGAATCACAACCGTTTTATGTATTTTTTTTTAAATTATAAAAATTGCCAAGATATAAGAATGAAAATTACTTTCAAAGTTAGTACTGATTTTGCTTTGAAAGCATAAATATTTCAACGAATATTATAAAAACACTGTGTGCTCAGCCGGCACATTAGGGAACACAGGAAGTGGTTCCTGTGGTGATAATTAAAATAAGAAAAAAGGATTTAGACACTTAGCTTCAAGTGAATGTGGAAAATCTATACTTTTAACATAAAGTATTTGCTAATTACCTGTATGCTTTCGAAGATGCTCTTTAAAATGTCCAAAGTGGTCAAACTGTTTCTCACAGTACTGACATATGTGAATTTTTTTCCCAGTTCTTTGCTTCTTACTGACTCCACCTTCTTCAAGGTGGTAACAATTGAGGTGCTGTTTCCATGCGCTCTCCCGAAGATACCTTTTATTGCATATTTCACACTTGAAACTCTCAGTGGAGTGTGATTTCATGTGTTCCTTAAAATGGTAAAACAATTTAAATGAACGGTTACATTTCTCACAATGGAACAAGTCCTTCACATGTGACAGCTGAAGTTCCACAATTTCAATACCTTCTACCTGTTTGCTTGTGGGGTCAGAGGCACAGCCATCTTCATCTTTAATCTGCCCTTTTCTATCACCTTGACGGTACTTGCTGGTGATATCTGCCAATAATGCCAGAGCGGAATCATCAGAGGAACCTGTGCTCTGAATATACTTTATGGACTGCCTGGCAGTAGCCACATCCTCTAACGTTTCAATGCCTTCATCTTCCACTTCGATTGTGCCTTCAGCAATCTCCACCTCGATTTCAACAGGTTCAGATTCTGCAGACGGCAATGACTCAGTGATAACATTTGAAGTTTCTGCAATCTTTCTTTTTTTTGCTTCACTTTTTCCTGTGGTAGTTTCCTCTAGTGGAGCTGAGTTTTCTTTGTTCCTGAAATACACAATGTATGGATTAAAAAAATCTATAAGATCAATCAAAATCCTACCAGGCTTTTTGGAAGAACTGATAAGCTGATAATAAAATTTGTATGGAAAGGCAGAAAACAAGACTGTAAGACTTACACTACCCGATTTCAAGACTTACTATAAAGCTACAAAATTAAGACAATGTGATATTGGTGAAAGAATACACATGGAGATTAATGGAAGAGAATAAAGTCCAGAAGTAGATCTACATATATATAGTCAGCTGACTTCTGAAAAAAGGTTCCAAAGTAATTTAATGGGGAAAATATAAAACAGTGGTGTTGGAACAACTGGTATCTATATGGGAAAAATAAACCTTGACCCTTACTCTCATATTATACACAAAAAAATTAAAAATGAATCATAGACTTAAACGTAAGAACTAAAACTATTACACTTCTAGAAGAAAACAGGATAAAAATCTTTGCAACATTGAAAGATTTCTTAAATAGCACACAGAAAGCAGAGACTTTCAGCAAACATTGATAAAATGGATTTCATCAAAATTTAAAACTTGGTCCTTTGAAATACACAGTTAACAGAAAGGCACACCATAGACCAGGAGAAAATATCTGTAAACATGTATCTGTCAAAGGTCTTATATAGAGAATACAAAAAGAATTTGTACAATTCAATAAACTCAACAGCTTAAGACAACTGTCGGGAGACAATTCCCCGTGAGTCCCTTGTGTTTCTGCGTATCTTGTGAATTGACAGCTTTGGTTCTGGACTAGTTTTCAAGGATGTTTGCTGAAGAGCCAACAGCCTGGGAAGACAGAGTGGCTGCCACTGGAGAAGAAGACACCTTTACTTACTGTCCAATATAATAATGTTCCCCACTGTGGGATAAAGGTCAGGCAGGTTTGTTTGCAGCCCATTCTAAAAGATTTTGGTTTCCTAAGCTGGAGATCCTTCAGCTGTGATGAAAATGACCACATGCAGAGCATTCACCTGGGCCACTCTATGTTACCCCTGTGGGACTTAAGGAAGGGAAAAGTGGCACAAATCTCTGCCTGCTGTGCAGAGAATAATAAAGTCCTTCTTTCTGACCTACGAGACCCGTTATCTTCTATCAGCATCCATGAAACCATGGCAGGATAATTTCTTGGCTTGCAAGTAGGATAAACACTCAGATCTCTCACAGATCTTGCCAAAGTTTGGCAACCAAGAACAGGATGCTGAAAAAGACAAGGCTTTCTGGAACAGGAAGGATGAGACCTCACAGAGCAAATGGAATTTGAGGAAGCCTACTAGAGCTGGCAGTAAACCTGTTTACCAAATTGTATGGTCAACTGGACAATAAATGGTCCTCTACTTATTTGCCTATTGCTCTGAGTTCAACTGTGTGCCCCCAAAAGATATGATGAAGTCCTGACCCCTGATACCTGTGAATGCGACCTTATTTAGAATTGTCTTCGCAGATGCAATCAAGTTAAGATGAGGTCATTAGAGCAGGCCCTACTCTAACTAAGTCTTTATAAGAAGAGGGACATGTGGACCCAAAGAAGAGAAGGCCATATGAAAACACTGAAGGAAGACGGCAATGTGAAGATACAGGTAGAGATTGGAGATATGCTGCCACAAGCCAAGGAACACCTGGGGCTACCAGAAACTAGAAAGGGCAAGGAAGGATTCTCCCCTAGAGGCTTTTGAGGGAACATGGCCCTACCAACACTTTGATTTAGGACTTCTAGTCTCGAAAACTGTGAGAGAATACATTCGTGTTGTTTTAAGACATGCAGTTCATGGTACTTTGTTATGGTAGCCCCAGGAAACGAAGACACCTATTAATGAGGAAAAACTGAGAAGGTGGTTACAGGATGAGTACTGGGCAGTAAGTTTAAGGACAGCTGCTGGAATGGTGTCCCAGTTGCTGCAAACTTGCTAGGGGTGGGGGAGGCAGCGGAGGACTTCCCTGCCAATTGGGTGGTCAGCCTGAAGTCTGCCCACAGTAACAATTAACACTAAGATTCAAAGGGAGTAGGAGGGTTCTGCCCCTTTATAGACAAGTTACTGCCACATGTACCTAAACCAAGTGTGCCAGGAGGGAAATTCACAACTGCTATGAGCAGAAACCAGTTGAGTCATTAGAACTTTGGCTGATCCACACGGGAGATGAGGGGGCAACATAATGCTTGTAGAGCAAGGAAGAATTGCAACACCTGGGCCATCTCAGGGCTCAGCTCCTCCTGCAGTTTGTCATGTCCACCTGAGATCTATTTGGAGATGATTGTAAAAGGCTTGAGTTTTTTTTTGCAGTGGGTCCTGGCTGCCATAAGGGTGCTGTGGATGCTCTTGGAGAGACTTCTCTGAAGCAAATTCCTACGATGAGGCATTGACTAGCAAGAGTCTTCCTGCCCAACTGGGTTTATAATGCTGATGAAGATGAGTCACTGGGGAATGAAAAAAGGATCCAAAGTAATATAAAATTCTTTGGTCACGCCTGCTGAAAAGCCCCCTTTTATGTTAGACCAGGAAAAAGTGTAAGAGATGTTATCATGACAGTGGGGCAGCAAATGTCCAAGATTAAGCTACACTCTTGAAAAAAAGCCACCACTGCGGAAGTCTGAGTCAGCTAAAAGGCATAAATGACATGGCCCCAACTAGAAATCAATGTGGATGGGGCTACTGAATCAAGGGGTCCCCCAAACTGACACTGATAGTGTCAGTAGTGATGACTCTGCTGCCTGATAGAGGGCTTTGAGTGGGCTGAAAACACTGGAGGTTTGTTTGGCTGAGCCACATGCAGCTCCAGTGCTGCTTGAAACCAAAATGTACCTTGCTCACTGGCAGAGAATCACTTTCTCCCTCCATACCACTTCCCCCCCCTTCTACCTTCCCGTTGCCTCTAACTTGACCTCACCAGCTTGGAAAAGATAATTAGGGTTGGAGCCAAGGTCTCCTTGTTCCCAAGGGTGAACAGTGAAGACACGATGTATGCATCCAAGTATGCTGAGGAAAACTCAAGAATGGGAGAGGCTCAAACTTCCGTGGCTCTGTTTTATCCAGCAGGTGTCCAACTCACCATCCCACCTGGTTCCACAGAGAGGAGGCGCTTACATTCAACTGATGGGGCCTGGGCAAGGTTCACAGCAGGAAAGGGAGGCTGTCCTGACCCTGTGGGTGGGCCTGATTCTACATACTGTTGTTGGTTTGACATCTGAATGCACAGCAGGGATTGGTATGGCATGTGCATTTACCACTTCTCATCCCGTAAATACCATAGATGGAACATCCCAATTGAGAAGAGCCAGATGTAGAGAAGAGCTACTGGAACAAACTCCCCTAACGTTAGCCACCAGTAGCTGGGTCAGGATTTAGCACAAGTGTCTTATCTTTTGATATCTAAAATTTGTACTATACTGTTGATATCCTACTGACTGGCAAGCCAGAAGTCTCAGTCTCAAAGGCCCTGACCGTAGTGTTATGACACCTCTACCAGCAGAGGTTGCTGATAAATCCCAACAAAATTCAGAGGACTGCTCACCAAGTAAAGTTTCTTGGGACTAGACAGGCAGATTCACAACACTCAATCCCCTGCAGCAGTAAAAGAAAACCTGTTTTTTCACCTCCTCCCTCTTCCCACCAAAAATGAAACCCAGCATCTTACTGGACTTTTTAGGTACTAGAGACAATATGTGCCTCACCTATGCATTCTACTTTCTTCATTATATCAGTCAATATGCAAAACAGCATCTTTTAAGTGGGGCTCCACCCAACAGGCTGAATTGGAAGTTTCCATCAAGCTGTGGCACAGTCTCTACCTTCGGGCCCCAAAACCCTAACGACCTCTTTGAGCTGTTAAGTCTCTGAGACTGACGCTTTTTGCAGATTAGAGCTTCTGGCAAAGGGAGGTGGTCTCCACCCCAAGGTATTCCCTGGATTTTGGACTTGCCAATTCCCTGACATGGCTACAAGGTACACTCCCTTTGATAAGAAAGGATTAGCTTGCTATTGGACTCTTGTTAAAAGTGAAGCCTGATCCATGGAAACTTTGAGGCTCTCTAGCCTGATACTGCCGTTTGGGAGTGTGTTAACTAAGATTTCATGACTAGCAAGGTAAGATGTGCCCAACAAGTCTCACTGGTCATAAAGAAACAGTGACAGTCAAGAAAGCAGCTGGTCTCTCGGCTTTACATGAGAAAGTGGTAGCTCCCCCACGCTGCTGCCCAAAGAAAGCCACTAGATCGATGGGGTCTTTGATTCACTGATGGTTTGGCTAAGCTGAAGGCTGATGGTATTCACTGGGCTGCTGCGGATGCTCAGCCTTAGCACCAACTTTGCAAAACCAAAAGTGGACATGGCTGCTCTGCTCAGAAGGCAGAACTCAAGGCTGTCTTTGTCACTCTGGATGACACTCTCCACTATGAGCCTTGCTGTATTTTTACTGACTCTTGGGCTGTTGCAATGGCCAAGCTGTCTGGGAGACCTGCAAGTCTTGGCAGATTAGACACCCATCTTTCCACAACTGTGGAAACGAAGAGCAGCTATTGATTCAACTCTCTGGATAACTGATTAGACGCTCATGGTAAAAGCCTGTTCTCTGATACCAACTGGAATCAAGTTGCTTATCAACCTACACTGCCCAGACTTCCATCACTGCCACCTAGGCCCAACATTATTCTGAACATGGTGACACATCCACCATCAGAGACTGAGCAGAAAGTCAAAGACCCTATGCTTCTGATGGAGAAGTTGCTACCGCATGTCAGACTTGTGACACCTGCCAAAGTTGGCCTGTTTGTTTCATGGTGAATGAGGCCAAATCATACAGGGCATTGTGTCCAACTGTACCTGGCAGACTAACTACACTAGACCTTTCACCCCATCTCAGGGCTATCCCTGATGCCTCACAACTACTGACACTTTTTCAGGTTACACTGTTGCTGTTCCAGTCTGAGCAGTTGGTTCTGGCCACACCAGATGGCTCTTGAAACTAAGCTGTGTCATATGTTTAGCTTTCCGGACCATCTGCAGTCTGACAATGATGCACCAAAAGCTATTCAATTGGCTGTTAGTCAAGGTATTGTTAAAACTTCCAAGCTCCCTGCCATCCACAGATATTGATATTGTAGAGAATTACAATAGTTTCCTCAATTACTGACTCAAAAAGATTTCAGACTCTACTTCCCTCACTTCCTCCTTGTCCAAAAGTCCTAGTAAGGCAGTTTGGTCATCAAACTGAGCTCTACCCGGAAAAGGATCATCTGTTTTTAGCTGCCTCCTGGGTAATGATCAAGCCTAATGGGGTGTGAAGTTACATAAACCTAAATGGAAGTTCAGGATCTGTCCCGACCATTCTCAGACACGATCTTTTTCCTTCTGCCTAATGGCAACCCTGGGACAGCCTGGTTGGTACCACTTCCAGGTGACAGCCTGGTCAAAAGTGGGCCTAGCAGATTCAAACCTAGTTCAAGTTCAGCCATCTGGATTCTCTTACTGAATGGACATCATCTTAGATCCTAAGAATAAAGACCACTTGGTTGAATATACTGCTTGCCAAGTACAATCAGATTGGCCCTTGTGAGCCAAAGTGGGAGACATAACGGGTCTCTTAAGTTTTATAAAATATTCTTGTCCCTGACCATTCCAGATGAAAGGTCCGGGTAAGGGGAGGAGATGACTGGAAAAGGGATTGAGTTACAGCTACTAGAATGGGATACACTGATTTTGTGGAGGTGGAGGGAGAACCACCACCCTGGAACCTGGAGAGAAACCTCTTAGACTCCAGGAGGTATGGGGGAAGAAGGGACATTAAAAATCTTTGTTCTTCAGAACCGCTCTTAGAGCCTTCCTCAGGTAGGAAGAGGCTCTCATGCAGCTCTCCCCAACTGTTGCAACGTGCTGGATCTGCCATCCCACGCCAGAGGGCTCTGACAACTGGATCACCATCTCCCTTAACTTTACCGAGAAGTATTTTGCAAACAGCAGGGGGATGGCCAAGCGTCCTGCATACTCCATGCAAAACAAGAGATGTTGGCCCACTACCATTCCCAAAGCTGAGGCTCAGTTCGCGAGGTGGCTGACTGCCATTCAGCTGGCATCCAGGTGCTCAGGATAAACAGAACAGACCGAACTGGCTGCCCTCAGACATTCAGTCCAAAAACAAGGCCTAGACCCAATCATTCTGAGCTGGGAAAGAGGGAGACAACGTTGGTGACAATGTCAACCTGTGCCCCTGACTGATGAAGGTCCCCCTTTGGGGGCACAAACAACTATACTTCCTCTATGGAAGCCAGGTACTAACTTCCTTCCCTCCCAAAAATATGCCTTGCAACTCTGAGGTGGGAAGAAGGGACCATCCAGTGTTTAGGGAAACACCACTGGTAGATCACTTTAGTTCTCAGATGACCATGGAGGTCTCTCCAAAATGAGGCTACCCTTGGGACTTCCCTGGCAGTCCAGTGGTTAAGACTCCGCACTTCCAATGCAGGGGGCGTGGGTTCAATCCCTGGTCGGGGAGCTAAGATCCCACATGCCGCCTGGGTGGCCAAAAGTGAGGCTACCCTTGGTTACTTGGGGGAGTGTCCTGGAGGAATAACTGACTTATTTATGCAAGCCCTACGGGCAGTTTTCTCTACAATGGGAGTCATCCAAATAAAAAGGTGGGGACTTGAGAGTCCGCCTGCCAATGCAGGGGACACGGGTTCGTGTCCCGGTCCAGGAAGATCCCACATGCTGCGGAGCGGCTAGGCCCGTGAGCCATGGCCGCTGAGCCTGCGCGTCTGGAGCCTGTGCTCCGCAACAGGAGAGGCCACAACAGTGAGAGGCCCGCATACCGCGCAAGAAAAAAAAAAAAAAAGGTGGTACAAAATTCGTGCCTGACTCAAGACAATGTGATCAATGACACTACTTGGGCTCTGGAAGGTATTCATGTCAGCCTCAAATCACTGGCCAGTGTTATAACGGAGGCTAGACTTGCCCTAGACTTCCCCCCTGTGGACCAATGCTCAGACTGTGCAATTGCTAAAACATCTTGCTATACTTAGATTAATGTTTAGGGCTTAGTGGAAAAGTCAATACACAAAGTAAAGGAGAAAGCCACCTGGCTTTCTAGGGATTTGTTCAGTTGGTTGAGTGCAGGACTTTAGCGGGGGTAGGTGCACGCTTAAGCTTAGCACTGCAGGGTGGCCACATCCTGCTACTTGGAGTGCTGCTGATAGTTGTTTTAATTAAATCCAGTGTAAGAAAAACTGAATGGATTAGGTCCCAGTCCCCTATTTGTCACATTAATCAGAGTGGTCACGGAGTAGTGTGCTCATGGGAAAATTCACCAGAAGCTAAAACAGTGTAGAAGAAAACGCTCCATGGATCACTCATGTTTCTGCATATCTTATACACAAACACACTGGCAGTCTTTTGTTCTATCTTTTCAAGGTTGTCTGTACAGCAAATTGCCTTAGAAAATAGAGCCTGTCTTCCACCAGAGTGGAGGGCAGGTTCATTTATTATACAGAATAATAAAGATAACAGCCCCTCTGGGGCAAAAGCTGGGCAGGTTTGCTTACAGCTCATTATAAAAGATTTGGGTTTCCTAAAGCCCAGAGTTCAACTGTGATGTAAACCACTGTGAGCACGGTACACACCGAGGCCACTGCATCATTCCCCACTGGACTCAGGGCGGGGCGGTGGGGGGGAGCAGCATGAGCTTCATGTTGATATGAACATGAAACTCGTGCTGCTCCATAAGCTGTGAGAGAAATAAAGTCCTTTCTGACTCATGAGTTTCATGTTTTCTGCCAGCATCCATAAAAATGTGGCAGGCCAACTTATTAGCTTGCAAATAGGATAAAGTCTTCCACCTGTCAGTTCTTGACAATATCCCAATTTTAAAAATGGGCAAAAGATACTTCACCAAAAAAGATAAACAGATGGCAAAAAAGCACATGAAAAAATGCTCAACATCATTAATCATTAGGGAAATGCAAATTAAAACCACTATATACCTACCAACTTGGCTAAAATGAAAAAGTATGATCATACCAAGTATTAGCAAGGCTGTGGAGCAGTTGCAACTCTCATACACTGCAAGTTGGAATGTATCACTTTGGAAAACAGTTTGGCAGTTTCTTAAAAAAAAAAATTAAATACATCTACCATACAACCCAGCTATTCCAATACTAGGTATTTACTGAGAGAAATAAAACCATATGTCCAAAGACCTACACACAAACATTCGTAGCCACTTTATTTGTAATAGTCAAAAACTGGAAACAACCTAAATGTCCGTAACAGATGGTATATCCATACAATGGAATAATAATCGGCAATAAAAAGGAACCCACAACAACATGGACAAACCTCTAAAACATGACGCTAAGTGAAGAAAGTCAAAGACGAAAGACTACATGCCTTAGGAATCCATTTATATGACATTCTAAATAAGATAAAGCCACAGTGATAAAAATCAGATCACTGGTTGCCTGGGGCTGGGGATCAGGGTCGACTGCAGGGTCATAAGAAAACTTAGGGTGATGGGAATGTTTTTATGTCTTGATTGTGGTGGTGGTTACACTACTGTGTACAATTAACAAAATTCAAACTCTACATTAAGATGGGTGAATTGTATTATATGTAAATTTCATCTTAAAAGGCTGGGGAGGAAAAAATCTGTAAGGCAAATGCTTCTTCCTAACAAATAACAGGAACCTTCTCCTATAGTTTTAAATAAACAATGATGCAATTTCAGCAAAATAAGGTCCTAGTATTTTTTTTTCAGTGCCATTCAAAAAGTGTACACTATATTCCAAAAATACTTGCATATTGCAAATGTGAGAAGAGCCTTATTCACCTTCCATACCTGCAAAACAGTTATACAATAGTCTACTCAATATAGAGTTGCCTTCACCAGTTGATTTAAACACAACTACATTATGTAATTTTTATTCCTAAATTGTATAACATTATACACAGCCAATTATAAACAGCCAATATGTAATACTGCTATCTTTCTGAAGAATTCTTCAGAGTATACTGCATGCCTAACTGGTTCATGAAACAATTCAACATGCTACTATATTTATATTGTAAAGCGCTGACGGTTATAATTATTATAAGGATCCCAGTCTTATAATAATAAACTTTCTAAAAGGTTCTAAATAGGCATAGTAAAACAGCTGTATCCAGCTGTTCTTACCCAATGACTAGACACATGAACTCAATTAAATGCCTACCAAACGTGGGCCGTTGTCACAGAATATATTCCAATGTTCTGTTACTCAGGACTTTCCCTGTAGTAAGATGCTACTTGCTACCATGAGCAGCAAAGGGACCACACAGAACATGTTTCCAAAAAGTTCTCATACAGGATTTAACCACAAATCTGATGTTGCCCCATGCATATATATTCCCCTAGTCTGCCTCCACATTGAGAAGGTATGACCTAATCAGGTATATATCCTCAACACACCTCTATTTTGCTATCCGTGTCTTAGCTCTCTCTGCAGGAGAATACTGGCTTGGTTTTAATGGGCATGCACCCATTCATCCATTCATAAATGTTTACTGGACACCTACTATGTGCCAAGCACTAGTCATCAGAGAAAATATACACACCACGCTCTTGTCAGAAGAATCTAATCTTGAACTCTGTCACCAAACTAATTAAAAGCTCATTAGGAGAAATAGTATTTTTGGATGACTACAGTTCAATTATTTCTTAGTTATTCTAAGTTATATCTTTTGACTGAACCACATCAGTGAGTCAGACTAGATCATTCTGTCCCATGTGAAACTGATTTTACCAAACTGCACATTAGTGTTATACCAATGACCTATATTGAGGGTCACAAGAAACAAAGCCAGGAGATAATAACAACCCCCATGCCAGACTCCATGCTAACCACTTTACATTCATTCATTCAACCCTCACAAATAATCCTATGTAGAAAGCACCATTTTTATCCCCATTTGACAGATAAGGAAACTGAGTAGCTGATAGCAGACCGAGGCAGTCTGACTCCAGAGCTCTTGTTCTTAGACACTACCATGCCACTATTCATTATGTAAGATGCTGAGGTCTTTATTCATTATATCACTTAATGTTTTCCTAATAACTTCCTATGAGAAATTGTGTGTTTTAATACCAAGAATGGCTCCTAAGCAATTGATTTGTTCTCATCTTATTATAAATAATGTAACTGAGGTGTTTTTTTCCCCTTTTTCTTTTCGCTACGTACTTCAGAACTCAGAGCTAGACTCAGCCCATCTAGCAAGTGTACAGACTTAAACAGCATGCATTTTTGCCATCACATTTCTAACTTCACTGATTATCACTTCCACCTGGCCTATTTCTTATACCTTCACCAATTTCCTCACTTTTTTTTTTGGCAGTACACGGGCCTCTCACTGTTGTGGCCTCTCCCGTTGCGGAGCACAGGCTCCGGACGCGCAGGCTCAGTGGCCATGGCTCACGGGCCCAGCCGCTCCGTGGCATGTGGGATCTTCCCAGACCGGGGCACGAACCCGTGTCCCCTGCATCGGCAAGCGGACCCCCAACCACTGCGCCACCAGGGAAGCCCCTCCTCACTTATTTTTAAGCAGTACCATATTAATCTTTGTAAGCCAAACCGCTTTTAGAGTAAGTCTTGGTACAATTAACAACCTGAATCCACAGAATAGTTTATAGGAACCCAGAGAACTAAAAAGATGCCTAGTCCTCCTTATTTTATTAGAAACAAAAGATGCTACTTGAGTTAATATTAGCACAGTTTTTACATAAGGACAAGAAATCAAGCGTGAAGGAAAGAACAATCATAACCAGTAGAACTTTATAGATCCTTAAATACATATTCTTAATTTTAAAACATCAGTTCTTTACAGCAAGATACATACAACACATTCTTGACTAACAGGGTGAACATGACTGAATATAACTATCTCTGCCTCACTAAGGAAATCAGTCCCTTATGGCATGACATAATAAATTCTTGACTAACAGTCAGGGTGGACATGACTGAATATAACTATTTGTTCCTCATTAAGGAAATAAGTAATTACCTGACTTCAAGGGCTTTGATAGCTTCTAGCATTTGTAGAAACTCTGCTGCTTTCCATACATCGTTGGCTTCTTCTTCTCCTTGTATCATTAATTTTGCTGTATATGTGAACTCAATCAAATGACGAAAGGCCATTTTACTAACACCTGTAAAAAAAAAAAAAAAAAAAAGACATGCATTAACATGTACTCACATTGATTCAAATCTTGTAACATTTAGTAAAGAAAAAAATAGAAGCCCAGTGTTTGGAAAATGATTAGTATTTGTCACTTTGGAAGATAATTTCCTGGCAAAATTCTCATTTACAGTATAATAATTTTGTAGCCAAGTTCAGCACTAACTAGCAAACTACTTTAAGATCTTTCCCAAAGACTTCCTAAGGCTCTTACAGAACAGTAAAATCTATCACTCAAATACACGAATGGGCTATTACATCAGACATGCTATGTTGCCTGCCAGGGAGCTCTGTGTCAACTCAGCTCCAAAATCATCAATAGCTTTCAAAAGCTTAGCAAATAAAGTTCAGTACCATTCTGCCTTTATTTCAAGGTCCTTCACATTATTTTTCTACTTACCACTATTTTTCCTTCCAAATTTTAAACTATATCAAACCTACACTATATACTGATCCTCAAACAAACCCTTCACTTTCTAAGAATTTCCTTGCCTTCCTTAACACCCTCCATCCTGAATGCTTTATCACCTTACCTCGACAAATCCTACCACCCTTGAAGGACCAATTTTAATGCCACATCTTTAATGAACCTCTTTAATAGTTCCCTCAGGCTGAACTCTGTACCTGGTCTTATAGTTAAAATTCATGGACAACTCTTGACTGTAAGCTACTTTACGGAAATTTGCCTCTACACCCACCTCACAGTATCTAACACAATGCTTCCTAAAATGCAGGCACACAAAGTAGGTATAAATGGATAAAGGCCAAAGTCACTTTCAGAATTAAGCTTCCACAATTCCAAGCTTTCTTTGCAAGTTTGTTTAAATTTTGGCCCAAAATGATACTCTACTTCTTTGTGCTCTTCAATGCTATATAATATTGTTTCAGTGTGCTAATGCAAGGCTATGAAAAGCTATTGACAGGAACAAAGAGAAAACTTGTTTTTATAGATTTTTTTATGCTAAAAAAAATGGCCAAGACCAAGCTGCACACAATATGCACAATTACAAATACAAAACAGGAATTTCCTGGCAGTCCAGTGGTTAGGACCCCACGCTTTCACTGCCAAGGGCGCTGGTTCAATCCCTGGTTGGGGAACTAAGATTCCACAAGCCGCCCTGGGTGGCCAAAAAAGAAAAAAAAATAGGAAAAGAAAAAATATTTTTATGTTCTTCCCATGTACTTTATACACCTGAATGTGGCCTTCAGGACAACAGTAAGAATACTGGTGGAATATCCACCATCTTCTATATGTGTTAGGAAAAAATATCGTTCAGGAAGCCAACTTTCAAGTTTCAGTTCAGTCTCTCCATGACTTGTGCAATCTGGGGCAAGTCAGAACCTCTGAGCCTCAGAAAACTCATCTTCAAAATGCCTGAAAACAATCTGAATATTGAGAAGCACCATAAAATATAATGTAATATGACCAAGTTACAAGCTACCAAATAAGCAAAGTAAAAATGACTGGATTCATTAATGGCTAATTTATTGGGTCCCCTAATCTTTTTTCTCCTGGTTGTCTTTTTTATTTAGTTTTTTGCGGTACGCGGGCCTCTCACTGCTGTGGCCTCTCCCGTTGCGGAGCACAGGCTCCAGATGCTCAGGTTCAGCGGCCATGGCTCACGGGCCCAGCCGCTCCGCGGCATGTGGGATCTTCCCAGACCGGGGCACGAACCCATGTCCCCTGAATCGGCAGGCGGACTCTCAACCACTGCGCCACCAGGGAAGCCCCTCCTGGTTGTCTTTTAACCATGTTCTTTATTATATGAGAGTAGCCTGAGAAACAGACAACTAGATTTTGCTGTTTTTTTTTTAAGGTGTTTTGACCAAATATTTAAAAGTGCAACAGAAATCTTTCCTAAAAACAATGTGTAAATTTTTCCTGAAGCAGAATGAGATTTTGATTTTTAATCAAACACACATATGTATGCCTACTATACATATCAGGCAGGACTCTAAACTTTACAAATCATCAACTGACTTAATCCTCCTGACAACCCTATGAAGTACTATTATAATCCCCATTTTACAGATGAGGAAATTGAGGCACAGAGAAGTAACTTGCGAAAGTCACATAGTTATTAAGTGATAATACTAGAAGCAAACCCAGATGGCCTGACTCCAAATTCCTGATAAAGATTTTTAAATAGGATGATGGTAGGAAACATTCCTGCTTGGAAGCGTCTGAATACCCATGTCTCATTCACTGCAAGACTGCAATCTTTTACTCATATTTCCAAAGTCCCCCAAATCTCTTAAAACCAGAAGTTTTCCCATAAATTTGGCAGCAAAATTTGATCTGAACTGACATGAGGCTATTTATAATCTTTATCCCACTTAGAGTAAATATTAATAAGCTATGCTGCTTATTAATAATACACTGGATTATTATTTGCTTATAGGATATTGCCCCAGACCCCAATGGGAGTATTATGTAATACACACAGTGGATTACCATAGAAAATTCTAAAAATTAGTAATTTCAAGAAGCAACTGGCCTCCAAGAATTTGTGGACTTAGTTCCCAATCTTGGTTAATCAGAATCACCTGTAGACTTAAGCATGGGTCCCTGATCTCCAGAATCAAAACTGGGATAGGGAACTCCTTTTTATAAGCACCCTGAGTGCTTCTTTTTTAAAATAAATTTATTTATTTGTTTGTTTTATTTTTGGCTGCGCTGGGTCTTCATTGCTGCGCACAGGCTTTCTCTAATTGCGGCGGGCGGGGGCTACTCTCCGTGGCAGTGCACGGGCTTCTCATTGCGGTGGCTTCTCTTGTTGCAGAGCACAAGCTCTAGGCGCACGGGCTCAGTAGTTGTGGCTCGCAGGCTCTAGAGCGCAGGCTCAGTAGTTGTAGCGCACAGGCTTAGTTGCTCCGTGGCACTGGGGATCTTCCCAGATCAGGGATCAATCCCTTGTCCCCTGCATTGGCAGGCGGATTCTTAACCACTGAGCCACCAGGGAAGCCCACCCTAAGTGCTTCTTATGTGGCCAGTCCAACACTGGTCCTAGGAATAAGCCACTGACTTAATTAGCTAACAGGAACCAAACTCATAACACCTGCCCAGGTAAGTGAAGGGTTGGTAGATGATGTACAGCTGCAAAAATATTTTATACTCTATTAGGACTAGTTTAGTAACTTTCAAATTTCAGCCCATTTTCTCAATTCCTTACTCCTTTCATAATATACAATTTTTCTCAGGAAGTATCTAAGAAAAATGTTAATATAAACACCTTGACCTGAGTCATTTTTCCCCTTAGGAAGAGGCAAAAGTGGGGGGTGGGCATTCTGGAATTTCTCTAGTCTTACAGAATTCCTCAACTGGTGGAAAACTCCTACTCAAATAGGATGTATGAATATGTGCTTGGATGCTTTGTCCTTGTTATTAGGGGCTAAGATTTTGGACGCGATGGTAGAGTTGCTGTTTGAGAGAAACTAGGTGCTTATGGATCTGGTTTCAGGAGAAGTAAAGAATGGATTTGGAAAATTGGAGGCTCGGGTTAGGAGAAGGCTGTTGTGTTCTGAACAAGGGAGTGAAATGTCTGCTGAAGATTTTATATGGTGTGAATCCAAGTCACAAAGCTGAGGTGGGATGCAACTGGCTTCAAGGACAACAATTTTGACTTAAATCAAAGGTGAACCTGCAGTCCTAATCAAAGATAACTTACTTCACCAGGGACCCAGAAAACAGGGAGAGAGCTGGCTCAGCTTGCATCTAATGACAGTTTATACTCATAGAGCATATTTCAATTTAAATTCTCTTTACATACATTTGCTTTTACAAAACCCTATAAGGCAGTGGTTCTCAACACTGGCTGCATACTGCACTTGTCTTAAGGCAGTGCTGCCCTAACTTTGCTGTACAAAGGAATCATCTGAGGATTCTGTTCTGATTCAGTAGGTCTAGGGGGGAGCCTGAGAGTCTACAGTTCTGACAAGCTCACAGGTGATGCCCACGCATTACTGATCCTCAGACCACACCTTGAATAATAAGGACCTAGAGAACTTTTAAATACAGATGCTTGGATCTCACCCCTCAAAGACCGATTTAATTGATCTGGAGAAAAAGCCTGGGTATTAGTACTTGCAAAAGCTCCCCTGGTGTTTCTAGTGAGCGGCTAAAGACAAGAACCATCCCTATTTTACAGATGGGAGTTCTAGTTCTAGCTAAGATGAAGAATGCATACGCCACCCTATCTTGTCCACTGATTATAACTAAAAATTCTGAAAAGAATACATAAAGCAAATATACAAGGACTGTGAAGAAAAAACAGAAGCAAAGAGACTGGGGAGAGAAATCAAAACTCAAAGAACAGCAGTAAGTTCCCTGGTTTTATATTTTTCCTCCCACATAACCCAGCTTGAGGACAGCCCAACTCCCGTAACTGGGTAGCAGGTGCAGACAGAAAAAGCTCCAGGAGAAACTCTTTCCGGCTAGAGAACCAGCAAAGGGGATGGAGAGTGTGTGGGGGTGGGGAAAAATAGCTGGTTTTTATTTCTCTCTCAGCCCTCCCTCAAGACAAGCCCCAGTGTGACGCTGCACATCTATGGCTAGTTGCCACCAAGCAGGCAACTCAACCCTAAGAGAAAGTTCTCTCTGGCTGAGAACTAGGAAAGAGATTATCATCTGAAGAGCATGGAGAGAATTCTTGTTATTTTCTTCTCTCACCATGTTATTATCCAGGAAATGGATTCCACTGCAGAAAATGTACGACAGCACAGGGAGGCTAACCTCCTAGTCTTCCAGCCAGAGGACCAGGAAAGGGAGCTCAGGGGAGCTAAGTACAGAGGCCATCAGAAGGGAGCTGGAGAGAGGTCCTTTAAATCTGTGTATGCAGTCTTGAGCTCACCACCCAGCTGCACGTGTGCAAAAATGACGTGAGGCAGCACAGCAAAGGCTTTGAGAATTACACTGTGGTGTGGACTACCACCCAGGTCGGCACACCTGGGACCTGAACAAAACAACAAAGGTTTTGAAAACTAAATTGGAATTGGATCCACAGTCCGCACAAGGCAGTCTGAACCTAATCAGGTTGATTGTCTGCTAAAAACAAAACAAAATCAAAACAACAACAAAAACCAAAAGCATTCTCCAGATGATTCTAACAGCACACAGAGGGTCAAAACATAATATTCAAAATGCCCGTGACAGGGACTTCCCTGGTGGTCCAGTGGTAAAGAATCCACCTTCCAATGCAAGGGATGCGGGTTCGATCCCTGGTTGGGGAACTAAGATCCCACGTGCTGCGGGGCAACTAAGCCCACGTGCCGCAAGCTACAGAGACCATGTGCCACAACTAGAGAGAGAAAAACCCACACGCCACAACTAGAGAGAAGCCCAAACACGCAACAAAGAAACCTTGCACCGTAACGAAAGATCCCGCATGCCTCAACAACCTGACACAGACCAAAAAAAAAAAAGGAAAAAAATAATGCCCATGACATAATCCAAAATTACTTGACATTTTCTGCAGATTAAAAGAGAAAAAAGGAAGCTAAGATGTCCAATGTTACACAACTGACAAACAGTAAAGCTGGGACTACAAGTCAGGTTTTCTAAATGCATGCCCAGGGCTTTCTCTACAGCCAGGTGACCTAGCCAGATAGTACAGCAATTCCAAAGTTAAGGGCTTAAGAAGACATTGAGCCAAATTGATTCTTTAAACCTGAATCTGGCAAATAACAAAAACAGAAAGAATGTTTTTACATTTTTCTTTCTTACCTTCTACAATTTAAATACTGAAAGTTGTGTGTCCTGTACTATAATGGACAGAGCACATCAGAAGTACAAGAGATAATCCCAAGGTGATTAGTCTTCAGAAGAAAAGACCCTACTTCTCCAGGTAAGTCAGTACTCCACACTCCACCAGCAATGCATATTCTAGCCTGGGCCACTTATTTTTTGACTTAAGATTCTGCCCAGAAGTTGACTCATCTTTGAAATCCTCCTTCTCTCTAAAGTAAACTAAACCACTCATCCTCCCTCCTTAGTGACACCATTCTGCAACAAAATTCTCTGCAACATTTTTTGCACTCCTTAACTGTTGCTTATCCATGATTAAATTTGCAAATTCTCTAAGGGCTGTCTTATTAATCAATTTCTCATTTCCTGGGTCTGGCATGGTATATTATAATAGGTATTAAATCTGATAAACAACCCCAATCTATTAAGCTTTGACAGTGCGCCAAACACTACGCCAGGCACTCTGCAGATGCCATTTCAATTAATCATTAGCACAACAGTACAAGCCTATTAACCCACTTTTCAGATGAAGAGGCAAATATGCAATTGAGATAAAGTAACCTGCCTGGGGTCTCAGTACCTCAGGTGAATAAATGCACAAAACTTTGGCTTGTAACAGAAATACGTCTAGGCTGATGGATTCTCACTTTAGTAAGCTTTGAGGATTTCCATCATGCCTGTGCTCTGTCCATCACAGATAATCAAAGATAATCTATCTATGGTTATCAGCCAGAATGCTAGGTAAGCTGGAACTATCAAAATAAGAGAATACTCTTAACTCTACGTTTTCTTTACTCCCCTAGACACCAAATTTTTCCAAGGGAATACTGTTTCTAGGCAACCCATTCATAACAGAGAATATATACACACTGAGAGAGATACAAAACCCAAACTCAAGAACCCTGTATTTATGTAGGTAAGCTGATTTATTTCCCACAGTTTTGGATTGAGGGGTAGAGGGCTAGGTATTGTAGCAGCAGAATTAATAGAACAAACTGAATCCCTTGCTAGCTGGGCAACCTCAGACAAGTAACCTTTTAGAGCCTGCTCCCTGATACGTAAATTGGAAGTAAAACCACTTCAAAGCACTGCTGTGAACCTCAGAAAATGCACACAAACTACACAGCATAATACCTGGCACTTGGTGGGCTATTATTACAAAAAGTCAAACAAGTATAAAAATTTCTATTTTAAGACAGTATCTAGTAGATGACCCCCTTCCATCCTAGACTTTCTATAGCCACTAGAACTTCTTCTGAATGCTACTTCAGTTAATCTTTCCTAGCCTTTTCCATATTATGACAGCCCATTTCACACTGTGTGTGTCATGCTGCTAATACAGAGGCCTGCAGCATCTGGACCAGTCTGAAACATAAGCCCACTAAATAAGATGGAAATTCACTTTTAATACATGTTTTCAAAAGACAGTGATCACTGGTATTAGCAATGAAAAAGACTCCTTTAAGAGACCAACCATTTAACGTAAGAGTTTTTCCTGGAAGATCATTTTACGAAGCACGTTACTAAAAGTAAGAATTCTCAGGTGTCAAAAGAACAATTTATCCAGTCACCGAATAGAAACCATTGATGCTTGTTTCCCATGGTATCTTGCTAAATTAACTGCCTAAAACTTCTTCATCAAATTACAATGCTTGCTAAATATTGTATTTAAAACAAGCATTTACCTTCTATCTCCACCAAAGGTTCCTGAGTAAACTCCTGAAAGAATTTGTAAAAGAACTTGCTGCAAGCAGCCAAAACAGCCTTGTGGGCCTTAAAATGGTGTCCTAGAGAAAAAACAAAATAAAATCATCATATTCACAAAAATCAAATATAAAACTATAAAACAAGTTAAGAAATTAAAGTAAAATAGGTCTTTTGTAATATAATTATAAAACTATATTCTGGACAGCTATCTTGACAAATTTAAATCTCAATTTGACATGAAGCAGGATCTTTACCTCAAGGGCCTTATTAAGTCAGCTTTATAAAGGCCACCTTACAACATTTAAGGAGGTACCACTTAAGTCAAAGGCATATCCTATTCAGTTGAAACTGCTAAATATAAACACAACCCAAAAGGTTATACGTCATTTGAAAAGAGAAGAAAAAGCCACAGAATAAGCACCAAGCTGGATGTGTTTGCTATGGAAAACATTTTAGTATGCCTAATATTTGGAAACTCAACCTACAGCACACCAGCTGTAGGCTATAATAAAGTATAGCTTGCCTCAAGAAGTCTATTTTCACTAAACAGAAAAGATACCCAAGCTGGGTTTGCATCCATTATAATGACTACTCCTAAGACTGGTAAAGACCACATTATATTTTGGGGGTTACCAAAGGGGGTACCAGTGCTGCAAAGGAATCTCTCACATTTTCCCTCCAAGACCATTTGGGAAACTAGAAAGAACACTTCCCAAATGACTCCTGTGAAAGACTACTCAAAGCAGCTTAGCAGCAGAAGTCTACTAACCAAACATTTAGAGACATCCTCCCTATCCCCGCCACCTTGCATTCAAGTGTACAATGCGAACACTTGAAAAGGCTGCAAGAAGTTAAAATGCCATGATTATGTTGAAAGCGTGACTATCCTTCTGCAGCATGGTCTACGTGAAGGGACACTGATAAATGTCCTCGGGTTCCAGAGCACACCGTCCGCAGACTTTCGATAGGGAGTCCACAGAAGGTGGATAAAAAAGGCGGATGGGGGAAGGGGAGAGAAGATCTGAAGCCACAAATTCGCTCCTCGGCCCACCACGCTACCCACCGTCGACAATCAGGGTGATGTCAGTAAACCGGTCCTGCTCTCGCTGTTCATTCAATCGGTCCAGGATCATTTTATGATGTTCAGGGAACTCCTGAAGGCATTCCATCGTCTCTTCGGCCTCCATGGCCATCGGGTTGTTCTACAAAAGAGGAGCATGATAATGTACACCCATGAGCTCGGGCTGAGGAACAAAACCCCTAAAGCATAAAACAACAAAAAACAAAACCCCAGCAACGCGAAAAGAAGGGGGGAGGGTGAGACAAGAGGAGAGGAAGGCGAGGGAAGAAAGAAAGGCGAGCCGGGCGGCCGCCGCGCGTTGGGGGCCGGAGCCGCGGCCGCGGGACTCCGAGCCTGACCTAATTGGAGTCGGGAGACGCGAGCTGGAGCGGGGTGGGCACAGCGCCGGAGGCTCCGGGCTCCGGGGCGCTCAAGTCCGGCAAGGGAGGAGACCCGACAGCCGCCGCGGCCCTCTAACGGCCCGCCAAGCCCTTCGGCCCGGCCCTGGCTCCCGCCGCCCCGGGACCCGGTCCGGCCCGCGGCCCACTACGACTCCCGGGTCGCCTCTCCCTCCCCCGCCCGCCCTCTTCTCCCCCGCCCAGACCGGGCCGGCACTCACTCAAGGAAGGAGGAGCGGCCCGGGCCTGCGCGTCACTTACGTCGACGTGCCGCGTCAACGCGTCGGGCTCCGGCTGACGCGGACGCCGACTGAGCGCAGACGAGGGAGCGGGTGGGCCACGCCCCCACCCGCCCTCCTCTAGTGGCGGGGCGGAGCTAGCTGAGGGGATTTGGCGCTCGAGAAGGGCAGGCCGCCCGTGCTGGGAGGAGGAAGTCGAACTGTGGTGGGGTTGGGCCGGTGGCGGGCCCGCCTTTGTCTGGGTGGGGCTCCACCTTCCACCCACCCGCGCCAAACTCCAGGTGTGAGCACTTCCGACCCGGACCTTAGAATAAACTCCCAGCCAGTTTCAGGTGTACCTTTATACCGCTGCCCCCCCCCGCCCCCTTTCCTCCCAAGGCCTAGGTCGGGACGCCTTACCTAGCTCACGATCCTCCCTCTCTCCTTTCCGTCCCGAAAGCCTTACCTTCTCTACTCTCCCCTGTCGGGGCGTAACTCGCCCCACACTTTTCCCTAACCCTGAACAGCGCCTCGCCCGCCATTTCCTCGCGAGTGCCCGGGCGCTCCCTCCGCTTGGGTCCGGCCGGCGCACGTGGGCTCCCTCCGAGACCCGGACGGCCGCGGCGCGGGCGGCGGCGGCCACGGGCGCGAGCACGTTCCGGCCGCCTAGGATCTTCCTCCCGGGTGCCCGCCCTCTCCGTGCTCGGCGGGCAGCACGTGTTTGCTGGGCTTAGGACCTGTAGCTGCAAGATTACTTACGCATGGTGCTATTACTGCAGCTCTCCATTCCCCAACCCCCGCGCTTAAAATGGCCAGTGACCCATAATCAGCCTCACGTGACCGGGTCATTCATTCATTCCTCTGAAATTGGCTTTGTGAGAATGAGATAGTCAAGACTTACTTATTCTAGTCTCTCAAAAGAAACATTAGGATTAGGGAATTTTTTTTTTACATCTTTATTGGAGTATAATTGCTTTACAATGGTGTGTTAGTTTCTGCTTTATAACAAAGTGAATCAGTTATACATATACGTATGTTCCCATATCTCTTCCCTCTTGTGTCTCCCTCCTTCCCACCCTCCCTATCCCACCCCTCCAGGCAGTCACAAAGCACCGAGTCAATATCCTTGTGCCATGCGGCTGCTTCCCACTAGCTATCTACCTTACGTTTGTTACTGTGTATATGTCCATGACTCTCTCTCGCCCTGTCACAGCTCACCCTTCCCCCTCCCCATATCCTCAAGTCCCTTCTCCAGTAGGACTGCGTCTTTATTCCTGTCTTACCCCTAGGTTCTTCATGACATTTTTTTTTCTTAAATTCCATATATATGTGTTAGCATACGGTATTTGTCTTTTTCTTTCTGACTTACTTCACTCTGTATGACAGACTCTAGGTCTATCCACCTCATTACAAATAGCTCAATTTCGTTTCTTTTTATGGCTGAGTAATATTCCATTGTATATATGTGCCACATCTTCTTTATCCATTCATCCGATGATGGGCACTTAGGTTGTTTCCATCTCCGGGCTATTGTAAATAGAGCTGCAATGAACATTTTGGTACTTGACTCTTTTTGAATTTTGGTTTTCTCAGGGTATATGCCCAGTAGTGGGATTGCTGGGTCATATGGTAGTTCTATTTGTAGTTTTTTAAGGAACCTCCATACAGTTCTCCATAGTGGCTGAACCAATTCACATTCCCACCAGCAGTGCAAGAGTGTTCCCTTTTCTCCACACCCTCTCCAGCATTTATTGTTTCTAGATTTTTTGATGATGGCCATTCTGACTGGTGTGAGATGATATCTCATTGTAGTTTTGATTTGCATTTCTCTAATGATTAATGATGTTGAGCATTCTTTCATGTGTTTGTTGGCAGTCTGCATACCTTCTTTGGAGAAATGTCTATTTAGGCCTTCTGCCCATTTTTGGATTGGGTTGTTTGTTTGTTATTGAGCTGCATGAGCTGCTTATAAATTTTGGAGATTAATCCTTTGTCAGTTGCTTCATTTGCAAATATTTTCTCCCATTCTGAGGGTTGTCTTTTGGTCTCGTTTATGGTTTCCTTTGCTGCGCAAAAGCTTTGAAGTTTCATTAGGTCCCATTTGTTTATTTTTGTTTTTATTTCCATTTCTCTAGGAGGTGGGTCAAAAAGGATCTTGCTGTGATTTATGTCATAGAGTGTTCTGCCTATGTTTTCCTCTAAGAGTTTGATAGTTTCTGGCCTTACATTTAGGTCTTTAATCCATTTTGAGCTTACTTTTGTGTATGGTGTTAGGGAGTGATCTAATCTCATACTTTTACATGTACCTGTCCAGTTTTCCCAGCACCACTTATTGAAGAGGCTGTCCTTTCCCACTGTACATTCCTGCCTCCTTTATCAAAAATAAGGTGACCATATGTGCGTGGGTTTATCTCTGGGCTTTCTATCCTGTTCCATTGATCTATATTTCTGTTTTTGTGCCAGTACCGTACTGTCTTGATTACTGTAGCTTCGTAGTATAGTCTGAAGTTGGAGGCCTGATTCCTCCAGCTCCGTTTTTCTTTCTCAAGATTGCTTTGGCTATTTGGGGTCTTTTGTGTTTCCATACAAATTGTGAAATTTTTTGTTCTAGTTCTGTGAAAAATGCCAGTGGTAGTTTGATAGGGATTGCGTTGACTCTGTAGATTGCTTTGGGTAGTAGAGTCATTTTCACAATGTTGATTCTTCCAATCCAAGAACATGGTATATCTCTCCATCTATTTGTATCATCTTTAATTTCTTTCATCAGTGTCTTATTATTTTCTGCATACAGGTCTTTTGTCTCCTTAGGTAGGTTTATTCCTAGATATTTTATTCTTTTTGTTGCAATGGTAAATGGGAGTGTTTTCTTGATTTCACTTTCAGATTTTTCATCATTAGTGTATAGGAATGCCAGAGATTTCTGTGCATTAATTTTGTATCCTGCTACTTTACCAAATTCATTGATTAGCTCTAGTAGTTTTCTGGTAGCATCTTTAGGATTCTCTATGTGTAGTATCATGTAATCTGAAAACAGTGACAGCTTTACTTCTTCTTTTCTGATTTGGATTCCTTTTATTTCCTTTTCTTCTCTGATTGCTGTGGCTAAAACTTCCAAAACTATGTTGAATAAGAGTGGTGAGAGTGGGCAACCTAGTCTTGTTCCTGATCTTAGTGGAAATGCTTTCAGTTTTTCACCACTGAGGACGATATTGGCTGTGGGTTTGTCATATATGGCCTTTATTATGTTGAGGAAAGTTCCCTCTATGCCTACTTTCTGCAGGGTTTTTATCATAAATGGGTGTTGAATTTTGTCGAAAGCTTCCTCTGCATCTATTGAGATGATCATATGGTTTTTCTCCTTCAATTTGTTAATATGGTGTATCACGTTGATTGATTTGCGTATATTGAAGAATCCTTGCATTCCTGGAATAAACCCCACTTGATCATGGTATATGATCTGTTTAATGTGCTGTTGGATTCTGTTTCCTAGTATTTTGTTGAGGATTTTTGCATCTATGTTCATCAGTGATATTGGCCTGTAGTTTTCTTTCTTTGTGACATCCTTGTCTGGTTTTGGTATCAGGGTGATGGTGGCCTCGTAGAATGAGTTTGGGAGTGTTCCTCCCTCTGCTATATTTTGGAAGAGTTTGAGAAGGATAGGTGTTAGCTCTTCTCTAAATGTTTGATAGAATTCGCCTGTGAAGCTATCTGGTCCTGGGCTTTTGTTTGTTGGAAGATTTTTAATCACAGTTTCAATTTCAGTGCTTGTGATTGGTCTGTTCATATTTTCTACTTCTTCCTGATTCGGTCTTGGCAGGTTGTGCATTTCTAAGAATTTGTCCATTTCTTCCAGGTTGTCCATTTTATTGGCATAGAGTTGCTTGTAGTAATCTCTCATGATCTTTTGTATTTCTGCAGTGTCAGCTGTTACTTCTCCTTTTTCATTTCTAATTCTATTGATTTGAGTCTTCTCCCTCTTTTTCTTGATGAGTCTGGCTAATGGTTTATCCATTTTGTTTATCTTCTCAAAGAACCAGCTTTTAGTTTTATTGATTTTTGCTGTCGTTTGCTTCATTTCTTTTTCATTTATTTCTGATCTGATTTTTATGATTTCTTTCCTTCTGCTAACTTTGGGGTTTTTTTTGTTCTTCTTTCTCTAATTGCTTTAGGTGCAAGGTTAGGTTGTTTATTCGAGATGTTCCCTGTTTCTTAAGGTAGGATTGTATTGCTATAAACTTCCCTCTTAGAACTGCTTTTGCTGCATCCCATAGATTTTGGGTCATCATGTCTCCATTGTCATTTGTTTCTAGGTATGTTTTGATTTCCTCTTTGATTTCTTCAGTGATCACTTCGTTATTAAGTAGTGTATTGTTTAGCCTCCATGTGTTTGTATTTTTTACAGATCTTTTCCTGTAATTGATATCTAGTCTCATAGCGTTGTGGTCAGAAAATATACTTGATACAATTTCAATTTTCTTAAATTTACCAAGGCTTGATTTGTGACCCAAGATATGATCTATCCTGGAGAATGTTCCATGAGCACTTGAGAAAAATGTGTATTCTGCTGTTTTTGGATGGAATGTCCTATAAATATCAATTAAGTCTATCTTGTTTAATGTATCATTTAAAGCTTGTGTTTCCTTATTTAGTTTCATTTTGGATGATCTGTCCATTGGTGAAAGTGGGGTGTTAAAGTCCTCTACTATGAATGTGTTACTGTCGATTTTCCCTTTTATGGCTGTTAGTATTTGCCTTCTGTATTGAGGTTCTCCTATGTTGGGTGCATAAATATTTACAATTGTTATATCTTCTTGGATCAGTACCTTGATCATTATGTAGTGTCCTTCTTTGTCTCTTCTAATAGTCTTTATTTTAAAGTCTATTTTGTCTGATATGAGAATTGCTACTCCAGCTTTCTTTTGGTTTCCATTTGCATGAAATATCTTTTTCCATCCCCTTACTTTCAGTCTGTATGTGTCTCTAGGTCTGAAGTGGGTCTCTTGTAGACAGCAAATATATGGGTCTTGTTTTTGTATCCATTCAGCCAATCTGTATCTTTTGGTGGGAGCATTTAGTCCATTTACATTTAAGGTAATTATCAATATGTATATTCCTATTCCCATTTTCTTAATTGTTTTGGGTTCGTTATTGTAGGTCTTTTCCTTCTCTTGTGTTTCTTGCCTAGAGAAGTTCCTTTAGCAGTTGTTGTAAAGGTGGTTTGGTGGTGCTGAACTCTCTCAGCTTTTACTTGTCTGTAAAGGTTTTAATTTCTCCATCAAATCTGAATGAGATCCTTGCTGGGTGGAGTAATCTTGGTTGCAGGTTTTTCTCCTTCATCACTTTAAATATGTCCTGCCAGTCCCTTCTGGCTTGCAAAGTTTCTGCTGAAAGATCAGCGGTTAACCTTATGGGGATTCCCTTGTGTGTTATTTGTTGTTTTTCCCTTGCTGCTTTTAATATGTTTTCTTTGTATTTAATTTTTGACAGTTTGACAAATACTTGGCATATTTCTCCTTGGATTTATCCTGTATGGGACTCTCTGTGCTTCCTGGACTTGATTAACTAGTTCCTTTAACATATTAGGGAAGTTTTCAACTATAATCTCTTCAAATATTTTCTCAGTAGTCCCTTTCTTTTTCTCTTCTTCTTCTGGAACCTCTATAATTTGAATGTTGGTGCGTTTGATGTTGTCCCAGAGGTCCCTGAAACTGTCCTCAGTTCTTTTCATTCTTTTTTCTTTATTCTGCTCTGCAGTAGTTATTTCCACTATTTTATCTTCCAGGTCACTTATCCGTTCTTCTGCCTCAGTTATTCTGCTATTGATCCCATCTAGAGTATTTTTAATTTCATTTATTGTGTTGTTCATCATTGTTTGTTTCATCTTTAGTTCTTCTAGGTCCTTGTTAAATGTTTCTTGCATTTTCTCTATTCTATTTCCAAGATTTTGGATCATCTTTACTATCATTATTCTGAATTCTCTTTCAGGTAGACTGCCTATTTCCTCTTCATTTGTTAGGTCTGGTGGGTTTTTATCTTGCTCCTTCATCTGCTGTGTGTTTTTCTGTCTTCTCATTTTGCTTATCTTACTGTGTTTGGGGTCTCCTTTTTGCAGGCTGCAGGTTCGTACTTCCCGTTGTTTTTGGTGTCTGTCCCCAGTGGCTAAGTTTGGTTCAGTGGGTTGTGTAGGCTTCCTGGTGGAGGGGACTAGTGCCTGTGTTCTGATGGATGAGGTTGGATCTTGTCTTTCTGGTGGGCAGGTCCATGTCTGGTGGTGTGTTTTGGGGTGTCTGTGGACTTATTATGATTTTAGGCAGCCTCTCTGCTAATGGGTGGGTAGTTTCCCTGTCTTGCTAGTTGTTTGGCATAGGATGTCCAGCACTGTAGCTTGCTGGTCGTTGAGTGAAGCTGGGTGCTGGTGTTGAGATGGAGATCTCTGAGAGATTTTCGCCGTTTGATATTATGTGGAGCTGGGAGGTCTCTTGTGGACCAGTGTCCTGAAGTCGGCTCTCCCACCTCAGAGGCACAGCAGTGACTCCTGGCTGCAGCACCAAGAGCCTTTCATCCACATGGCTCAGAATAAAAGGGAGAAAAAGTAGAAAGAAAGAATCAGTAGAAGAAGAAAGAAAGAAAGAAAGGAAGAAAGAAAGTAGGGAGGGAGGGAGGAAGGAAGGAAGGAAAAAAGAAAATAAAGTAAAATAAAATAAAGTAAGATAAAATATAATAAAGTTATTAAAATAAAAAATAATTATTAAGAAAAAAAGTTAAAAACAAAAACGGACGGATAGAACCCTAGGACCAATGGTGGAAGCAAAGCTATACAGACAAAATCTCACACAGAAGCATACACATACACACTCACAAAAAGAGGAAAAGGGGAAAAAAATCACAAATTTTGCTCTCAAAGTCCACCTCCTTAATTTGGGATGATTCGTTGTCTATTCAGGTATTCCACAGATGCAGGGTACATCAAGTTGATTGTGGAGCTTTAATCCACTGCTTCTGAGGCTGCTGGGAGAGATTTCCCTTTCTCTTCTTTGTTCTCACAGCTCCCAGGGGCTCAGCTTTGGATTTGGCCCCGCCTCTGCGTGTAGGTCCCCAGAGGGCGTCTGTTCTTCCCTCAGACAGGAAGGGGTTAAAGGAGCCGCTGATTCGGGGACTCTGGCTCACGCAGGACGAGCCTGCGGCAGCAGAGGCCAGCATGACGTTACACCAGCCTGAGGCGCGCCGTGAATTCTCCCTGGGAAGTTGTCCCTGGATCCCCGGACCCTGGCAGTGGCGGGCTGCACAGGCTCCCCGGAAGCGGGGTGTGGATAGTGACCTGTGCTCGCACACAGGCTTCTTGGTGGCGGCAGCAGCAGCCTTAGCGTCTCATGCCCGTCTCTGGGGTCTGCGCTGTTAGCCGCGGCTCGCGCCCGTCTCTGGAGTTCCTTTAAGCGGCGCTCTTAATCCCCTCTCCTCGCGCACCAGGAAACAAAGAGGGAAGAAGTCTCCTGCCTCTTCGGCAGGTCCAGACTTTTCCCCGGACTCCCTCCCGGCTAGCCGTGGCGCACTAACCCCCTGCAGGCTGTGTTCACTCCACCAACCCCAGTCCTCTCCTTGCGCTCCGACCGAAGCCCGAGCCTCAGCTCCCAGCCCCGCCCGCCCCAGCGGGTGAGCAGACAAGCCTCTCAGGCTGGTGAGTGCCGGTCGGCCCTGATCCTCTGTGAGGGAATCTCTCCGCTTTGCCCTCCGCACCCTGTTGCTGCGCTCTCCTCCGCGGCTTTGAGTCTCCCCCCTCCGCCACCCGCAGTCTTCGCCCGCGAAGGGGCTTCCTAGTGTGTGGAAACCTTTCCTCCTTCACAGCTCCCTCCCACTGGTGCAGGTCCCGTCCCTATCCTTCTGTCTCTGTTTATTCTTTTTTCTTTTGCCCTACCCAGGTACGTGGTGGGGGGGGGGGGGTTTCTTGCCTTTTGGGAGGTCTGAGGTTTTCTGCCAGTGTTCAGTAGGTGTTCTGTAGGAGTTGTTCCACGTGTAGATGTATTTCTGGTGTATCTGTGGGGAGGAAGGTGATCTCCGCGTCTTACTCTTCCGCCATCTTCCCGGAATCCCAGGATTAGGGATTAGGGAAGGATTTAAATAGCTGTCTGTAAGAGTAAATGTAATCATTATTTCAACCGACATTTATTGAGCGCCAACGTTGTGCTAGGCGCTGTTTAAGGGACTGGGAATTCCGATGGTGAACAAGGCATATGTGCTTTCTGCCTTCCCAATCTTAGTATGATGGAGTAAATAGACATTCTGAACAGTGAATTGACTCGGTGCTGACTGCTGAGTGTTATGAGATGTGAAGAACAGGACAATCTGGAGGTCAAGGAAAACTAGTGACGTATAAGAAGCAATATGAAGTCTGAGTGTTCTTAGCCAAGAACCTGCAGAGACACCAAGATTATAGCATTCCGAGAACTGAAGGAATGTTGCTGGGCAGACCCACAGGGGCCTTGGAAACAGTGTTAAAGATGTTAGATTTTCTTATCACAAAGGAAAGTCTTGGAGGTTGAACAGGATAGTGACATAGTAAATTTTACTTTTTAAAGAGAATTCTACGGATAATAGATTAAATGGGACAAAATAGAAGTAGAGACCAGTTGGGAGGCTATTAGTAATTTAGATGAAACCATGGTGGCGAATGGGATTAGAAAACTGATAGAGGGAATTGCCTGGTGGTCCAGTGGTTAGGACTCTGCGCTTCCGCTGCAGGGGTTCAGTCCCTGGTCCAGGGAACTAAGATCCTACAAGCCGTGTGGTGCAGTCAAAAAAAAAAAAAGGCAACTATATATGGATCCGTATAGAGCATGGAGGAGAGAGCTAACCTTAGAGATTTGGAAAAATTTAGCATAAAGTGGATATTGAAGCCATGGAAATAGATGAGATTGTTTTAGGAGAATCTGCAGGGATGAGAGACTAGCAGCTTGTAGGTTAAATTGGACTGCTGGTGGTTTAATATTATCATTATTATTCACAGAGTGTTTTTTGTTTTTTGTTTTGCGGTACACGGGCCTCTCACTGTTGTGGCCTCTCCCGTTGCAGATCACAGGCTCTGGACGTGCAGGCTCAGCGGCTGTGGCTCACAGGCCCAGCCGGTCCGCGGCATGTGGGATCTTCCCGGACTGGGGCACGAACCCGTGTCCCCTGCATCGAAAGGCGGACTCTCAACCACTGCGCCACCAGGGAAGCCCTCACAGAATGTTTTTAAGACTAAGAAATTCCACCTAGAAATAGGCATTTTGGAAATTCCAGTCTATACGGCTACTTGCCTATAAAATAACAATTGGATTAAGCCAAATAGAGATTGCCTTCTCTAAATGGGATTTGAACTATCTAGTTCACCATAGCCCCCATCACTTTTTAGTGTCTTAGACCCAGTACATATCATTCATTTTTACTTGCCTTTTTCTGAAAGCATTTGAATTTGGACTCTCTTGGCCTTACAGAGTCAGAATGGAAGAAGGTGTAGAACTTTATCCCTGAGAAGTATCAACGTTTATGGGTTTAGTAGGAAAAAAAGAACCTGAAAGGACAGTATGGCAGCTGGAGAAAGGAGGAAAACCAGAGGAGTATGACTTCAAGGAGGTCAATGTTTCAAAAGACAGGATATGATCAGCAGTGCGAAATGCTCCAAAGTGCTCAAGTTAAATAAGGATTAGGAATGTTCCATGGGGGGTGGGGGAGTCTAGGAATAAATAAGTAGGTTAAGGAATAACTAGGAAAATAAGTTGAGTTGACAATGACAGAACTCTCATTAAAAAATAAGGGAGGAAAGAAAGGAGTACCTGTAGAGGGTGATAGGTCAAGCCAGTTTTAGTTTTTGTGTTTTGGTATGGGAGAGACTTAAACAACTTAAATGCTGATAGAGAAGAATCCAGCAGTGGAAGATGATAAAAATACAGGAGTAAAAGGGGATAATTGTGCAAGAGAGGAAGAGACTGAAGAAGATGAAGTTGAGAGGATAGGTGAATGAATCAGCTTTAGATAAGAAGAAGAAGATCTGTTAACACTGGAAGGATTAATAGATTTGGTGTTCTTAGGAGTGTAGATTTGCTTCCAGGAGGTTGAGAAAATTCCCGTCTAACTGAAAACCTCTATTTTCTCTATGAAATAGGTGGCCAGGTCATCTGCTAAAAGCCAAGATTACGAGAAGAAAGGTGTGTGTGTGTGTGTGTGTGTGTGTGTGTGTGTGTGTGTTGGGGAGGAAAAGTTTGAGATTGGGAGATGTATTAGTTATTTAAGGCTGTGTAACAAATTGCCCCAAAATGTAGTGGCTTAAAATAATATTGTTATTTCACAATTTCTGTGGGTCTGAGGATATCACTTAGCTGGATTTTCAGGGTATCTCACAAGTTTCTAATCAAGATGTTTGCTGGGGCTGCTCTCATCTCAACGCTTGGCTAGGGCAGAATCTGCTTCCAAGTTCTCTTAAGTGGTTGTTGATAGAGGTCAGTTTCCCCTGGGCTATTAGACAGAGGACTTCAATTTTCTTTATACCACCTCCCTCCATTTGGGTCTCACAATAGGGACTGACAGCTAGATTCCATCAGAGCAAGAGAGAACAAGTGAGACAGAAGCCGAAGTCTTTTTTTTTTAATAGATTTTTAAAAATATTTATTTATTTATTTTTGGCTGCATTAGGTCTTCATTGCTGCAGGCGGGCTTTCTCTAGTAGCGCCGAGCAGGGGCTACTCTTCATGGTGGTGTGAGGGCTTCTCATTGCAGTGGCTTTTCTTGTTGCGGAGCACGGGCTGTAGGCACGCAGGCTTCAGTAGTTGTGGCACGTGGACTCAGTAGTTGTGGCTTGCGGGCTCTAGAGTGCAGGCTCAGTAGTTGTGGTGCACAGGCTTAGTTGCTCTGTGGCATGTGGGATCTTCCCGGACCAAGGCTCGAACCCACGTCCCCTGCATTGGCAGGTGGATTCTTAACCACTGTGCCACCAGGGAAGCCTGAAGCCAAAGTCTTTTTGTAACCTAATCTCAGAAGTGACATTCCATCACTTTTCTGTATCCTATTTGTTAGAAGCAAGTCACCAGGTGCAGCCCACAGTCAAAGGAAAGTAATCATACAGTGGTGGAACTACAGGCACACCTCGGAGATATTGCAGATTCAGTTCTAGACTACCGCAATTAAGTGAATATCACAGTAAAGTGAGTCACATGAATTTTTTGCTTTCCCAATGCAAACAAAAGTTATGTTTACACTATACTGTAGTCTACTAAGTGCGCAATAGCATTATGTCTAAGAAAATAATGTACATACCTTAATTTAAAAATAACTATTGCTTTAAAAATACTAACCATCATCTGACAACACAGGGTTGCCACAAACCCTCAAGTTATTTAAAAAACACAGTGTCTGCGAAGTGCAATAAAACAAAGTGCAGGGCTTCCCTGGTGGCACAGTGGTTAAGAATCCACCTGCCAATGCAGGGGACATGGGTTCGAGCCCCGGTCTGGGAAGATCCCACATGCCACGGAGCAACTAAGCCCGTGAGTCACAACTACTGAGCCTGCGCTCTAGAGCCCATGAGCCACAACTACTGAGCCCGCATGCCACAGCTACTGAAGCCCGCACGCCTAGAGCCTGTGCTCTGCAACAAGAGAAGTCACCACAGTGAGAAGCCCGCGCACTGCAACAAAGACCCAATGCAGCCAAAAATAAATAAACAAAAATAAATAAATTTTTAAAAAGTGCAGTATGCTTGTCCTAGCATGATCTTTGGGAGAAATCTTAGAAGCTGCCTACCACAGAATGGAAAGAGTTCAAATGGATCTTGAATATAATAATATCACAGTAGCATCAACAGGATCTGGTAGAAGTTGGTGACCTCGAATTTCTGTGATAGCAGTCTGTCAGACATCGTGATTTCCTCCAGAAGCATTTAGTAATCAGGTACCTAGAAGAATAATAAGGATGAGAACATAAGAATGAAGTTAGTGTTAAAACACAGTTCTCTGTGGTGCAGATTTTGTGTCAGTTAATAATAACCAGGTTTATAGATGTTCTCTGGAGTTAAAATGGATTCTTCAAACTTAAGGAGAGTTGACAAACAAAGGGTAGTTCTGGCTACCATATTCCTGTATATGTTTTTTTTGTTGTTGTTGCTTTTGTTTTTTTGTTTTTGTTTTTGCGGTACGCGGGCCTCTCACTGTTGTGGCCTCTCCCGTTGCGGAGCACAGGCTCCGGATGCGCAGGCTCGGCGTCCATCGCTCACGGGCCCAGCCGCTCCACGGCATGTGGGATCCTCCCGGACCGGGGCAGGAACCCGTGTCCCCTGCATCGGCAGGCGGACTCTCAACTGCGCCACCAGGGAAGCCCCATCCTGTATATGTTTTAAAGCAACATTGGGAAGGAGATAGCCTTGTGGTTAAGAGTTTGGTTTGAAAGATAGCCTGGGCTGAAGTCTTAGTTCAACTTAATAGTGGGGTGACTTTGGGCAAATGGTTTAATTTCATTTACCTTCCATTTCATCATCTTTAAAATAGTGTTGTTAGGGGAAGCAAATGAGATAATACATGGGAAGCACCTACATTAGTACCTGGTACGTAGTAAGCTTTCATTACATGGTCTTCATTGTTATGCCCCAGTATAAGGTTTATATTCTGTTTGCTATCTGCTAAAATTTTTAAAAAGTTATTTATGGGTCAAAAAACAAAATCTTTGGGAATTCCCTGGCGGTCCAGTGGTTAGGACTCAGTGCTTTCACTGCTGGGGCCTGGGTTCAATCCCTGATCAGGGAACTAAGATCCCACAAGCTGTGTGGCATGGCAAAAAAAAAGGAAAGAAAAAGAAAAAAATCTTGTGGTTGCCCAAAGGAACTAAAAATCCAGGTTGTCCCCAGTGAGCCCACAGATACAGCAAGCTGATAAAAGGATCATAACAAGTCCAGATTTTTCAGAGCGGCACATAATATTTTACATATGCCACAAATAAGAAACTGATCAAATTATTAGGGTTATTTCCTCCTTTTCTTCCTTCAGGCAACATGCTGGAACCAGGATGTCAGTATGTGCTTGAGGACAGTTACTTAGTTGCTTCCCAACTTGTAGATGGTGACCTTTATTCTTATACCAGTCAAACTTTAATGTTGGCTTGGAAACTCCAAATTAGGAGAGTACTCAATCATTCCTGTGGAGCTGAGGAAGGCAGGACAGCAGCCGGATAGCAAAAATCACAGAAGACAGCAAGTTAAGCAGGGGATGACACACCAGACCTAGAAGTTTCTTTTCAGCATTGTTGCCCGAAGTGGCTGCTAAATCTTGAGTGTTCAAGTTCAGCTCTGGTCCCATCTTGGCATAACAACAATATGAAATGTAATAACACCCAGGTGTGGAAGTGGTTACTATTCTCCTGGAAGTTGGAGAAACTCATGAATGCTGATATTGTCAAAGGGTCCTTTAGGATCCATGCACTGTGCTTTTATTGTTAAATTTTTATTGCAAGCATGAAACTCACTGAACTCTCCTTGGCCTCTCTGGATATTCCTGTTTTCCTTAACTTCTCAATGTTCATGTGCCCCCCCCCATTAATTTTATTGTAATTCTAATATATTTGGGATTAAATCTATTTTGTTAACATTTGTTTTCTGTTTGTCTTACTCTTCTGTGTTATTTCTCTCTCATTTCTTGCCTTATTTTGTATTTTTTTTTTTTTGGCTTCTAAGATGACTTCTAAATAGGACTGGAACTAGGGTAAGGTGAGGGAGGCACTTGCCTGAGTTGCCAAATTTAAGAGGGGGTCAAAACTCAGAAATCAAGATAAATAATATTCTCATATGATGTTTTTAGAAACAAAATGAATGCAAGACCTCTACTGCCAGGAAGATAGAGTAGATGTACTTTTCACTATTTCACTCACTAAGCGCAACTAAAAACCTGACACTTTATGTAAAAAACAAACATAAGAAGACTCTGAAAGATAGAAGAAAGAAGACTGACTAGGGACCTCAGAACCCGAGGAACAACACAGTGGTAACTTCCTTGAGTTTTCTTTTGGCTTATGTATCCCAGATTCATAGGCAAAGAAGCCAGCAAGTCAGAGGTGCCAATGAACACACGAAAAAAAAAAACAGCAACCCTACAATAGCCTGCTCTCTCTAGTCAAAGGACCAAGAAAGGGGCAGCCTCACAAGACATAAAACTTTTATACAGAAACTGCTCTACTGAGGCCAAACACCACAGAGAAGAATGTGGTCCCACCGCTACCCATGGCAGCAAAGCTGAGTGAGGAGCCTAAACGTTTGCCTTCTCCAGGTTGTAGTGACGCATCCCAATTCCCCTCCTCTCCTGGGATGGTGTCACAGAAGGCCAAGTAGGAACCCAGATTTTAATCCAGACCCAGCAGTAACAAGGTTCCCCTCTCTCTCCTCCTGGGGTGATGTTACAGGAGGCTTAGTGGAGCATCAGGACTCTCACCATTATTCAGCAGTAAGAGGCCAATTCCACTGCAGTGTCAGTGAAGACCATGTGGGAAGCCAGAACATCCGCTCCTGCCCAGTAATGACAAGGATCAACCTCTTCCTTGGGTGTCAGTGGAGGCCAAGTGGGGAACCTGGAGTTCTTCCTCCATCAGACAGTAATAAGATGCTTCTTTCCTCTGCAGGAGCAGTGTCATAAAAACCAGTCAAAACAGAGGGTTGAAATAAAATCCAGAGTCTCATAACATGTGAAATATCCAAGTTTCAACTTAAAAAGTCATTCATCTTAAGGGGGAAAAAAAATCACTTATCCTACCAAGCAAGAACCAAAAGATCTCAAACTATTTTCAATCAATAGATGCCAAAAAGATGACAGAGACGTGAGAATGAGTAGACAGTTATTATCCATGATAAAAATGCTTCAAGGAGCAATTATGAACATGCTTGAAACAAATGAAAAAGAATACAAAGCCTCGGCAAAGTGATAGAAGATATAAAGAAGGACTGAATGGAAATTTGAGAACTAAAAATTCAGTAACTGAAATAAAAAGCTCTGTGGATGGGTTCAGCAGAAGAATGAAGGGTACAGAGGGAAGAATCAGAGAACTGGAAGATGGAAGAATCAAAAGACCTAGCATTAATGGAAGCTGAGGAGCAGACTTAGGGGAGGGAGGGAGGCAGTATTGGGAGAAGAGACTGTTAGACTTGGAATATTTAACTCAGGTTTTAGCATTGTTAGAATAATAAGACTTTATATACTAATGAAGTGGGACTAAAATGACTATAAAAAGCAAAAGCATCTGTAGACATAAACATTTGTCCACCCACAGGCATATAACCACACATACTCAGAGAATAGTGAACAGATCTTTGAGTTACCACTCATTTTGCAAGACCTAAAACCAAAAGAACATATTTTCAGATGGTTAAATAAAGTATTATTCTGAAAAAAATAATAACTCAATTTGAAGAACAGAGAGAAAAATAGACTTAAAAAAAAAGAGAGAGAGAAGGAAAACAGAGCCTCAGGAATCTATGAGACTATAACAAAAGATTTAACATTCATGTCATCAGAGACCCAAAAGGAAAGGAGAAATAGTGAGGCTGAAAAAGTATTTGAAGTAATAATGGCTGAAAACTTCCCAAATTTGATAAGAGATTAAACCTATGGATTCAAGATGATGAGCAAACTCCAAACAGGATAAGTCACAGAAAATCAAAATCAAGACACATCATAATTAAACTTATGAAGCCTAAAGACAAATTTTTTTTTTTTTTTTTTGCGGTACACAGGCCTCTCACTGTTGTGGCCTCTCCCGTTGCGGAGCACAGGCTCCGGACTCGCAGGCTCAGCAGCCGTGGCTCACGGGCCTAGCCGCTCCGCGGCATGTGGGATCTGCCCAGACCGGGACACGAACCAGTGTCCCCTGCATCGGCAGGCGGACTCCCAACCACTGCACCACCAGGGAAGCCCAAGACAAATTCTTGAAAGCAGCCAGAAAAAAAAATAAATAAAATTAAAACTTACCTATAGGGGAAATACAATTCAAATGACTGTAGGTTTCTCATCAGAAACAAGAATGTCAGAGGGATGTGGCATAATATTTTTCATATTCCTTCTGTTCCATTTGCTATCTGCTTTTGAGATTCCAAATACCTGTGTATTAGACTTTCTACTTGCATCCTCTATGTCTTTGCCATCTCTTGCCTTTTCTCCTTGCTTTCACATGGACATTTTCTTCTGATCTTGAAGCTCACTGATTCTCTCCTCAGGTGTGTCTAATCTGTTAATTTATTGAGTTCTTAATTTGACTGCTATATATTTTAGTTATTTTTACCTTTTTGTTATCATTTCAAATTCTCTAAGTTTCTCAATCTTGTCTTTAATTTTCTTGTACACATTAACAGTGGTTATTTTACACTCTGTGTCTCATTATCTGGAGACTCTGTTTCTTTGTTGCTTCTCAATTTTTTTATCATGTTGTTTTGTCTCCTTATTTCTTAATTTTTTTATTGAATTCTGGACATTATGTGTGAAAATTTTTATAAATAATTTGAGGCCTAGGATGACTTTATCTTCCTCCATAAAGGATTTTTTAAAAAATCTATTTATTTATTTGGCTGTCAGGTCTTAGTTACAGCACAAGGGATCTTTTGTTGCAACGCGTGGGCTCTTGGGCGGCGCGCGGGCTCTCTAATTGTGGCATGCGAGCTCCAGAGTGTGCGGGCTCAGTAGTTGCGCTGCACAGGCTGTCTAGTTGTGATTCATGGCGTGCCTCCACAGAATATTTATTTTTGCTTTTGGCAGGCAGCTAGGGACATTGGTAACTGGGATAACCTTATCCAATGTCAGAAATAGAGGTGATTCAAAGATTAACTTCTTGCCCTTTGAGGAACAATCTACTTCTTGTTCTCCTTTAATCCTAGGGTATAGGTTCTTAACCCACATCAAAGCCTCTTCTTTGTCAATATTGTTTGGATTTTTTCTCATTGTCTGTTTCTGGAATGTTATAATATTCCATAATTGTCTATGCTGGTAATCAATATTTTGTACTTACTTGGGCCAGACAGAGTTAAAGGAGAAGTAGTGCCATGCCCTGGCTAGCCTGAGGTGATAGTGATAAATAAGAGTTTTTCAGGTCTAAGGAAAACCACTGAGATAGAGTGAGGGCACATGGGTTTAGTGTGAGGATCCCTCTCTCACCACCAGGAGGTACTCCCTTTTATGTAAGCTTTAGAGCCCAGAACATTATTTTTATTGACGAAGGTAGCACCTTCTTATATGTTCACTGGTTTCTTCTGAATCTTTTAAACTCCTGTTTTGTTTTGTTTTTTCCTCTGAGGATCAGGCAAACAGAGTCCTGCAGTTGATGTCAGTCAAAAAAGAAAAATAACATTATAGTGGGTATAAAGGAAGACATTGAGGATTGTGCTGTATGAACAGTCTGTTTATAACCTGTAGTGGGGAGGAGACCTGGGATGGTCTTAGTGCAGACTCTTAATTTGGATAGACTTCCAACCAAATAATTTGTCTTCCCTTGAAATAGATATAGCTCATAATCTCACTTCATAAGATGACATTAACTAGATGAAAAGAGGCAAACTAACTTGTTCAATACATTTTGAACCTTTATTGAAATGAAATGATAGGAATAGCAGAATGGGACATGGAATTAGTTGAAAATTGAAGAATAAATGGAGTGAAATAATTTAGCATTTCCCCCCCTCACCACTAAGTACTTCAGTTTAGTATCTGTTTCTGGCCAAACCGTTGTTATTGTTGTTGATACTGGTTTGTCTTGAAAGATTCTCGCAGAGGGCTTAAGAAAGCTTCAGGTTCACACAAAACTGAAATGGCCTGTTAATGTGTGTCTCTCTCCCCTTAGATTGCAAGTTTCTTGAGGGTTGAGACTAAGTCTTATTTGTGGTCTCTCAGGGGTCTCTCTCATTTTTGGAAGTTCCTCACATATTAAAACACCGAGAAATCCTGAAACAATTTTCCAAAAATTGTAGCCTGTTTAAAAATTCTGATTTAATAAATTTCTGCTTTTTCACAAATTAAAGTATAATATAATATAGTTATGCTTTTCCAAAAAAAATGACAGGATTTTTAAAAAGAAGATACTTAATAGTGCCAAACAGGGACAAAAAGTTAAAGTTGTAAAATTACCACCTTGCATTCCTGTCACTGTAGCTCTGTTTCTGAGGCCTTTCAACTATATGACGTCTTAATTCAAATGGGCCTCCTGCCTCCTCTGGCTCCAACTCTCGCATTGGCCCTGGTCTTATTCATCTTTGTACCAGGAGCCTAGCACAGTGGCTGGTTCATAGCAGACATTCAACAAATGTTTGTTGAAATTTGTTTTTATTTATTCTTAATTTATTTTATTTTATTTTTTCTGGGTCTTATAATGGTTTTTATTTAAATTTTTACTGGAGTATACTTGATTTACAATGTTGTGTTAGTTTCAGGTGTATAGCAAAGTGAATCAATTATACATATACATATATCCACTCTTCTTTAGATTCTTTTCCCATATAGGCCATTACAGCATATTGAGTAGAGTTCTCTGTGCTATACAGTAGGTCCTTATTAGTTATCTATTTTATATATAGTAGTGTGTATATGTCAATCCCAATCTCCCAATTTGTCCCTCCCTCCCAACCCCTGGTAGCCATAAGTTTGTTTTCTACGTCTGTAACTCTATTTCTGTTTTGTAGATAAGTTCATTTGTACCCTTTTTTTAGATTCCACATATAAGCAATATCATATGATATTTGTCTTTCTCTGTCTGACTTACTTCACTTAGTATGACAATCTTTAGGCCCATCCATGTTGCTGCAAATGGCATTATTTTATTCTTTTCTATGGCTGAGTAATTTGTATGGAAACACAAAAGGCCACGAATAGCCAAAGCAATTTTGAGAAAGAAAAACGGAGCTGGAGGCATCAGGCTCCCTGACTTCAGACAATACTACAAAGCTATAGTAATCAAAATAATATGGTACTGGCACAAAAACAGAAATATAGATCAATGGAACAGGATAAAAAGTCCAGATATAAACCCACACACCTTTGGGTGACAAAGGAGGCAAGAATATACAATGGAGAAAATACAGTCTCTTCAATAAGTGGTGCTGGGAAAACTGGACAGCTACATGTAAACAAATGAAATTAGAATACTCCCTAACACCATATACAAAAATAAACTCAAAATGGATTAAAGACCTAAATGTAAGGCTGGATACTATGAAACTCTTAGAGGAAAACATAGGGAGAACAGTCTTTGACATAAATCACATCAAGATCTTTTTTGATCCACCTCCTAAAGCAAATAAAAACAAAAATAAACAAATGGGACCTAATTAAACTTAAAAGCTTTTGCACAGCAAAGGAAAGCATAAGACGAAAAGACAACCCTCAGAATGGGAGAAAATATTTGCAAATGAAGCAACCAACAAGGGATTAATCCCCCAAATATACAAACAGTTCATGCAGCTCAATATCAAAAAAACGAACAGCCCAATCAAAAAATGGGCAGAAAAGGGCTTCCCTGGTGGCACAGTGGTTGAGAGCCCGCCTGCCGATGCAGGGGACATGGGTTCGTGCCCTGGTCCAGGAAGATGCCATGGAGCGGCTAGGCCCGTGAGCCATGGCCGCTGAGCCTGCGTGTCCGGAGCCTGTGCTCTGCAACAGGAGAGGCCACAACAGTGAGAGGCCCGCGTACCGCAAAAAAAAAAAAAAAAAAGGGCAGAAGACCTTGGGACCTCCCTGGTGGCACAGTTGTTAAGAATCCGCCTGCCACTGCAGGGGACATGGGTTCGATCCCTGGTCTGGGAAGATCCCACATGCCGAGGAACAACTAAGCCTGTATGCTACAACTACTGAGCTTGCACTCTAGAGCCCGCAAGCCACAACTACTGAGCCCTCGTGCCACAACTACTGAAGCCCGCGTGCCTAGAGCCCATGGTCCACAACAAGAGAAGCCACCACAATGAGAAGCACGCACACCGCAACAAAGAGTAGCCCCCACTCACCACAACTAGAGAAAGCTTGTGTGCAGCAACGAAGACCCAATGCAGCCAAAAGTAAATAAATAAAATAAATTTCTAAAAAAAATATGGGCAGAAGATCTAAATAAACATTTCTCCAAAGAAGACATACAGATTGCCAACAAACACATGAAAAGATGCTCAACATCACTCACCTCACACTGGTCAGAATGGCCATCATCAAAAAAATCTACAAACAATAAATGCTGGAGAGGGTGTGGAGAAAAAGGAACCCTCCTACACTGTTGGTGGGAATGTAACTTTGCAGAGCCCCTATGGAGAACAGTATGGAGGTTCATTAAAAAAAACAAAAAATAGGGGCTTCCCTGGTGGCGCAGTGGTTGAGAGTCCACCTGCCGGTGCAGGGGACACGGGTTCGTGCCCCGGTCCGGAAGGATCCCACATGCTGCGGAGCAGCTAGGCCCGTGAGCCATGGCCGCTGAGCCTGCGCATCCGGAGCCTGTGCTCCGCAACGGGAGAGGCCGCAATAGTGAGAGGCCCGCGTATTGCAAAAAAAAAAGTTAAAACTCACTTTTTTTTAAATAAAAATAAATGAATTTTTAAAAATGTGCTTTCAGTTTTAATTTTTCCACACTCTTATCCCATTCCCAGACTGAAACATTTAAATTTAAAATTTTAATTATTTTGCTGATTATGTCCATATCACTAAATAATGTGTTTTTCCAGAAACTTATCAACTCATCTTCTGTGGAGGATAATTGTGCTAGATAATTCCATTTTCTAGTCTCCTAACTATCTGGAATTTTTTTTTAACATCTTTATTGGAGTATAATTGCTTTACAATGGTGTATTAGTTTCTGCTTTACAACAAAGTGAATCAGCTCTACATATACATATATCCCCATATCTCTTCTCTCTTGCATCTCCCTGCCTCCCACCCTCCTTATCCCACCCCTCTAGGTGGTCACAAAGCAGCGAGCTGATCTCCCTGTGCTATGCGGCTGCTTCCCACTAGCTATCTATTTTACATTTGGTAGTGTGTATATGTCCATGCCGCTCTCTCACTTTGTCCCAGCTTACCCTTCCCCCTCCCCGTGTCCTCAAGTACATTCTCTAAAAACTCACTATCTTTTGTTGGTGGAGTAATAGTCTGTTTTTCTTTTCTTCATTACAAGGTTCAGTATTTTATAAATGTTTTACACCAAGCATGTGCTATTATTAAATGTAAGCTCCATGAAGACAGATACATTTTTTTGTTTCCTTATGTATCTGAAGTGTCCAGAACAGTGTCTTACATATAGTAGATGCTTAATAAATAATTTAAAATGAATTTTTATAATGTAAAAAATAAAATGAAAAGGGATAAATGTATTAGAATTCCATTTCCTGCTCTTCCTGGATTGTGTCTTATTTTAATATAATCTTCATCCCTTCCTTTAGAGCACCTTTGGCTAAAAGGGTCAGCAGTGGCCATACCTGCACAAGTCATCCCTAGCTCTTGATTTTTCTTCCACTCAACTTTACAAAGGTTTGCCTTCTATTCTTTCCTTTCACCTCTCCCAGCAGATATTTTTAGGAAGAGTGGTACAAAAGGAGTTTTCAGAAAAGTGGCATCAGCATCGTGGTGGAATACGATGTCCCTTGTTTTTGTCTTCCCCGTCAACAACATTAATTTGCCATCTGTTCACAGACAGAGGTGCCTTTGTGGGAGCTGTGGGATCTTGTACCATATGCCAAGGGACCCACGAGAAGTCTTGCCCACCTGTGCACCAGGTAATATGCATTTAGACCTTGATCCTGCCTATGGACACTACGGTGGTCCGTGATCTATCTCCAGCTTCCCTTGGTTGTGGCCCAGGAGCCCCTGGAAAGCACCATTTTAGAAAATCACCAATGGATGACAAGACCCTTTTGTGGAAGTCCAGGTTTCCAGAGAAGTTCTAGCACATCACTGGAGGGGAAAATACACACACACACACACACACACACACACACACACACACACACACGAGTTTAGATGCATCAAAGGGTGTAAGAAAACAGCTTGACTTTACTTGCATCACCCCTCCCCCAAAGCAGCACAGTAAGGACAAGAGAGGTTTTCTTGGTCTATGATATTCCTTATATTAAAATAAGATACACTGCTTCCCCAGCTCGGCAAGACGCTGACAAAGAGGCCCTCTCCCACTGTGGTAGCAGGAGTGACCTTTGGTAGATGGCTAGTGAGCATGTGCATAAAGCCTGCCCAACTCTGCAAGCCAGAGTGTGCCCAAACTTGAGACTGAGCGCCACCTTTGGGAAAACAAAAGAGAGGCAGTCATCCCTAGGCCAGGTTCATTGCAGAACCCAGAGAAGGCATACAAGCTAAGAATTCTGCCACAAGACAGAGCAAGAAGAGTGGAGGAGGTGTACCTATAGCCGGTCTGAGATAGCCTCAGAATCCCTAGGAGGACTGACAGAAGACATTTCTCTCCCAAAGGCAGTTAGTAAAGCCTGAAGGAGGTGAGTGCTATTTCAAATGAGAAGACAATGATGCAAAACTTCAAGGAACATGGAAAGTCAAGGAGTAACATGAAAACATGAAAGCATACAACACACTGGGAAAGGTAAGTATATAGTCAAATACTCTAACACTGTAATATGGTGGTGTGTTAACCGCTTAACTCTAGTATAAATGTTAAAGGATAAGAGTGTTAAAAATAACTATAGCTACAATAATTTGTATGAATACATAGTATAAAAAGAGGTAAATTGTGACATCAAAAAGATGTAGTAAAAGGGTAGTTTTTGTATGCAATCAGTTATGTGATTATCAGCATAAAATACTGTTCTATCTATAAAATGTTTTATGTAAGCCATCTGTTAATCACAAAGCAAAAACCTACAGTAGATTCTCAAAAGATCAAGAGAAGTGAATCAATGCATACCACTACAGAAAATCACCAATTCACAAAGCAAGGCAGCAAGAGAGGAAGAAAGAAACATGGGAACTGTAAAACAGCCATAAAACAATTAATAAGATTGCATTAGCAAGTTCTTACCTATTAATAATTCTCTATTTGGAAACAGATTAAATTCTCCAATCAAAAGGCATAGAGTGGGGGCTTCCCTGCTGGTGCAGTGGTTGAGAGTCTGCCTGCCGATGCAGGGGACACGGGTTCGTGCCCCGGTCTGGGAAGATCCCACATGCCGCGGAGCAGCTGGGCCCGTGAGCCATGGCCGCTGAGCCTGCGCGTCCAGAGCCTGTGCTCCGCAATGGGAGAGACCACAACAGTGAGCAGCCCACGTACCGCAAAAAAAAAAAAAAAAAAAAGGCATAGAGTGGCTGGATAGATTAAAAAAACAAGAACCAACTATATGCTGCCTACAAGAGACTCACTTCAGATAAAATAACACACATAAGCTCAAAGTGAAGGATGGAAAAAGATATTTGAAACAAGTGGAAACCAAAAGAGAGCAAGGCTGGCTATACTTGTATCAAACAAAATAGATGTTAAGCCATAAATGATAACAAGAGACAAAGAGGGTCGTTATGTAATCATAAAGAAGTCAATTAATGAAGAAGATATAATAATCAACATATACCCACCTAAACATGTTATTCAAATACTAACAGATCTGAAAGGAGAAATGGACAACAATTCAGTAATAGTAGAAGTCTTCAATACTTCACTTTCAACAATGGAGAGATCCTCCAGAGAGAAAATCAGCAAAGAAACAGTAGACTTGAACTATACTTTATACTGAATGAAGCTAACAGACATATACAGAACACTCCATCCAACACATCCTTCTATCTGGGACATTCTCCAGGACAGACCACATCATAGGACACAGCACAAGTGTTAACAAATTGAAGAAGACTGACATCATACCAAGTATCTCCTGACCACAGTGGTATAAAACTAGATATCAATAACAGGGTGACAAATGACCAATCAAAAATATATGGAAACTAAGCAACACACTCCTGAACAAAAAATGTGTCGGCTTCCCTGGTGGCGCAGTGGTTGGGAGTCTGCCTGCTGATGCAGGGGAAGCAGGTTCGTGCCCCGGTCCGGGAGGATCCCACATGCCGTGGAGCTGCTGGGCCCTTGAGCCATGGCCACTGGGCCTGCACATCCGGAGCCTGTACTCCGTAACAGGAGAGGCCACAGCGGTTAGAGGCCCGCATAACGCGAAAAAAAAAAGTGTTAAAGAAGAAATAAAAAATATCTTGAAACAAACCAAAATGGAAACACAATATACCAAAATATATGGGATACAGCAAAAGCAGTTCTAAGAGGAAAGTTTATAGTGATAAATGCCTATATTAAGAAAAAAAATCTCAAATGAGCAATCTAACTTTAAAGCTTAAGGAACTAGAAAAAAAAGAAGAAACTAAGCCCAAAGTTAGCAAAGAAAGGAAATAAAGAACAGAGCAGAAAGAATGAAAAAGAGACCACAAAAACAATAGAAAAAATCAAGGGAAATAGGAGCTGTGTTTTTGAAGAGATAAACAAAATTGACAGACTTTTAATTAGACTAAGAAAAAAGTGACAGAAGAATAAAATAAGAAACATCAGAAATGGAAGAGGAGACATTACAACTGATACCACAGAAATACAAATGATCATAAGAAATTACTATGAACACCAAAAAACTGGATATCCTAGAAGAAATAGAAAATTCCTAGAAACATACAACCTACCAAGAATGAATCATGAAAAAATAGAAAATCTGAACAGATCAATAATTAGTAAGAAGATTAAATCAGTAATCAAAAACCTGCCCCAAAAGAAAAGCATAGGACCAGATGGTTTTACTGGTAAGTTCTACCAAATACTTAAAGAATAATTAACACAAATCCTTCATAACTCTTCCAAAAAATTGAAGAGAAGGAAACACTCTAGAACTCATTTTATGAGGTCAGTTTTACCCTGATACCCAAGCCAGATACGGACACTGTAAGAAAAGAAAACTATAGGCCAACATTTCTGATAAATGCAAAAATTCTCAACAAAAATCTAGCAAACTGAATTCAACAGCACATTAAAAGGATCCTACACTATGATCACATAGGTTTTAACCCTGGGATACAAGGATGGTTCAACATACACAAATAAAAAAATGACACACCACATTAAAAGAAGAAATGATACAAATTATTAGATAATTTAATAGATTCATAAAAGTAATTTGACAAAATACAAAATATTTTTATGATAAAAACTTTCAACAAGTTTGGTATAGAAGGAGCATACATCAACATAATAAAGGTCATATATGACAAGCCATGCTAATACCATACTTAATGGTGAACGGTAGAAAGCTTTTCCTGTAAGATTAGGAACAAGACAAGGTGCCAACTTTCACCACTCCTATAAACATAGTGCTGGAAGTCCTAGCCACAACAATCAGGCAAAACAAACCAAAACAACAACAGTAAAAAACATCCACCAGGAACGCTAGAAGTAATATTGTCTTTGCAGATGGTATGATTTTATATAATCCCAAAGACTCCACCAAAACATTGTTAGGACTAACCTACAAATTCAGCAAAGTCACAGGATTAAAAATCAACATACAGAAATCAATTGTGTTTCTATATATTAACAACAGGTTATCTGAAAAAGAAAAAGAAAGAAGGAAAAAAAAGAAATAAAGGAAACAAACCCATTAACTGTAACATCAAAAACAATAAACTATTTAGGAATAAATTTAACTAAGGCTGTGAAAGATCTGTACACTGAAAATTATAAGATACTGATGAAATAAATTGAAAAAGACACAAATAAATGTAAAATAGCCCATGTTCATGCATCAGAAGAATTAATATAGTTAAAATGTCCACACTATCTAAAGCCTTCTATAGATTCAGTGCAACCCCTAGCAAAATTCATTGACATTTTTCACAGAAATAGAAAAATAATCCTAAAATTTGTATGGAATCATAAAAGACCCAAATATCAAAGCAATCCTGAGAAAGAAAAACAAAGCTGGAGGTATCACACCTCCAGGTTTCAAACTATACTACAAAAGATATAGCAATCAGAACAGCATGGTACTGGCATAAAAGTAGACCAGTTGAACAGAATTGAGAGCGCAGAAATAAACTCAGGCATGTACAGTCAACAAATATGTGACAAGGGAGCCAAAAATACTCAATGGGGAAAGGATAGTCTCTTCAATAAATGGTGTTGGGAAAACTAGATAACCACTCTAAGAAAAGTGAAATTGGATCCTTATCTTACACCACTCTCAAAAATTAACTTGACATGGATTAAAGACTTAAACATAAAACCTGAAACCTTAAAATTTCTAGAGGAAACATAGGGGAAATCTCCTTAACGTTGGTCTTGCCAAAGATTTTTTGGATACGACACAAAAGCCCAAGCAACAAAAGCAAAAATTAATATGTGGGGTTATATTAAATAAAACGCTTCTGTATAGCAAAGGAAACAACAAAATGGAAAGGTAACCTATAGAATGTGAGAAAATATTTGTAAATCATACAGCTTATAAATGGCTAATATCCAAATACATAAAGAATTCATAACACAATAGCAAAAAAAAACCAAGAAATGGTCAGAGGAACTGAATAGACATTCTCTTCTAAAGAAGACATACAAATGGCCAACAGGTACAAAAAAAGATACCAACATCACTAATCGTGAGGGAAATGTAAACCAAAACCAAAATGGGATAAAACTTCACGCGTGTTAGAATGGCTATCACCAAAAAGACAAGAAGTAACAAGTGTTGGTGAGAATGTGGATGTACACTGTTGATGGGAATGTAAACTGGTGCAGCCATTATGGAAAATAGTATGGAGGTTGCTCAAAAAATTAAAAATGGAATGATCATATGATCCATCCATCCCATTTCTGGGTATATATCCAAAGAAAATGAAATCAAGATCTTGATGAGATATCTGCATTCCTATGTTCACTGCAGTATTATTCACAATAGCCAAGGCATGGAAACAACCTAAGTGTCAGTCAACAGACGAATGGATAAAGAAGATGTGGTATATATACTAAATGGAATACTACTCAGCCGTGATAAAGAAATGTTGTCATTTGCAACAACATGGATGGACCTTGAGGGCATTATGCTAACTGAAATAAGTCAGACAGAGAAAGGCAAATACCGTACAGTCTGACTTACAGGTGGGGTCTAAAAAAGCTGAACTCGTAGAAACAGAGAGTAGAATGATGGTTGCCAGGGCTGGGATGCAGGGGAAATGGAGGGATCTCAAAGGGCACAAACTCCAGTTAGAAGATGAATAAGTTCTGGGGGATCTAATGTACAGCATGGAGACTATGGTCAACAATACTGCATTGTATACTTTAAAGTTGCGAAGAGAGTAGATAAATCCTCTCATCAGAAAAAGAAATGATAATTATGTGAGGTGATGAAGGTGTTAACTAATGCTACAGTAGTCATTCTTTCACAATATATGTGTATTAAATCAACACATTGTACACCTTAAACTTACATAATATGATATGTCAATTACATCTCAAAAAAACGGGGGGGGAGAAAAAAAAACAAAACCAAAATGTTTTTTGAAGAAAGCAGCACCGCCCCCTGGTGGCTAAATTTAAAACGGTAACGTTGATCCATCCTCTCAGACCAAGTGTGCAGATTTAGGCCACTGCAGGTTCCAGGTTTGCCCCTGAACCACAGTGTCACGGTAGAGCCTGGCGTGCTGCTGCCCCCTATGGTGAGTGGGCGGCAAAGTTCCCACTGCTTTTCTTCCAGCCTGAGGGGGCCCCGAACTTCCAGCCTGGAGGTTAACAAAGGCTGAAACTGGCTGGACTATTGAAACCACCCACAGTTCATCTCCTCCCCTCAAACCTCCCCAAATAATTGAGTCAGTCAGCAGGAATCGTCAGGCCCAGCACTGGGAGGGTGGGCTGAGATGGAGTCCCTCAACTGAGGTGCAGGACAGGAGTCCTTACCCAGTCAGCGCTATTGCCCTACTTGCAGGGGTGCAAAACGAACACGACACAGAAAGTGGACAGAGTGGATCTTCTGGCAGGGACCCAGATCTAAACTGTCTGGGCTTTTTTGTTTTAGTTTTTGTTGTTTTGTTTTGCTTAGCTTTTGCAAATGAATTTTGGTGACAGTTGGTTTCGGAGGGGGCGACTCTAGCAGGCAAAACTTTACATCTGCATCGCAGTTTGGTTTCCCTCTCAATTCTACAGGATTTTTGACCCAAAGTTTCCTTCCCTCTCACTTTTCTTCTTTCTTCCAACTTATTTTTCTCCCTAGATTCCCCTGCTCTGATAACTCGGAGCCTCTGCACCATCGTCATCTTTTCCAAGCCTAAAACCAAGACCGTTGTGGCCTTTGAGGGGTGTGGCATAAATGCAGATGTGTTTAAAATGAGCCCCAGTTCTCCCTTATTATCCTCATCATTTGTCTCTGCCTCTCACAGGTACACTCGAGTCCACTGTCACAGAAGAGTCAGTGAAACAAATGCCTTATAAGGGATAGACCGACGGACCAATGGAACACAACATTGAGACTTAAAACAACTCTGCACAATATGGAAGCCTCAATATCTCATAGAATATAAACACCACCATCTGTGAGACATGACCTGACTCTCCATATGTTAAAATAAAATTTAAAAAAGTCTTACAGTCTCTCTGCATGTAACCAATGTCCAATGTTCTCTGGCACTCCCACTCCCTCCCAAACCCCTGGACCTAAAGCCTATTGTTCCCCTGGAATGGGTGCTCTTCTCTCCCAGTGGGCAGGGAGCCTTTGCAGTGGCCCCCCATTATCCCCACCTCCTGGTCTTCGTGTCCCTCTTATAACCTCCTTCTCTCCAGTGTGGCCTGGACCTGGTGATTTCCTTCCAAATGTAGAAAGGTGATTCCCTGGACTTTCTAGATTCTTTGTGTTCCCGTTGAGCAGGATGTCAGAGCTCCTCTTTCCAAGAGCTGAGGCTGAGGGGTTGGTGCTCCAGAGTGGTCATTTTTATGTGAAGTGCCTGCAAAGGCCCCTGTGCAGGAGGGAGGGTATTGGTGTATGTGTGAGCTGTGGAGGGAGTGGGAAGGGGGAAGGGTTGACTTAAGACTTCGGGGGAAAATTCCATGATCTGAGGTCTCTAAAATTTTCTGGGAGCCAAACACTACTTTTTGATTTTCTTCCGCTTGTACTATCTCCTATTCCCCTTGCTGCCTCCCTCCATTTTTAGGAGCCCCACTGCCCTCCCTGCCCCTTGCCCCCTGCTTTTTTTTTTTTTTAACGTCTTTATTGGAGTATAATTGCTTTACAATGGTGTGTTAGTTTCTGCTTTATAACAAAGTGAATCAGTTATACATGTACATATATCCCCATATCTCTTCCCTCCTGCGTCTCCCTCCCTCACCCCCTCCCTATCCCACCCCTCTAGGTGGTCACAAAGCCCCGAGCTGATCTCCTTGTGCTATGCAGCTGCTTCCCACTAGCTATCTATTTTACGTTTGGTAGTGTATGTATGTCCATGCCACTCTCTCACTTTGTCCCAGCTTACCCTTCCGCCTCCCCATATGCTCAAGTCCATGCCCTAGTAGGTCTGCATCTTTATTCCCATCTTGCCCCTAGGTTCTTCAGAACCTTTCTTTTTTTTTTTTTTTTGATTCCATATATATGTGTTAGCATACAGTATTTGTTTTTCTCTTTCTGACTTACTTCACTCTGTATGACACTCTCTAGGTCCATCCACCTCACTACAAATAACTCAATTTCGTTTCTTTTTATGGCTGAGTAATATTCCATTGTATATATGTGCCACATCTTCTTTATCCATTCATCTGTTGTTGGACAGTTAGGTTGCTTCCATGTCCTGGCTATTGTAAATAGAGCTGCAATGAACATTGTGGTACATGACTGTTTTTGAATTATGGTTTTCTTAGGGTATATGCCCAGTAGTGTTGCCCCCTGCTTTTGAAGTCCTGACAAGGTAGAAAACTGGATGAGTTTTTTCTTTTTTTCTTTTCGCGGTACGCGGGCCTCTCACTGTTGTGGCCTCTCCCGTTGCGGAGCACAGGCTCCAGACGCGCAGGCTCAGCGGCCATGGCTCACGGGCCCAGCCGCTCCGCAGCATGTGGGATCTTCCCGGACCGGGGCATGAACCCGTGTCCCCCGCATTGGCAGGCGGACTCTCAACCACTGCACCACCAGGGAAGCCCGTTGGATGAATTTTTTTAAAGCTTTATTGATGTGTAATTGACACCATAATGCATACATATAAAGTGTATAATTTACAGTATATAATTTAAGGTGTACAATTTGTGAAATTATCACCACAGTCAAGTTGTCTTGTGCCATTTTGTACTCCCTCCACACTGTCCCCTGCCCCCTCCCCCAGGCTACCACTGACCTGCTTCTGTCCATATAGATTAGTTTGAATTTTCTAGATTTAAAAAAAAAAATGGTGTTTTTAAAAACTTATGGATTTGGGCTTATCTGGTGGTGCAGTGGTTAAGAATCCACCTGCCAATGCGGGGAACACGGGTTCGAGCCCTGGTCCGGGAAGATCCCACATGCCACGGAGCAACTAAGCCCGTGCGCCACAACTACTGAGCCTGCGCTCTAGAGCCCGTGCTCCGCAACAAGCCACCGCAATGAGAAGCCCGCGCACCGCAACGAAGAGTGGCCCCCGCTCCCTGCAACTAGAGAAAGCCCGCGCGCAGCAATGAAGACCCAACGCAGCCAAAAATAAATTAATTAAAAAATATATATTTTAAAAATTTATGGATTGGAAAATGAAGCCGTCTCTTTCCTTTTTGCACAATTCCTCATCTACCTTTTCCTGCCAAGATCAATTTGTAGGATAATATGGAGTAGCCTTCAGGGAATTAATGAAATTGATGTATGGAAATATGTGAGTTATTAAAGTATTTTTCTCTGGACCCCGAACCCACTTTTCTGTGCTCTTGTATTGTAATGCTGAGCTGGGACTCAGCATGTCACATTTCCGCTTTGTCACCTAGCTCCAGAGTAGGTTCCCTGTTCGTAAGAAGCTGGAGGGAGACGGCTAGGCTGGAGGAAAGAGAAAGCACTTGCTTCTTCCTGGCTGCTTCCTGAGGATTTCCTGTTGGTTCCCACAAAGCAGCATTTTTCTCTCTAGAGGTGTAGTTAGCCTTTTCAAAGCAACAGCTGAACCCAATCTGCTGTTTTTCCTAACATATAGCTTCATGTTGTCCCCCTGGAAACACCACATCAGCTCACCCTCTCCTCAAAGATCTGGGCCCGAGCCACACAGCCCCTGTGAGCTCAGAGAAATAGCGGCAGCTCAGTGCTGCCCCTGCCTCTCCAGTCTGGGTTCAGCTCAGCAACACCTGTTCTTTACACTTCAAAGTTTAATAATCCAGTCTCTTGCTTCTGTTTCCCCAGCTGCCCTTGCAGTTGCTATCTCTGTGATATCTTAGATTTCTCTTTTTACTCTTTCAGTTACATAATTGATAGCTTTCTACCTAGTTTCCAATTCTATATTTTAATTTCTGCTCAAATAACTGGTGTGGTTTCTGTCACCTGCCTGGATTCTGAATATTATAGGAATAGACAGATGTGTTTATTTGATGTTCCTTTTAAAGAAAATACACAGAAGAAATTGTATACATAAAGATATGACATAGTGTTTGTAGGGGGTTGAATGGTCGTCTCCCAAAAGATACGTCCTTGTCTTAATCCCCAGAACCTATGAAATTAACCTTATTTAGGAAAAGTCTTTGCAAATATAATTAAATTAAGGATCTTGAGATGAGGAAATTGTCCTGGACTCTCTAGGTGGGTCTCAAACCCGATGACTAGTGCCCTTTTAGGAGTGAGGCAGTGAGAAGTTTTGACACAGAGGTGGAAGCAATGGACCATGGTGGCAGAAATTGGAGTAGTGCAGCCACAAGTCAAGGGATGCTGACAGCCACCAGAAGCTGCAGGAGACAAAGAAAGATTTCTCCCCTAGAGCTTTCAGAGGGGGTAATTACTGCTGACACCTTGATTTCAGACTTTTAGCCTCCAGAGCTAAGACAGAATAAATTTCTGTTGTTTTAAGTGACCCAGTTAGTGGTAATTTGTTACAGCAGGTGCAGGGAACTAATATAAGCTATAAACTGCCAGGGAGAATTTAAAGTGGTGGAAGCTCAATTCTGAATGCAGCATATAATGGATGCTGCTCAACTTTATGGCTTAGTGGATCTAATAAACCTATGCATAGTCACTTGGTGCCCAGTATTGGATATATTGAGTCATAAGGCCTAAGTGGCAAGTTGGCTTTTTCTGCTGCCTTGTCCTCCTTTGGACATGATCCCTCTCTTCCTCTGGGCCCCATTCAGCATTCAGAGCCTTCTGAGTCACTGACTAAATGGGTTGGAGTACTATTGTCAAGAGTGTCCTATGCTGTCTTCAAAATTGAAAGAGGCCACAAGTGCTGTGCAGCAGAAAAAGCTAACATTTATTTATCTATAATGATTTTGAGCCTCTCTTCACACACTCTTTAGCCAATTTGTATTATATTATTATTTTTTTTTAATATTTATTTATTTATTTTGGCTGCGCCAGGTCTCAGTTGCGGCACGCAGGATCTTCATTGCAGCATGTGGACTTCTTAGTTGCAGCATGCGGACTCTTAGTTGTGGGCGTGCATGCGGGATCTAGTTCCCTGACCAGGGATCGAAACTGGGCCCCCAGCACTGGGAGCGGAGTCTTACCTACTGGACCACCAGGGAAGTCCTTGTATTATACTATTCTTTTGTGAATTGCCTATTCATATCTTCTGAACATTTTCCTTTGGGTTTCCTGCCTTATCATTTAATTTACCGAGGTTATATGTATATAGATGTAATAACTTGTGAATTTTAGACTTTGAAAATTTCTTTTCCTAGTTGTCATCAATCAGTTTTACCCATGTGTCCTTCATGGTATAGAAATACTTCTTTCTATATACTATGTTTGTCATCCCATTTTGGAGAGTGTGCTGTGTCATTATTTCCAGGGCATACAACAATGACATACTTTTAGCAACTGTTGTCCCATTGTTTAATTTTTCTACATAATTCATAAAAGGAAGCTTATACTGAAGCATGATTCTTATCTGGAAGCTTCTCTAATAATTTATATATTTTCTTACCCTGGAGTTCTTCTATGCTCAAAGCAATCTGTAACTTTAAACTTGAAGGTAATAAATTCCTGATTTTTTTCCTAAAAAATTGTGCTTTCTAGATTTATCTACTTGAAAGTACTAGGTGCAATTATCAACAAAATAGTATTGAGCACATCAATTTAAAAATTGTGGTTTTCACATACCAGTTACCAATGAAAGGAATCTAGTTTCCTTGGAGAAAAGACTGATTGCAGGTCTGGGGCAAGGAAAATAAAAGCTGCACCTGGGACAATTCATTGCACCAGAAAACAAGGAAACTGTAAAAGGCTATGAGATCATATGCCAGCAAAGAAAAAAGAGTGAGATTACAGGGCTGTCATTGACCAAAGATAACAACACTTGAATATCAAATAAAATAATGAGTAGAATTTATTTAAACACTCTCTCTGGTCAGGTTCTAGAGGATGCAGGGACGGAGTTAGGCATGCAAATGTTTATTGAAGAGTAATACCTATGAAAGGAAAAAAGAATGAAGGAAAGCTGTCAGACCGCTATGCAGATCAGACAGTTTCTGCCAGGCAAAGGGGTAGACTAATTCTAATATGAATGTGCTGGTGTTCTTACGCATCAGGATTCTGTCTGAACTTCAGAGCTTTAGATAAACCAAAGGGAGATGTTGCACACTCAACTATGGGGGCCAAAATACCTCTTTGTTCCTGCCCTGCTATTATAGTCATATATTGTGCAGCTTGTTGGTGATTGATGCTGAGCATCTGCAGACGGACCCCACTGCTGGGTGTCACCGAAGCGACTTCTTCCTTGTGCACCCACATCACTTGCTTGCGGTGCCTCCCCTCCTCCTTGAATTTCAGCTGCGACTGGGTTCAAACAATTCTGAGCTGGCCTCAACCTCTAACCACTCAGGCAGAGCTCTTCTATTCTGGGTATCTTTGTGGGAATCTTCACCTCAGCTGTGAGTGTCCTAAATTGCCCCCGTAAACCTTGCAACTAGTTGAGCTTTCAATCACCTGCCATCTTTACTGTCCTGTTGTTTGATTTTTCTGTTTTGTTATTTATCATTTATTATTTTACCATGCTCTTCCCTCCTCCCTGCAGTTAAGCAAACTATAAAAATCTGGCTTTGAAGGGAGGCATCACATTTAGAACGTTTCTTTCTGGTCAGCAAATCAGTTACGGCAATGCTCATGGACTTGGCTGTATTCTGAATGGTCTCTTGACTGCTGCTTCGCTCTCTCACTAAGATGTAAGGACGAAAGCTGTAGCCAGATTTTCATCTTTTTGTGTGTGGCTCCAATCACAGCACCTGGAGCACGGAAGGACATCAAAATGTGCTTCCTAAGTGTTGGGAATGACTGTACTTTATCACAGTAAAATAAATGTCTAGTCAAGGACATCAATAATGTAGCCACTGATGCTTTTGTCAACAGGTTGACACAGATGAAGAAGGATGTATTACAATGCAATACACCATGGATGTATTATGTTAAGGAAAAAAATCCATTTAGAGGGAAAAAACCTGCCCTCAAAAGGCAGTGTTTAACATTTGTTCTCATTAAATTATCATTCTATCCATGATGATATTGATAATAATACTTGAGCACGTTAATTTCTGCCAGGTAATCCTAAATATTCATTTTTATTATTGAATGCATTCATGAAAGCTGCCTTGTTTATTTGCTTTCCATTTCAGAGGTGACAAAAGGAGGCCTAGAGGGAGGAGATAATCTGCTGAGGGTCACTCATCCAGAGACGGGTGGAACTGCCCCTGCACCCAAGGAGTTCAGTTTCTGGAGCTTCTTGTCATGACTCTGGTCCAAATACAATTTGAAGTTCTTTGAATTGAGCAATTCACTAGGAGAGGACAAAACTGGGACAGTCAGAAAGTCCAATTTGAGAATTAGGTCACCACCCTTGGCCCTCCTTTACATCACAAATCTTCCTGTGGCATTCCCCCACCCCTGCAGGCATTCCTTTGCTTGGAGATCTGGGTTTCCAAGTCTGTTCCAACACTAGCAGTATGATTTGGGGCCTTCTACACCCCATTGTCCCCCCAAACAGTTTTTTCCCCCTCGGGTGTACTAGTACTTTTCCTTTTCAACCCTAATCCCATCTATCATGAAGAGATTTGACCATGAATCATTTTATCCAAGATGATTGGTTTTTGTATTAATATTATCAGGTCTTCTGATGCAATTATCTTGTAGGATTAATGTCACCACCCAAACTCCCCCTATCTGGCCAGGAGGCCAAAAGAGCATAAAAACTCGCGGGCTGGGGGCTTCCGAATCCCAGACACTCGGTATCGCCCGGTGTGAGACCCACGCGATGGCGCAGCCCTTTCCCGACTGTGAGCGCCGGGGCCTCAGACGCCGCCAGCCCCGAGCTCAGCCGACTCTGCGCCCTGGACGCTCCCTTTCTACCCCGCCCCGTGCGAGCTCTCCTGGGACGGCCCAGACTTCGACTGGGAGATGCTTTCCAGTCCCTGCGGCGGGCTTCTGCGCTGGGACCGTTCGCGAAACGGACAGTTTGCTGGAGGCCGAAGCCCTCGCGACGGGACGCAGAACCACCTGCCCCGGACCAGACGCGCGCGACGCACCCGGACCCAGAGGCGCCCCAGGAGAGGCGGCCGCCGCCCCCGCAGCCTCCCTCGGCGGGTGGCACCGCTTCCCGGACGGACTAGCAGAGCCCGAGAACGCTGACGGCGGGGACCCTATGGAGCGTCGCCCGGCTCCTGCCCCTGGGACCCGCCGCACGTCCCAAGGCTGGTGGCAGCGGATCCGACGCTCAGCGGCCCGGAAGACCCAGGGCTGCCAGGAGCCCCGAGATTTGCGCTGAGTCCCTCACTAAGTACAGTCCCATTGGCAGTTTATGAAATGCGTATTACCCTGCAATGTGAAGATCATTGATAAAATCAATGTACAATGTCTTCTGAATTTGTATAACAAGATGAAAGATACATGCTATTGTTTTAATTTCTGTATTTTTTCATTTGTAGGAATGTGAACCTCGTTAAATAAACTTTAAAGAAAAGAAATTTATGCAAGATGATTGGTGTTTTGCTTTCAACAAAACTGTACAAATGAACTTTACCTGTTTGGGATGAAATTCCTTGCTGACACAGTTTAGGAGCTGCCCATAGTTCCTTGCCAAGTGGGCCTCTACAGGGGGCAGGGAGACACAAGTTATCCTGCTTCAGTAAAGCAAACAGGAGAGAAGAGCCAGACAGGGAGTGCCAGCAGGACACAGTCATAGCGTTTAAAATCTCCTCTTGAAAGTGACACTCCATGACATTTGCTATCCTAAGTGACATCTTCTTTTCCTCTGTGAGCTCTATCGCATATGCCCTGCTGTTTAATGGTTTGTTTCAAATAACTGGGCTGGAGAATGGTAAGGAGAAACTCTCATCCTTATTGACGCTTAGGTGAGACTAGCATGGACTTAGAGAAAAACTTTCCCTCCCTATGGCGGGCAGTGGGCAGGGTGAGGTGTTTCCAGAAGGCTAATGGCAAAGGAACTCTTTCTTGGTCTCAAGCAAAGTCAGCCTTTAAGTCTTGGGAATGTGATTAGGGTGAGGAAGGAGCCAGATTAAGCATGAAGTCTTTCTCGCAGATAATTTTCCCTCTTGGTCTAGCTAAGGAGCTGCACTTTGGTCTTTAGTTTCAGGGTTCTTTCAACCCTCCACACTCACTCTACCACTAGGCTCAGCCCCTCACCACGAGACTCCAGATGCCCCAGTCTCTGGGCTACTTCAATGCCCAGCAGGGATTAGAGAAGCTCCTTGCTCCTGTCCCAGGAGCCCTGTGTTAAAAAGGTTAACACATACAAAAGACATTCAAATGTCTTTATTAGTATGGTTTATTTAATTCGTGATGGAAGGACGTGTAAGAAAGGGAAGATGTAAAACTTCAAGATAAAATATTGAGGGAGAATTTTCATCTTTTAACCTTATGGTCTCATCCAAAAACCATGATGAATATAAAACAACCATTCTCAAAACATCCTGAAGAGCAAAAGAAAAATGTGAACATTTACATATGTTATTAAGGACATCTAGATTCATTCTTCTAAGATTTCTAAAAGAAAAAGATTGTAATAAGTAAATATGTTGACGGTGATGTCCCTGTTGTATTTCTTTTTGTGGTTTTTAGGAACAGAAATGGAATAACTCAAACAGTTTAAGCATAAAATAATTTATTGGGGGATAAAAAAATAACTTGTGGGGCCTCCACCGGGCCCCGCACAGCGGCCGCGGTGGCCCTCGGCGTGCGGGTGGCGCCTGTGACAGCGGCGCCGCTCTGCTCACGACCCCGGCCCCGCGCCGGTGCCGACCTCCTTGGCGCGGCGGCGTCGCCCGGTAGGATGGACGGCGAGGCGGGGTCCGCGGCGGGGGTGGGCTCCGAGGGCCGCTGTGCGAGGACAGGCGCAAGGGCTGCGACTCGAGAGGCGAGGCTGTGGTTGGGCACGTGCTGCTGGAGGCTGCCGAGCCGGTGACCCTGCGCGCGCAGCGCCTGGCGGCCCAGGGCCGCGCCACCGCCGCCTGGGGCCGGAGCGCCGGCGCCGCGGACCCCGCCACCGCCTCGGGGATGGAGAACCTGACAGTGCGCCTGAGCCTGCGCGAGCCCCCGGCCGGCGACGGCATCCTCTTACTACAGCCTGGAAAACATGAATTCCCATTCAGCTTTGAACGTCCATCGAAACTTTTGGTAACCTCATTCACCTGGAGGTATGGAAGTGTTCAGTACTGTGTGAGAACGGTTTGGGAACGACCTGATCAGAGGGTTAAGCGGCAACTCCAGGTCGTCAGTCACATCGATGTCAACCCACCAGCATTACTAACCCCTGTATTGAAAACTCACCAGAAGATGGTTGGCTGTTGGTTTTTCACTTCTGGTCCAGTCTCGCTGAGTGCCAAAACTGAAAGAAAGGGATACTGTAATGGAGAAGCTACTCCAATCTATGTAGAAATAGGGAATTGTTCCTCTCGTCTGACTGTTCCCAAAGCTGCCATTTTCCAGACGCAGACGTATGTGGCAAACGTGCGCGGGAACCACATCGCCTCCGGGAGCACCGGCACCTGGAACGGGAAGACCCTCAAGATCTTCAGCACGGGACGCCGTGCTGCATCATCCGAGTCGACTACTCCTTAGCTGTGTATATTCACATTCCTGCTGCTAAAAAATTGATGCTTGAGCTGCCCTTAGCTTTGTGTCCTGGCAAGAACCTATCATCTCAGAGTCTCAACTCTGAAACCAGGCAATCCTCTCTTAAATGCTAAATTACTAGACATCTGTCAGCCTTGCTTGACGAGCAGAGAGTTTTTTTCCCCAGTGAATGGAAAAGACAAGGACTGGACCTCTCTCCCCAGGGACCTGCCTCTCCTCCCATCCCCCTCCTTAAACACCATCACCAAACCCCTCCCAGCAAGATGCAGTTTTCTCCTTAATCTCGCGAGGCTCCGAGGCAATTTGCAAGGCAAATGAGTGTCTATCCCCACTTATCTGGGCTTGGGTTTCCGATCTTCTGTACTAGACAGACCCTATAAAA